>NC_062564.1:44284453-44614437 GCF_022837055.1 Prionailurus viverrinus
TGGCTTAAACTCAGTCTGTGATACTTTGTTACGGCCGCCCAAGCTGACTAGCACTGTGAACATATTATGGTTCACGCAGTGCTTCCGCATACTTATTCTACCTACTTGTTCATCACCAAATATTAATTGAGCACATTCTGAATCTAAGGGCACCTTTCATTGTTAAACCCTCACTGCAATCTTTTAAGTCAGGAACAACTATCCCAGACTTAAGGGAACTCATATTTGGGGGAGCTCAGAGGAGGAGAACAGGAATGACAAGGAAAAACCAAAGACAGTATGTGGGGCCAGAGATGAGAAAACTCAGGTAGATGTGATCATTATCTTTAATAAAAGAAGACCGTCATGGAGGTGAGAGGGAGTCCATTTTTCTTTATGGCCCTAAGCAATAGAACTATGATGAATAGGAAAAAACATCAAGAAGACAAATTTCACTTGAACAGAGAAAGAAAACGTTGTCAGTTTTGTGAGAACTTCACCTGAATTGTCTAAAGATACAGCAAGATCTGTAAATTGAGTGTTGTTAGTCGTCCCTGTAGAAGTTGGACAACCACGTCATGAGATGGTAGGGGGGTGGGGCGGGGAGGGAAGGTGTAGGGAGTGAGTGTCAAGCTTCAGATGTGTGGTGGGAGGACAGGACACTGATGGTCCCTTCCTATCCAGAGAGTCCATGATGTCTCTGAGACCAGGTAACTAGTAAGGGGTGGACCAATAACAGAGCCTGTTTTCTAGATTCTGATTCTCTTGTCTTTCCAGAATGTCAAGCCACATCTAAACAGATTAGTGGCTGGACAAATGAGTTCTAATGATGACAGCATTCGCTCAGCTGCCTGGGGACAAGACACAGTGACCAGGAGGATACAGCTTTTGAAATGAGAGAATTAAGTACCTCTTTACGTGCCCCTCCCAGAAGTCTGATTATAGCCCGGTAGATAGCAGGAAGCAGGAAGGAGCAAGCAGCTCTGAGAACCTACTAAGCACCAGGTCTTTCATGTGGCTGGTTATGTAATGTCTTGCATTAGCTCCAGCTGTAATATTATTCTTTATCTCCACTCAACAGATGTGGAAGCTGAGTCTCAAAGAGACTAGGCAACTGTCCAAGCTTACGAAGCTAAATCATAGCAGTGACCTTGACCAAATTCCCTAACTTCAGTATTTGAGCCAACGCCTGCCTGATTCCAAAATCCATCATATCTTGTTACCTAATGGGTACTGGTATGTAAAAAATTTGGTTTTTATTTCTGTAAATCCAGACTACTGTCCTTTAGTACAAAACCCAGGATAAACAAGTTGTCCTGAATAGGACTTACTGGCCAGGAGGCATTGAGGGCGGGGACACTTCCTTCATATTCTTTAATTTGGACAATCGACACTTTCTCAGCCTCAGGTAAAGTACCAAACAAGCTTCGAGCCCTGGCATCTGACCAGATCACTGCTCTTAAGCTCCTCCATAATGAAATTCTCTACTAATGTAACTAACGCTTGCTTCTGCAATGAGTGTTCTCTCCTCCTTCTCTCTCTGAACACTGTTATTCCAGAAGATAGTATGGCCCGCTTCTAGCAGAATCTGTCAGTGGAGAAGGGCGGTAACCCTGGCCACAGCACAAAGGCCTGAATGGGCCCCATTTCAAGCTGAATGATCTATTCAGTCCTCATTGATCTGCAAACTGGGCTGACAGCCCTTTAAGCGGAGAGGGAATGAGGCCTCAGAGTGGGGCGTAGCTCTTTGCTCCGCTTTTTTACTTTTGTTTTTTTGCCCCCAGGGCAAAATGTAACTTCTGTTTTAGTCTGAGCCTCGCCCTCCTTTTGGTAAACACAAAACAGTCCTGGGTTCCCCACCACCACCCATCCCAGACAGAATAATGCCCAGTGGGGAGGAACCCGATCATTGTTTTTGCATAGGAGCTAGATAAATCCACTCCCCAGTTCAGTAGTAGAGGAAGCTGGGCAGGCTCCAGAATACGAAAGAGTCTTCCCCAGTCTCTACCAGCCTTTCTCTGACCTTCTGGGGGCTTCAAATTCCCTCCTCTGTGTTCAGAAGTGTCAGAAGCTAGGTCCTTCCCAATGCAACCCTTTCCTGGGACTGCACATGGAGCCGCTTTAAGCTCTGAAGTTTGCTAGGACTAGGGTTTCCTCTTTCACCTCAAGCTTTGCTTCAAGCACCCTTCCCTGCACAATCCACTTCTCTCCTCCCTCTCTCCCCAGTTCCAATCTGCCCTATTACTCAATCCACCTGACCTTTCTGGAACTCAGAACAGGGTGCATTGCATTGTTAGAGATAATAGGCCCAAAGGGGTGGAGAGTTAGAACAAAGAGAAGAAAGGTTTTTTTCCCTCAGGAAGTTTAATTTAGATCAGGTGAGCACAAAGCTAAGCCAGATAAATACCGAATTTATGAGCCAGTGACTGTGGCACAAAGCACATCTAATGCAGGTCGGACCTGGGAGCGTTGTGGAGTATGAGTTTCATCTCTGCTCTTTAGGGGTGACTTTGTGGAGGAAGCCAGCTCTTAGCGGTCTTGAAGGGGAGTGCCGGGCAGCTGACCTGTTTGAAAGGAGATGCAAGGTGAACCACGCAAAGGAGATCCAGAGCTGGTGGCAGCTGGTTAAAAGAGAACGACTAACAAACCCAAAGACAAGAGGGGAAGATTCAGCAGAAGGAGGCCATCGCACTTCTGGGACCACGCAGTGTTCATCACATGTGCCACAGGCTCCGTTGCACAAAATCCCTTAGAATGGGGAACATGATGAAAACAGGCCTGCATGGCAGAGGCTGCTAACCTGCCCCATGACCTTAGAGAAGATTTTTGAGCTTGTTGGACCTCAGTTTCCTTACCTGTGAGAAGTAAGGGAGATGATTCATTTTCAGAAATACCAAATAAAGCTGTGCTAATTAACAGTAGGTCTACAACCTATTGGAAATATCTACGAAACTTCCCCCTTCCCCCACCCCGCCACAATGGAGTCCAAACTTTTAAACCACTTCCTGGTTCTTCAGCTCTCCATTTCGAGGGCTTACTTATTTTTTGAGGGCTTTGCAATGAGCATGGGCCAAAGAACAAAGGAGGGACTGAAAGTCTCTGCATCACCTCAGGGAATTTACATTTGTTCCAATCAGACTATTTTTTGCCTTACATGGGCATAGACGACTTCCGGGTGAGGCTGTAACCTCTGTAGTGCTCAGCCAATGAGGAACCAGAGGAGGGACTGGCATGCTAGGAGATAAATTGTCTGCTGTAACTGCCCTGAGTGTGCCTGTCCATCAGGCATCTGCTCTTGCAAGAATATTGATTACAGCCTCTCCTCACTGTGCTCCGAGTCTTCATGTCTCTCCTTTGATTGGGTCGGTGGGCTTCTTCCTCACATTATCTACCTGAGAAAGGGGTTGGATTTGAGCAAATGATTCCTAAACTTTGGATGGGTCCAACTGATTAAAAGCTTACGAAAATTCTTTATATTGCCAAATAAGAATGTTTTTGAAGCATCACCATCTACTCTCACCTTAAAAAGAAAGCACATTTCAATACTTAAAAAAAGTAGAAGAGACACAATCTTGGAATACTAAGGAGAGTCCTTTAGAGAAATATGGAAAAGTCCATTACGTGATCGTACTGTTCTCATTTCATTTCAGACTATTGAAAGCTTCATCACAGAGGGAGACAGATTCCAGAAACCGGGAACTAATAGGTGACTCTAGAAGAGCGTTCTAGCTCCTAAGATTCTGTGATTGGATCCCTAAGTGGGCAAATGACCCGACCCTCCCTTTGACCCACACTTGGTGCTTTCCACAGCCTGAAGCATAGCATGCTTGAGAATGGTGGCTGCCACTCTCTGTTCAGGTGGTCCCTGATGCATCAATTTCCCCTTGTCCCCTGAGGTGCAGAGGAAGCTTCCTGTGGCGGTTCTGCCACCATGACAGGTTCTGGTGGGGTGCTGTAGGCAGCAATCTGAGAGATAACTTCTCTCCTCCACTGGAGGCAGTAAGTTACTCAGGGGAGACCTGTGTCTCACTCATCTTGGAAACCTTTGCAGCAAGTGTCCGTAAAGTCTTTCCACTAATATACACTGGATTTAATTTCTATACTCTGAGGTGCAGAGATACTAGGGTCTACACAAATGAAATCGGTTCTGTGTGCACAGTTTTAACAGACCACACCCCAAGGAGGCTGCAGGCTCTGGAATTGAGTGCCACATCAGCCGAGGGCAAGGGGGCTGCTTTGGTAACTGCTTTTGGGGGCTGTCATTTGGTAACTGAGACAATTCGGGGAGCAGCTCCCCACACAGCCCCAGGAGCCTGAGCCCAGCAGACGGACAGCTGCCCTGGCGGCACAGACTTTGCTGGGATTGTCTGGCAGAACTGTTGTCTGGAGACAATGCAGCCCATGTGACAGGCCCTAATGAGTCCCTTCTGGAATCCCACAATGGCCAAGTGGCAGAGGCTCCCTGAATAGGTCTCTCTCTCTTCTCAGCAGTGCCTGGGCAGCAACCTCTTCTCTCATTCTCCTCCTGCATTTCTCGGCCCTCTCTTCCTTTCTTCCTTGTCATCTTTGTCTTTTAGGTACTTTAATTCTCCTGTTCCCCTTTGACCTCTTTCTTCTCCGCACCCCTCCACACTCCGTCCTTTCTATCATGCCCTCTTAGATACAAAATCACCCTTCCCTATGCCCTGTGGCCATCCTACTCCTAGATCTCATAGCTGAACAGCTATTTCTGTAGGCATGTACCATCCCCCCCCATTTCCCTGCCACCCTACCCCAAGGGGACTGCTCTTAAATTCTTAAATCATGCTTTCCCTGCTGCTGGGAGTGTGGGGGAGTCAGCAAGATTTAGTGATTGAAAATAAAAGCACCTGTAATATAAGTTCATTATAAGTACTGGCGTTCCCTCTCTAGTTAAAGTTCCCAGGCCCCAGCAAGATGGCTTTTCTCTGCCATTAAGAATTGGAAAGGTCTGATCCAGAAGCTGCAAGGGGGGGGGGGGGGGGGGTTATCTTCCTGCTCTCACTTCCTTGATTTGCAGCAAAAGGGGCCATGTGCAGCCTTGGCTGACCCAACCATGGGCATGAGGTCACATTTAGGGCATCCCCTGGGTGCCTTCCCTACAGCCTGCCTGGCTGGCTTGGAGCTGCCAATCCGTCTGTAAGAAGCCCCACTGCTGGGGAGGGTCAGCTTCTGCCACTGCCCGCCTTTTCTTCACCATTCACCCCTCAGCCTGCACTCCCCACCCCCCTCCCACCTCTTAGGAACCAGAGCTGTGGAGGAAAAAAAAACCAGCCCTGATGAATGGGGATTAGGGGGCTCTGTGTTTTACAAAACGTGGTCAGGAAATACTGAGGGTCCTCCTTATTTCACCAGTAGATTCCCTAGAGAAGGATAATGCAATTGAGGAAGCATTGAAAGGGGTCTTCTTTCAGAAAAGCTGAAGGTTCTGTCTGGGGAGGAGAGAGGTGAGGCAGAGGGCAGGAGCCAGGGGCAGGAGCATTGTGGATGCTCCATAAATCTTCGGCTTTACATCATTCACTTAAAACCTGGCTGTGAGGCACAAAGAGGAGAATCTGAAGCCAGAGAGAGAGAAAGGGAGAGAGGGAGAGAGACTGCCAGGGAGCTTATTGAGAAAAAAGGAATTTGGGAATCACCAATCTGTTTCATTATCCCTGATGGCTCACCTTCTTTTTCTGCCTCAATCACTTTTTCTTTGATAACTGTCTTTATGAAACTGGGTGCAGTGGGTGCCTTTCAGGATGAGATGCTGGGTGGGTATGAGGGCAATGAAGATCACTGATGGTGGTGAGAAGAAGGAGAGTAAAGGAACCCACCCCCAACCCTGCCTCTTTATACCCAAACTGGGATAAATCTGTGTGCTGGCCTTAGAACTGTTCAGAGGGGTGCCTACCCTGATATGCACGTCCCAAAAGTCCGAATTTGAAGCCGGAGCATTGTTCAGGCCTTCCGGCCCCTCAGTGACTCCTGGTACACTGTAGAGTAGCTCAGGTAAAGATAGTCCACATTTAATGAGCACCTACTATGCGTCAGGCACCGCGTGCAGGGCTTTAGATGGATTGTTTTTCATCTCCACAACCCTACATATCCATTTTACAGTCAAGGAAGTGGTGAGGCCCCAAGAGGCTGCTAAACTTGCCAAGGTGACCAAAAAAAAAAAAAAAAAAAAAAAAATCACAGGCTGGACAGACCCGGGTTTACCTAGCCCCAGGGGAATACTGGCAAGTCAGTGAAGCAAAAGGGCTAAGGAGGTGTCTGTTATTCTGTATTTTTGATCAAGGCTAGAGAAGTCTCATTTAGATCCTCCAACAGGCTTTAGAGCTCAAATAAAAGGCCACCTGAAGCAGAAACAGGAAAAGGAGGGCAGGAAGAGGGCATAACTGCTCCACAGTCCCAGGACAAAGTGCCTTCAATCAGGGCCAGGGGCAATGCGACCCACAGTCTGGACAAAGTCGGGCATGCATTTATTGTCCCAGTGTGCTCCCAGAAGCCCCTTACCTGTCATCAACACTGTTTCTTGCTGCCACCAACACACGATAATCTGATCTGGAAGGAAAAAAAGGGAGTGGAGTATCTGCAGAAACAAACATCATCAAATGTCCTGGCTCCCTTCCCAGAGCTTCAACATAAAAGCAGGAAGGAAGAAGTCACTGAGCTGAGGCCGCATCAGCAAGTCTGTCCGAGTCTCCAGTAAGGTGGCAAGAGAGGCCTTGTAGCTCCAGGGCTGACTGCCAGGGCGCTGCTGCCGTGGCAGAGTGGCCTTCTCGGCGGAAGGACAGGCTTAGTGACAGGGACATGAAGGATGAGTTGAGTACTTGTTCTCTTCCTTCCCCTCCATATTCAACTTTTTGCCATAACAAACTTTCTGTTTTAATAATGCTTACGGCATTGGGGCGCCTGGGTGGCTCAGTCAAGCGACCCACTCTTGAGCTCAGCTCAGGTATGATCTCACGGCTCGTGGGTTCGAGCCCTGCATGGGGCTCTGTGCTGATAGAACATAGCCTGCTTGGGACTCTCTCTCCCTCTTTCTCTGCCCCTCCCCCACCCATTCTCTCTCTCTCTCTCTCTCTCTCTCTCTCTCTCTCTCTGTGTCTCTCTCAAAATAAATAAATAAACATTAAAAAGAGAGAGAGAATAATGTTTACTGCATTTAAGACCTTGGCTTGAAGTCATAGCATCAAGCACAGCTCTAATTTGGACAACCGGTGACCTGAATTATACTCCTGGGAAGGTAGGAGGCAGGGGCAGAGGACTGCCTCTGAGATCTTTCACAGAGGTGAGGGAACGCTGCAGCCAAGCAAGAGTTTCCTGGTGAAACTAAACTGGCAGTAATGTGAAAGATCAAATCCTTTTTCTGCTCAGAACACTGCCCCTCGCTCCTCAACACTTTGAAAGGCAGAAGGAGATGGAATTATAAGTGAGCCGGGGTATGGGGTATGGAAAAAAGATGTAAATGAAAAATAAACTTGAAACATACCTAGCAGAAAGCACATTTGATTTGAAAGAGTCTTTCCATCTCAATTCTCTGTGGGCCTATTTGTAACAGAGATAGGGTTACTTAAAATACAGTCTCTGCACTGGCTGGTTGAGTCTCCTGAAAAATGCCTTCCATGTTTTCCACCAGCCTCTGCTGCAGCATTAACTCCTCATTCCTGAACACCTCCAACAGGACCAGCTGAACTTGAGCAGAGTAATTCTGAAACCTAGGGACACCCCTATGTGACACGGAGACTTGGGCCCATAAGCTGTCAGATTGCAGCCCTTTTTTTCCTACCACCCCCTCCTTACACATATGGGCTTGCATGCACGCGCGCACGCGCGTGCGCGCACACACACACACACACACACACACACACACACAGAGTCACAACATCCTATAAGGCTGAACTGTTTTAGAAAAATGGCCTAGGTGTTGATTCAAGCAGATTAGTAACAAGTTCTCTTTAAAACACACACTCAAACTGCTACAGTTCCGTTTGGTGTGGTTTAAACATTTTTTTTTATAATTGAATTTTTTAAAGGAAGAGCGGTTTTAAATTTCCTTCTGTAGACACTTAATCAAGAGCATCCTCTTCTCCTGAGGTGAAATGGCTAGCAACAAAGGCTCTGGAGTCAGGCAGTCTGGATTTGTAGCCTTGCTTCTTTACCTAACCACTTGTGGGGCTACTTCCTCTCTGTAAGCCTCAGTTTTCTCACCTGTGAAATGGGACCTAAGAGTTGTGTCTACCTTATTGCTGTGAGGTTTAAATGAGATGAGTGATGTAAAAGCAAGGGGTCTGCTCACAGCAAACATTCATTAAATATTAGCTTTGTGACCTCAAAACAAAACATTTTTTAATGTTTTTATTTTATTATTTTTGAAAGAGAGAAAGAGCACAAGCAGGGGAGGGGCAGAAAGAGAGGGAGACACAGAACCTGAAGCAGGCTCCAGGCTCTGAGCTGTCAGCACAGAGCCCAATGTGGGGCTCATACCCACGGACTGTGAGATAATGACCCAAGCTGAAGTCGGAAGCCCAACCGACTGAGCCACCCAGGCACCCCAAGAAAAATTTTTTAAATGTTGTCCAAATGGACTTGCACCTGGCAGGGCAGTTCTCCACAATCTCTCTTCTTGCCCAAAGATAAAATTATATCACTTAGTGCATGTTTGCTTTTTCTAAATTGCTAATCATAAAAGTAGTACACGGTCAGGGCCAAATGCCTCTGAGCAGGTTGGAAGAAGGTACTACTTCCTCTGGGCAGACGTAACCCTGCAACAGCACACAGCATGTCAGCCCCTCAAATACTCACACAGGACACAACCCGCTCAAACATCCAGGTGACCCTGTGAACACACTCCTTGCAAAAAATTCAAATGATACAAAGGTATGTAAAAAAGAAAGTGTAAGGCTCAAACAAGAAAAAGGAAAGGAAAGGAAAGGGAAAAAAAGGAAAGGAAAGGAAAGGAAAGGAAAGGAAAGGAAAGGAAAGGAAAGGAAAGGAAAAAGAAAAGAGTAAGCCTCCTGTAATCACATCCCAAACAAAACCACTATTAACAGCTTGCTTAATAGATCTTTGCTCTGTTTAAAACAGAATAATGAAATTCAATTAGGGAGGAAAAGTATAGTACATGATGAAATTTTTAAATAGTGCCAAAGGGCGTAGTCTAAAAGTTCACTTCCTACCCCTTGAATTCCTAGTTAATCAATTCATCAGTTGTGTATATGTGTGTTTCCTTCTAGGTATCTATATATAGATAAACATATATGTGTGTAGGTGTCTGCATATGTGAGGGTGTATGTGCCCATGTCGTTTTGTTTTGTTTTTTTTTTTACAAGTGATGTCTTTTTTTAGACACAATCCTGAGATCAAGAGTCACAAGCTCTACTGACTGAGCCAACCAGGTGCCCCACAAATGATCTCTTATATACACAATACAAAGCTTCATGCTCTTTCCCCTCCGTGTTAGTACATACAGATACATCTCATTCCTTTTAACAGATGCACAATTTTGCACTTAGGGGTGTACCATGATTTATTTCACCAAGTCCCTTATGGAAGAACAGTCAGATGGTGCACATGTACATTTTCAGTGCTTTGCAGTCACAGACAATACTGCAATGATTATCACTGTATATGTATTATATACACAGTCTTTCTGGACATTTGCAAGGACATCTACACATTATATTTCTAGAAGAATTGCTGAGTCAAAGAGTATGTAAAATGTATACCCATTAAATGTTGATATATATTATCAAATGGCCCCCAAAGAGGCTATCAAGCGGTACTCCCACCAACAATGGTTCTAAGCGCTCGTTTTCCCACACCCTCACAACACCTTCATCTTTTAATCTTTTAAAAGACATATCTATCTTTTTTAACCTACCTGGGGGAATCCTGTCTATTTTTAAATTCTCTTCCTCCCTGATGCCACCCGTTCCAATATCACCAAAAGTTCTTAACAACCCAGGAGAGGTCATCTGCAACTTTGTTAGCATATCCTTGGATGGAATCCACTTCAAAGTTGAATCCTCAGATATCCCTGTCTAACCCTGAAACTTTGATCTTTGTTCCTAGGCCGGGCAGAATCCTGAGGAACCAAGTCCTCTTACTCCTGGGGAGTCCTCAGAAATGCAAATGGTCCACCGCTCTGCCCCTGCCATCCTGTCACCTCTCCAGTCCCCAGCACAGTGCTTTGGATGAGCCGCTTTTACTGGAAGAAGGTTTGTAAGCTGGAGTCAGAAAGAGGGAAGAGTTTAGGGAGCTTGGAAGAAAAGCAGAGGACAAAAGGCCAGCTGGTTCTTAGTGAACATTCTGAAGGGAGTCTGAAAGCTAGACAAGGGACATGGTTCTGAGGTTTTATACGTTCTGTTAGCTTCTACATACATGTTCCTGTTGTCGTCTTCCTGTTTCACAGTAAAACCTACAGCAGAAGGGGCTGCTTGTCCTGTGAGGTCAGCAAGGAAGGGGAAGATTAGCAGGGAAAATAATAGTTTTTTGCAGCCCGTCTTGGGGGACACAGAATCTGAGGGTGGTGGTGACCGTATAATAACACCACAAAGATACCTGGAAAATGGACTCTTAAAGAGGTGTCTTGAGCTGCAGGAAAGCTCTTGGGCTAAAATAGAACCACAGCGACCACCATTTATTGAGCACTTACTATGTGCCCAACATTCTGCCAAGTATATGTGCTATCTCATTTAATCTTTTCAGCAGTTTTTTGAAGAAGAGGTACCATTGTTATTCTCATGACACCCCTGAGGAAATGGAGTTAAGTAACTTGCCCAAGATCACACAGCCAGAAAGCAGTGGCAGAATTGGGACCAAAACCTGTTTGATCCCAGAGACCTGAGTTCATCCCCCCTAGGGCAAGATCATATAGAAGCTTCAATGCCTCTGCATATACTCTCCAGTCTTGCACTGCTCAGTTACCCCAGATGAGTTTGTCTACTTCCACATGCTGCTCGTTGTCTCTCAAGATTCAGGCATCACTTCCCCCAGTCGTCTCCTTCCCTGATCTCTCTTTCTCAAACACCCTGTAGGTGCTCCTGGCATGGCACTGCTTGTAACGCTGGGTCTCTGCCACAAGACTGGGTGCTCCCTGAGACTGTACCCTCCTCTCGCATCTTGGGATGCACAGTGCCTAGCACAGTGCCTGACACATGAGACATGTCCCCCCCTCCCCACCCCAAGGTTCGGGGAATAAATGTTGCATTAGGGCCAGACAGGCTGAGCTGCCACTATTGCAAATTCCCTTTCCCACTCCCAGTTGGTAGGACAGAGTGAAATGTTATTTACAAAAACACTAAGCCAAACAAGACCCTCCCTTCCCCGATATGCTGAAGCTGCGCCCAGAGCAGCCAGGGGTCACCAAATGGCAGCCAGATGGTAACTGACGGCTGCTTCCTAACTCCAGGGGCCTGGGGCAAAAGGCCTGGCTGCCCACCTGCTCCCAGGGACCTGTGAACATCCACTTTGTAGGCAAAAACCCAGACAGTTCCCTCCTCCTGAAACCCATCCCACATCCAGTCCTGGGAGCCGCGACGCTGCCTGCTCCCTCTAGTCTGAGGGACTCCCAAGGCCGGCTGGAGCAGCTCTCCGGCCCAACCTCGACCCCATAGAGATGTTGCCTGCCTCTCTCCTAACTACTCCTGTGACAGGGAGGTGTTAACTCGGCGGTACCAGTCCAGTGTAGTGCGGGTGCTTATCTCTGGGGGGAACAGTCGGGCCCTAAGATAACTAAACTCAGATGGAGCAGGGGAGCGCTGGGGAGACAGCCCTTCTCCGTGGAAGAACTGTGAGGCCACAAGTGGCTGGCAGAAGAAGGAAGGGATTTTCTGCAGCATCCAAAACAAAGAGAACCGATGGGGCTTTGGGGAGAGCTCCGTTTCCCTCGATTTCATTCAGCACCGGTTCCCTCCTCCCACAGATCCAGGAGGCAACAGGCCCCCAACTGGTTATCAGGTCCTGGAGCATGAGGGCCTTTGTCTCCCCCTCAGACATCTAGCTGGCAGGGCAAGGGGCCTACAAATCCTCCCTGACCCTCCCAGCTCTTTGTTATCTCGGAGGGAAGATTACATTTCTGTGTGGGGAGGCAAGGTGCCAGGAGTCCTCAGAGCAGGACAGAGGCCGCCAGAGCTGCCGGCTGACCCCCGTTGCCTGGAGCCACTCAGGGCTGACACTCAGAACTGGGGATGTTCTCCCTTCAATGTCCTGGGGCCTGTCCTAAAGTGAAGGGTCTGCATTTCAGAAAGACAAGGGGGAGGAAGAGCCACTGGGAAGGGGAGTTGGGCTGGAAGGAAGCAGCCAGCTCTCAATTATTCAGGAGCCGCGTCTGTAGTCTGTGGATGGCCCATTCTTTCCTAGGTTTCTCACCTTCTCCATTCTGCTGTCATTGGCTGTTTCCTTGAGAACTGGAGGGAGGAGAGCTATCAAGGTGGCCACTTGCTTTCATTTTGATTTCTTGCTAAATCTATAGAGAAATTTGTTCAGTAGTATGTCTATGCCTCTCAGTAGCAGGCACACAGACTTTTAGATCATTCTCTTTCTGTTTCAATCAAGGACACGTTCTTCAGCCTTCTCATTTGGGTTCAAGGTACTCCTAAAATGCTTCCAAATCAAAGGGGGAAAAAAGGCTGGATTAAAAACTCCCCGTTTTAGGAGACTCATAAGAGAGGAAGGGGGATATATTGTCTTTGAGTAATAGAGTGGGAAAATAGTCATTGGATATTGACGTAAACACTGGATTCTCCCTGGCTTGACTTCCCAATTATATTCCCTCAAGTTGTATTTCCTCCTCTGGCGGGTTCGCTACTCTCATCAAGTCCACCAACAACAAATACGTATGGAACACCTCCCAAGTAGCTCCCTAAACTAGTCAGACACTTACATGGGATCCTTGCCTTGGTATAGCTTGGAAACTAGTTAGAGAGAAAGGTTTAAAAAAGATGACTAACAAAGTTAAGTGTCAGATCAGTGGGATAGACCAGAAGGTCAGGAGAATTCCAGGGACTGACAGGGCTGGGAGTGGCAGGGAAGACCTCTCTAAGGGGGAGGGATGTGAGTTTGGCTTTCTTATGTGTCTGGAATAAGCATTATTTAAAATGAGGAAGGTCTAATGGGAGAGCAGCTTCTATGGGAGGATAAACAGAGCCTGATTAGGAGCTGAAAAGTTGAAGGATCGGGGTGGGTGGGTGGGGGGGGGCGGAAATAGGCTTGTAGGGGGAATAAATCTATAACCATGGCTGAAATTCATTTCTTCTGCAAATACGTGTGTTCCTGCTTTTTATTTAGTTTTTAATGTACTCATCCATTCAACAAATATTTATTGAATATCTCTAGTCAGTCAATAAACATCTATTGATCTCCTACTATGTGAACGACACCATGATAGTCACTATTCTTTCACATGCTGGTCAAATAGAAAAATAACAGCTCATTTCCTTACATTTGGGGTGCCGGTGGTTAATCTCATTCAGTATTCCAGCTTCCACAAGTTCGAGGGGTTTTGTGGGGGGTGGCAATGAGGTATCAGCCCTACCTTAACTGACATAGTGACTTGTATTTGTGTAACACTTGGTGCACTGACATCCATTATTTTCTTTGATTCTCATGACAATCATCCAGCTAGGGGGAAATAGGTAAACAAGTCTTGATTTTTTTCAAATGTATAACTTGTCCAAAGTCAACCAGTTTGTAAGTAGGGGACCAGAATGGAGATATCTTTCATACTTCCTGTGGCACACTTCTCACCCTCCCAATGGCCCCAACCTGGCACTCTGGGAGCCTCAGAAAAAAATATAGACTCTTGACCCCTTCCTGGCACAGCCTAGTTCCTGAAGTCTGAGCAGGTCCTAAAATTTGTATTTTTTTAGAAGTTCCCCAGAGGACTAGTGCCCATCTGGATTAGGGAACCATTAGCTTACAGGGGAAGGATCCAGAGGAAAGGGCATCTGAGCCACTTTTCCTCAGGTTCCACAGAGCCTTTTCTTCGGGTATTCTGGGTGGGTTCCGTCTAATTTCCAAACCAACAGCATGCCCAGCTCCCATCGCTCACTCTTTGCTTCCTAAAAGTCACTGCAGGTGGAAGACTTCTGGAGGCCAAGAATGGTGCCGTAGAATTCACAGGGCCCATCTTTGCGTGGACCTCAAAACCTAAACTCTGTGGCTGGGGCAAGTGAGATGGAGGGGAAGGGTCTAAAGAGGGGATAGATCCTCTCGTGAATAAAAAAGCTTGTATTTATTGAGTGTTAACTATGTGGCAGGCCCTCATTTAATCCTCAACTCTATATGGAAAGCACTATTATCCACCTTTTCATAGAGAGAAAACAGATTTAGAGTGAATCATTTCCCCAAGGCACACAGTCAAGTGCGACTCCAAAGCAGGGGCTAGCGAGTCCAACCTCGGGATTACAGCCTCTCCCCACCTCACCCCCCAAACCGCTTCTGTGTCCACTGCCTGAAATTCGGGCGCCCTCCTGGCGGTGCTCAGATGCAGGGGCACGCGCGCCCAGGGAGACCAGGCTGCAGCAAAGCAGCCGCAGAGCGCCGCGCCGCTGGGCCCGCTCCCCCGGCTCGGGGGCCGCGGCTGGGAACTACAAGGCCCAGCAGGCAGCAGCAGGGGGAGGAGGAGGGGGTGGGACTAGCGCGGGTGGGAGTGAGAGAGCGAGCCCTCGCGCCTCGCCGGCGCACAGCGCTCGGAGCGCTCCTGCGGGTACTGCTGCGGCGGCCTGGGCAGCGGGCGGCGGCGAGCGGGAGCCCGGACTCTGGTCCAGCCGCAGCGCGCGGAGGAGCCCAGGCTGTGCCCTGAGCTGGGCGGCAACGTCCCGACTGGACCGAGACTCTGCTTAGCGCATTGCGGCGACCTCGCCTTCTCCGGGCGCGAGCGCGCGCCGCAGCTGGAAAAGCAGCGGAGACCGAGGACTTTTCGCTGGTCCGAGGGGCGCCCCGCCGCGCGCACCGTCCTAGTGCTGCAGTCGGGCACGCCGCGGCGCCGGGAACCCCTCAGGGCGATGAAGCCGGGTCTGCGAGAAGCGTGAGGCGCCGCCGCCGGGTTCCGGAGAGGGGGGCCACAGGGTCTGGAGACCCCGGGCGGCGGACGGGAGCCCTCCCCCTGCCCCGCCTCCGGGGCACCAGCTCCGGCTCCATTGTTCCCGCCCGGGCTGGAGGCGCAGAGCACCGAGCGCCACCGGGAGTCGAGCGCCGGCCGCGGGGCTCTCGCGGCCCCGCCAGGACCCGAGCGGAGCCCGGGGGCGGCGGGCCGGAGCCCGGGACGCGGGCGCCCGCCCGCCCGCACAAGCCACGGCGGACTCTCCAGAGGCGGAACCGCAGCGCCGAGTGAGGTAAGAGCCGCGGCGCCCGCAGATCCGGGGCGGGCTTGGCGTCCCGAGCGGCCCCCGGCGCTGGAGCCTCCTGGCTGCGCGCTTCCCCCGCCGCAGCCCAGTTGGGTCCGGCGCCTCCCTCCACTGGTTACGCGCCCCCCTCCACCTCCTGACTCCCTTCCCAGCGCTCTGCGCCCCCCTTTTGTCTCCCCTCCCAGCTCCCCGCTCGCGTCGCCTTCTGCGCCCCCTCCCCGCGCTGGTCCCGCCGCTCCTCCTGCCGCCCAACTTTTCCGCCAACTCGCGCTGGGGAGCTGGCGAGGCGGCGGCGGCTCCGCGGTGAGACCTGGGAGGGACAGGGCCGGGGCGAAGGCGGCGGCGGCGGCTCTCGGTTTCCTCGGACTGGAGAGGGAGGGCGGGAGTGGGCAGCGAGGTGGGGTGTGCGTGTGTGTGTGTGTGTGTGTGTGTGTGTGTGTGTGTGTGTGTGTGTGTTGCATTCCAGCCCATCTCTTTTTAGTCCACCAGTGGGGACTCACCCCAATTCAGCAGGTAGCTTTGGGTGGAACGGTAAAAACCCGAGGTATTTCTGAGTCCTTTCCCACCCCGGGGAAGTCTGGGGTCGGAGTTGCGGGTGGGTGGATGGGGATATGAAGAAGGAAGGAAGTGGAGGGGTAGGTTAGCCTCTCCTCGAATAGGTTTTAAGGAGGTGTCGTCACCAAATGGCTGAATCGGCTGTAGCGGAGAGCGAGAAAGGAATTCCCTTTTCCAGGGGGGGGTTCTTCTACTTAGTCGATCTCAGAAAAGGTCGGAAGTTTGGGGAAGGGAGGGCTCCCAGCGGGTGATGTTAAGCCCCATTATGGGGTCGGGTGGGGGGGGGGGGAGGGGAACGTTCAGTTCCAATCTGGTTCTAGGAGGTGGGGGAAGGGATGAGGGTTTTGCCCGGTGCGGTTCACTCGGCAGCGCTGCTTGTTGCTTCTCTGGCTCAGACCCTCTGCCCGCCCTGCTCCCGCCTCCCGTTATGTTTGGGGTTGGGAAAAGAGGAACCCTCGTTTGCAGAGGAATTTATTGGCATTGTAGACGGAGTTCATTTAACACATATCCTATGAAGGCAGCCAGACACCTTCGCGCGGGGGTGGAGGGGGTGGTGGTGGTTGAAGCTTGCTTCTTTCTGGGCCCAGAAGCTATTGGTCCACCAAAAAAATTTCTGCGGTGTCTTTTTCCCCCAACACTTTTTTCCCCCATTTTCCAGATGTAGCAGCTGCATCTGGTTCCGTTTCGCCCCACACCGCAGCCACATTAACATCCCTCTCCCTCCCTTCCCCCTCACCCAGATTAAAACTGCTGTTCTTCAACTTGTCCTTACCACCTCCCTCTTTAAAAATTTTTTGAGACTTGGAGAGGAGAAGAGAGAGTTACTCTGGATCCCAAGTTATTTCGAATCTGATGGTGGAGATGCTGTCTAGATTGTGCCGGAAAAAGGCGTCGTGGGAGATGGGGCCACGATTTTAGGGGCGGTGGCACTTGGGAACGGTTCTGCTGGAGGTGGCCTCTTTGGCCATGGGTTTGACCCAGAACTGGCCCTGACGGAAGTTTCTGGAACCATAGCATTCCTTTTTCCGTCCCTTCAGTTAGAGCTGGAGCAGCCAGGGTTTCTGACCCTGTCCGTAGCTCGCCGTCGGTGTCTGACCGCCCCGTGGTGGCGTCACGCGTTCCTTTTCCACCCTCCCTGGAGCGAGCCTGGGGCGCAGCTGCGGGGGGCATGGGAGGGGGGCGGCCGCTGTTGCTGCTGGGGGCTCTCCTTGGGCGTTTTAAAGTCGTTCTGTGGGCTGGAAACTGAAGTGAGACATTTTACCTCTTAAGGGCTACAGGGTTGAAAGCGCGGCGTTGGATTGTTGAGGGTGTGTGTGTGTGTGTGTGTGTGTGTGTGTGTGTGTGTGTTGTTTTTGTTTTTGTTTTTGTTTTGTAATAGCCTTTGAGGTAGGAAAGCACCTTATGGTCCAAAGTTGCGGGAGGGTGGGGAGAGTTGGTCGCTCTCACCCTCTCTTTTCCAGTCTCTTTCAAATTGAAAACACTTCTCTGGTTTCCTCCTTTGGGCGGTAGTTTGGAGGCTGTAATGAAATCGCACTTTCTCTAGACATGGTAATTAAGGTGACTGTTTCCTCCGCAGATGTGCCCTGCCCTTTGCACCTCCGGACCAGCGCTTTTTTTGGAATAGCGTCTAAACTGTAGGACCTTAGCCTTGAGACTGTTTAGCAGAAAGTGGCCATTTTCCCCCTGGGCCCAGCCTCCTGGTTTCCTCTCTGAGGCTTTAAAAGTTAAGTAGCAGGGCCCCGTGGGACGTGTCTCAGTCTAGCTAATTACCCCCAAGCCTGGGTCATCTCCTTTCCTTCCAGTGACCAAGGGAGAGCCATTGCCAACTGTCTGTCCTGATGGCCTGCCCCTCTAATGACTTGTTTATGTATTCCACCCCACCCCAGTTGGGAGAAGCTCCAGGGCTGCCGCTGACCCCTGGAGGAGCACAGGGTGTTTGGGGTCAGGAGGTTGCTGGGGCCTGGCTCTAGCAGGGTTGGTTACATACTGCATCAGTGACAAGCTCCTTGAAATATCTGTTGCATTCACTGTTAGTCATAGCCAAGTGTCAGCTCTTTAATGAGGGCCATCCGGATGGAGAGCCACTTGGACATGTGTGCTTTCACTGCCTGCATTTACCGTGCCTGTACAAATGCCCATTTTGTAGACGTTTTTACAAAATGGGATTTGGGCCAGAGGGGGCACCGCTTACTTTGGTTCCAAAGTAGACAGCCTTGGGTACTTCTTTTCCTTGGTCAAAGTTCCTTGAACTTAGAAAGTTCCAGTAGAAGAGCAAGTGAAGCAAAAGCACAGGAAGAAATAGAGTAGGAACATTGTAGATGCTGTTGTCCCTCGTGTCTTGAGGGAGATTAGAGTACATCAAGGTATACCTAAGCCTGAGCTAGCTTGGACTCCAGAGGGCAGGAAGAGCACACTGAGCATTGAGTAGGCAGATTCCAGCCATGGAGACCCAAGGAAAATCTGCGGGTTTTTGCTTTTGGTTGTATGCTTTGTGTTTGGGGCATTGACCTGAAAAAAAGACTCCTAAAGCAGGGGATTTGCTCCCATGAGCCAGCTTCTCTGAACACACTCTATTTGCCTCCATTTTTAAATCTCTTTCATCAAGATGGCTGTTAGGGAAGAGCTTCCTGAGAAAGTTTGAGCCTGCTAGAGTCAACGAAGGTAGATAGAATTGATTCAAACGTCTTGTTCTGAAAAAGCCTCATCCCTTGAGATGAGTTTAATTTCCTCTTGGGAAATTTGCCTTTCATTTGTCTTCCCAAGAGCTTTGTCAAAGGTCTGGATGCACCAGGGACTGGTGGGAGTCCAGATGTAGAGCTTTAGAGAAGATTCTGGTGTTTCTAGAGAGGATTAAATTCCAGACTTGGGCCAGCATATGTGCTTTTTTCCCTCAGCTTGCATTTACCTTAAACAGAAATTCTCTGTCACTACCACTTCTTGCAATTAAAGAAGTTATATTTGGTCTTCCCTGTGCACCCCCCCCCCCCGCCTCCCAGGTAAATAGCTGTCACTTGGGTGAACAACTCCAAGAATATGGTGAATATGGTGGTGTTCCACCAGTCCATTTTGTCTTCAACAGCAAGGTTTCCCAGGTTATGGTGGAGCAATTAGTATTTCACTTATTATTATTAATTTTTGGTATACCTCCCTCCCAAGGACATTGGACACATTTTTTATAAAGACTCAACATTTATAGTGTTTCTATTGGGGCACCTGGGTGGCTCAGTCCATTAAGCGTCTGACTTTGCCTCAGGTCAGGATCTCATGGTTCCCGAGTTTGAGCCCCACATTGGGCTCTATGCTCTCAGCATGGAGCCTGCTTTGGATCCTGTGTTCTCCTCTCTCTCTGCCCCTGCCCTGCTGTGCTCTCTTGCTCAAAAAATAAATGAGTAAATAAAATATTGTTAAAAAAAACAGTGTCTCCCTTGGACCAACAAAAATTTTACAAGCTGAGCTGCATAACTTTTTTCAGGTGTCTGTTAATTATTTGCCCTGGTACTCTCAACAGTGAGTAGAGAATACTCACTTTGGGGGAGTGCGACCATTTCTGTTAAGAAGTCAGTCTTCTTCCCATCTAAAGGGATGAACGTTTTGATGTTACTTCCTCAATTCTGAGGAATCAAAATGTTTAGAAAATGTCTCATTTGGTATTTTTTTTTTATTTTTTTTTCAACGTTTATTTATTTTTGGGACAGAGAGAGACAGAGCATGAACGGGGGTGGAGCAGAGAGAGAGGGAGACACAGAATCGGAAACAGGCTCCAGGCTCCAAGCCATCAGCCCAGAGCCCGACGCGGGGCTCGAACTCACGGACCGCGAGATCGTGACCTGGCTGAAGTCGGACGCTTAACCGACTGCGCCACCCAGGCGCCCCTCATTTGGTATTTTTTGAGATAGAGTTTGGCTGGCTAAGAAGGAGTACTTGACTATTGCTTTTATGTGGCATTGGCAACCTCTTTTCCTCAAGAGTATCTGGGGGCACCTGGGTGGCTCAGTGGGTTAAGCGTAGGACCCTTTTCGGCTCAGGTCATGATCTCACGTTTTGGGAATTCGAGCCTCGAGTCAGGCTCTGCACCAGCAATATGAAACCTGCTTGAGATTCTCTCTTCCTCTCTCTCTGCCCCTCCCCTGCTCTCTCTCAAAATACGTAAACTAAAAAAAAAAAAAAAAAAAAAAAAAAAAAAAAAAAAAAAAAGATCTGTATCAGTTTCTTTTCAATCAGCCTTTCCTTCATTCACTTACTCATCCAATGAACAAATGTGTCAGCATCTGCTATGCAGATCGTGGGTGCTAAGGGTATTAAGCGAAAGTTTAGTCAAGCACAGACCCTGCTTCTTAAGGAGCTTGCGATCCCATGATACTTTGGAAATTCGGAGGAATGAGAGCCTCAGCTAGAAGGCTCAAGAAAGACTTGTGGAAGAGGTAGGGGGCTTTTTTTGTTTGTTTTTTGTTTTGTTTTTGAGATGGGATTCAGAGAATAAGAAAGCTTGGCCCATTAAAGATGGGGGAAGGGCAAAGAAGAGGGCAGAGCACGAAGATCGCCTAGGATCATGCTGTCCCATAGAAATAGAGCACGATGGGTGGCTCAGTCCACTAAGCGTCCGACTTCAGCTCAGGTCATGATCTCATGGTTTGTGGGTTTGAGCCCTGCATCGGGCTCTGTGGTAACAGCTCAGAGCCTGGAGCCTGCTTTGGATTTTCTGTCTTGCTCTCTCTCTGCCCCTCCCCAGCTCACACTCTGTCTCTCTCAAAAATGAGCATTAAAAAAAAAAGAAATAGAACACGAGCCACGTGTAATCTTAGATTTTTCTAGTAGCCATGTTTGAAATTCAGAAAAAAGAAACAGGTGGAATTCACTTTCATTAATTCCTTGGTTGAGATTTTAATAATCTATTTAACTTAGCCTCATAAGCCCAAAATGCTATCATTTGAACATGTAACCAATGTAAAAAATTATTGGTGAGATACTTTACCTTCCTGTTTTTCACACCCAAGGTTTGAAGTCTGGTGTGTATGTTTCACTTCTAGCACGTCCTAATTCACATTAGCCACATTCCAAGCAAGTTCTTGGCAGCTACAAGTGGCTAGTGGCCATTGCATGGGATACCTAGGTCTAGAGGATAGGGTTTGAAGATAGTGAGAAGTACCTTTGTAAAGATAGGAAGTTTGTGTCTTCTGCCACCAGTTACAGAGTGCTGGCCAGGAATGACTCAAAGCACAGTGTCTATGATTCCTTACATGGATTTGTACTTAGGAGAGGGTAGGTTCTTTCACCCATGCTGCCCATATGATCTCTTAACCACCTGTGATGGAGGCTGGGCAAATACCTCCTCCAACAAGTGGGGAAACGCAGAGGTTGTGTCCCCCCCTCCAGTCCCCAGTTGAGGACCTCCGTGCCCAGGTGGGGTTGGGGGGGGGCGGGGGTGCTTCAGGTCCCCGGAGACCTGACTGGTATGGGAGAGACTGAGGGTAGAGCCAGCTGCAAGGTCTCTTAGGAAGCTTCTGAGTACACCTGCAAGGCTGCAGGTCACATCTGTCCAGCAGTGAAGGAGGGAGACTGTCCCTAGGGGATTTTAAGAATTCATTAATTAGTAGAAGGAGAGGGGGGTGTGGTAAAGGAAGAGGTGACAGTTCTAGGGTCCCAGACAGTATGTGGACTGGTGGTTTGGGTCACCGTGTTTTCTGTAGGTTTGTGGAATGGGGATCCTTCTCATTCCAGGGGTTGGTGCTGGGAGGCTAAGGGTTTTCTTGACGTCCTTTGTTTCACAGATGTGGG
The DNA here is from genome assembly GCF_022837055.1 of Prionailurus viverrinus. Classification (NCBI taxonomy): domain Eukaryota; kingdom Metazoa; phylum Chordata; class Mammalia; order Carnivora; family Felidae; genus Prionailurus; species Prionailurus viverrinus. The sequence goes on from NC_062564.1 coordinate 44,306,116, forward strand.
ACTTGAGGTCCAGAGAGAAGCACCTTTTTGGGGTTGAGCTGGAGAGAAGCAGCTAGAAGAGTTTGACATGCACTGATAGCAGAGCTGAGCACAGCCAGCCACACCTGTGAGGGAGCCGGAGCGGCTTTTCGGGGGAGAGAGTGGCTGAGTGGTGGTGGAAGCCGCCTGTCTGCTGCATTGAAAACAAGCTTAATCGCCTCAGCATGGTACCACCCTTTCCACTGGATACTGAAAATTCATTCATTACTCTGGCGGTTCCTGTGATGCTTAGGTTCTTAGCCAGGGGTACCTTTCTGGATGACAAGCCTGTATCTTTTGTTTGGTGTATCTTTGGGGGCATAATGAGATGTGGGATGTGGCTTACAGACGCCCTGTTGTAGCAAGCATCGCTTCTGTCCCAGGCCAGGGACCGTGCCCCATCCTCGGCCCTTAGACGGTCCTAGACAGATCTGTGATCTGCTTCCAAGGGTCTTCTCTCAGGCGAAGGAACTGAGGCGCTCCCATCTCCAGAGCTACCTTGGGTCTGTCCATGAATGCTTGGTTTCTTTATGACACAGAGATGCTCTTTGGAGAAAATGGGCTTGCGCCAGGTAGAGCCAGATTTGCTTACCCCTACTTGCCCCCTGGGCCCTGTCCTTTAGCATTAAAAATGAGTGATGAGTGTCCTGGTGGTTTTGCCTACCAGCTGCATAGCCAGGAGCAAAGTACTCGACCTGTTGGAGTCTCAGTTTCCCTATCCCTTAAAGGGGAATAGTAATTCCTACCCCCAAAAGTGTATAGTGAGGAAGAGAAGATGTTTTATAAGTATATATTTTACCTAGTACATGCTTCATGCATAGTAGGTGCTCAGTAAATATTCTGTTCTGTCTCTTCAAGTCCCTTTCCTAAATTTAGAACATTGAAAGAGAAATGTTTATTTATTTAACGATTTTGAAGTTATCAAATTTTAGTAAAGCCCTGGAAGGAAGCTAGTGGTAGTACATGCCTCCTCCCACTAGCCAGCGCCTGTGAACAAAGCCAAGAATCTGGGGGGTTTTCTGCCAACCGGGACTGACTCACTCATGGGGACTGACTCACTCATGAGGGGCCCTGTCTGCTCCAAGGAGGCAGGGCTGAAGCACCACATTAGGGCATGTTCCGGAGAAGTGGATTCTCCAAATAACTTGGATGGTTCCTTGGAGCATTTAGGACAGAAGCAACCTATAATATGGAGACGTCACTCCTACCCCAGTCCAAACAGGGCCCAGAAAGTCTTAGCACTTGGTAAATGCTTAGCAGCAGCAACGATCCTATCCTTAAGACCCTCAGTGGGTATTTAAAATTTTACCACTCCAAACCTGAGGAGGGTAAGGGGCTACAGTCCGTGCTTTTTGGAATGGGTCCCGGCAAGGACCTTCGTATTCTTCAGCGTAACCATTTTTGTCCCTACTTGTGGATTCATTTCTGCTAGACATCTTGCAGCGTCGGGGAGGGGCATTGCGTCCACCTCATGGTTCTGTGCTTTGAGGTCCTTTATGAGTTGGTGAGAGTTGTGTTCTGTCCATACGGGAACTTCATAGAACCAGAGATCCCTGCGATGTGTGTGGTGTTAGAGACCAAAAGAAAGAACCCAGGAGATCACTCACTGCAGCTTCCTGGTTGCACAGGTCCAGAGAAGGTCAGCGTTGTACTGGTTTCCCAGTCCTTGGTTTGTTCCAGAATTCTTCATCTTTTCTACCCCTCACCAAAGGGCTGGTTTGCCCTGGAGGAAGTGCAGTGTGTACTGGGAGGGGTACCAGCACGCGGGGGCCTCCCGCAGCCCCACCACACTCTGCGGAGCCCTTGCCTGTGAAGGGGCGGAACTCTTGGGGATTTTCACCAGGCTCTTTGCTTTCCCAGCACAAATCATCTTGGGGCTTTTGCCTTGGAGGACTTCACGACAATTTTCCCAACAAGGCTTGCCATGTAGCCCACACTCAGGAAGTAGTCGGAGAGCTGAATTAAAGCACTGTTTTGTCTAATTAAGGCCTATAACCTCAAATTCAGTATTGGGGCAGGACCACAGTTCCCTTTTTTGTGCCTTAAGAGTAAGTTTTTGCTTTAAGCACCCTTCTGGACAGGGTGACTGTGCGACACACGTTAACTCCTTTTTCTCCTTATCTCCCCCCTCCCACGCAGACTCTCCTAACTTTTTGGTTTGTTCTTTCCTTAGAGTCAGCTTGAAAAGGAGGATCAAGCTCAAGACGGAGTCTCCATGGAGGTGTGGAGCCTGGTCACCAACCTCTAACTGCAGAACTGGGATGTGGAGCTGGAAGTACCTCCTCTTGGCTGTGCTGGTCACAGCCACACTCTGCACTGCCAGGCCAGCCCCGACCTTGCCCGAACAAGGTAAGGCACAGGCTGAGGGGTCAGCCTGGACTCCTGGGCCTCAGAGACCTGGCAGGCTAGGACAAAGGTGATGTTGTGGTTGACCAGGAAGGCAAGGCTCCACCCTGGATGGAGCAAAGGGCTCCTTTTTGTAGGAGAGGCTTCCAAAATACTTGGGCTGGTTTGCACGTGGCTATAAACACACCCAGCTTCAGCAGAGGCTGGGGTCATAAAGGCTAGTGACGTCCATTTGCCAGAGGTGACCTGCTTAGGGCGGAAATATATGCTTTTCTCTTCCTGAAAAAGAACTTCTGATTGGGATCTAAGAGCTGACTCCCCAACCTAGATGACATATAAAATGGGGCACAAGTGACCTATGAATTTGTTTGTTTAGCACTTGGATGTTGAGGGGTGTGGGAGCTTGATAAAGACCTGGCTTCTAGAAAATTGTTCCAAAGACAATTGTTCCATCTTCTTTGAGGGCTGGCAGTCATGGCCACGTGCCTGCCATTTTGCCGTCCTTGGCCATGTCTGACAGGCTGTGGTTGGAAGCCTGCCGAGCGGTTTGCTTTGGATACGCACCACTGGAGGGATTTCAGAGAGACGGAAAGCCAGGGAGCATTATGGTGCATGGATGCTCCTGGAGATCTATAGCTTCTTACAAAGTCGGACATTATTAGTAATGAGAAGGACTTGCTCATGGGATTTACTGGAATTGTGAAAGTACTTCATGGAGGTTACAGGTATATAACACACCTAGTGGCTTTCAGGGGCCTGTGAGAACCTACTGTGAGAACTTAACTGCTGCCAAAGGGTAGTGTGGCTTGTGACTCGGTGGCTCATCACACAAATACGAAGGTTGGCAGGCAGTGGGTGAGAGGCTCAGGTATGCATGTGAGGTAGTGGCTGAGTTTAAAGAACCATCAGTCTCAACTGTCAGGACCCGTTCAAGTGATAAATCATGAGTGAAAATATTTGTCTACTCTCATGGTGATGGGGAAGATCACATGAGACTTTCTGGAAGGTGTGCTTGGGTGAACCACACAGACTAATTTTGCATTCGGAGACAGAGCTGAACGTAAGACTTGAGCTAGAACATGCCAGAGATCCAAAGTGGGAGAGATCATCTCTGCCCACAGGGAGTTTATTATCAGGAAGATAAGTACAGAGGTAACTAAATACAAGGTAGACCGTGTTTTAACCACACAGTGGAGTCATAACAATGCAGTGGAAATGCAGAGGAAGAGGAGAGCAGAGAGCATTTGAGATGGGTCTAGAGGGATGATGGGTGAGGGTTTGTTGGATGACAGCCAAGGGGGGTCGGTTTGGAGGGGAATAGAGGGCATTCCAGGTAGACTAGCATGAATGAGGGTGCTGAGGCAAGATGTATAAGGTGTATACAGAATGACTTGCCTGGTGAGTAGGTAGTTGTGGGGAGTAATACCTGGAAGAATTGAATTGCGTTAGCATATGGAAGGCCTTAACACCCTGCTAAGGACACTATGCTTAAACGAGTAGATACTGGGAATAAATGGGTAGATACTAAGAATCTCAAAAAGTTCTGAGCAGGTAGTGATGTGGATCCAGCTTTCAGAAAATTAACTTGGCAGTTGAATTTGGATAGATGGGAAGAAGTCTGTGTTTGAGTCCTGCTCTGCCATTTAATATCTGCATTACTTGCTTTGACAAATTACTCAAGCACACTAAGACTTAGTTTGCCCATCTTTTTTTTCTTTTTAATGTTTTAATGTTTATTTATTTTTGAGAGAGAGAGAGACAGAGTGTGAGGTGGGGAGGGCAGAGAGAGAGGGAGACACAGAATCCGAAACAGACTCCATGCTCTGAGCTGTCAGCACAGAGCCCCTTGTGGGGCTCGAACTCAAAAATGGTGAGATCAGACCTGAGCCGAAGTTGGACACTTAACCGACTACGCCACCCAGACGCCCCTTAGTTTGCCCATCTTTAAAATGGGGACAGTAAAAAAGCATTAAATGAGGTACCCAGATAAGACACCTACAGGTAAAGTTTTGGTAGTTATTACTGCTGTTACCACAGTTGCCAGACAGACAAGTTAGCTGTTTGTTCAGCTGTTTGTTTTGAATGTCTAGCTAGAGGAAGGAACCAGAGTGGGGGGCGTGAGTTGTAAAGGAAGGGAAAACCAGCAGACACTATAGAAATAGAATCTGTGGGTTTCAGTAGGTTGGCTGTCAACTCTGGGTGGTAAAAGGAGTGAGTTAGGGCAGAAGGTTTATGAGGAGCAGAGATTTGGATCAGCCACAGTGTAGACGGTAATAAGGGAGTCCAAAAAGCAAGGAGGGCTTGGATGAGGTTTGAGAATATGAATTTATGTTGGGCCCTAAAGTGCTTTTTTTTCTTTTCTTCAACTTTCTCTATCAAACTCCTTTGCCCTTGAGAAATGGAGAATGGAGTAAGTGAATGGTATGGGTCTCAGGCCCAAGGAATTGTGGGGTCGGGTGGGTGTGGAGAGGTTCACTGAATCCACTGGCTGTGGATCCTAACTGAGAAAGGAAGTCCAGGCAGTGATAGAGGGTGGAGCCAGGGGGCTGAAGGTTTTGATGAGGAGGAAACACAGGCCAGGAACAGAAGGGAGGGAATAGGGAAGGTGGAGGGGGCTATTAGGAGGGCTCTGCAGCAGTGAAGACTGAAGTCAGACCGCCATTAAAAAAAAAATCAACTGAGGCATAATTTACATTTTGAAAAATAACATCCATTTTTTTAATATAATTTATTTTGAGAGAGAGCACAAGCGGGGGCGAGGGCACAGAGAGAGAGAAGGAGAGAGAGAATCCCAAGCAGGCTCTGCACTGTCAGTGCATAGCCCCACTCGGGTCTCAAATCCACAAACCATAAGATCATGACCTGAGCCTAAATCAAGAGTCAGATGCTTACCCGACTGAGCCACCCAGGTGCCCCAATATACCAATTTTTAAGGGTATAGTGTGTTTTGATAAATATAATGTCCCATGTGACTACCACCCCAGTCAAGGTAGGGAACATTTTCATCACCTCCAAAACTTCCCTCTGGCCCCTTTGCATTCAGTCACCTATGCAGCATTGACCCCAGCAACCGCAGATCTACTTTCTGTCACTATAGACTAGCTTTGCCTCTTCTAGAATTTCAAATAATGGCATTATGTGGTGACTGTGTAGCCATTCCCCGGTTGATGGCTACTTGGGTTAACAGGTTTGGTTATTATTAATAAAGCTCCTGTGAACATCTGTGTGTAAGTCTCGTGTGGACATAAGGTTTGCTCAATTGCCTTGGTTTTGATTTTGGCACCACTTCTTGCTGTTGACTCTTGGGAAAGTTCCTGTGTGTGGAACTTCTATAAAATATAATGATAATGAACATCTGCTCCCAAGATCCAATAAGAGTGTGTGCAGAGCTCTCAGCACAGTGCCTGGCACATGGTCAGTGGGCAATAAATGACAGTTGTGAGTGCTTTTTCCTGGGACCCCACAGAAGACAGCACGTGGTGAGGGGCTTGTTCCCTGGGTGGTGTGGAATGCCTTAGGACACAGATGTGGAAGTCCACTGGACTCCGGGGACGAGTCCCAGATCCCTGTTTGGTTAAGTCCCCCTGTGGGTGCAGTGTGGCTCTTTCACAGAGCTTTACCCCTCCTGAGCTTTGTGATAGCAAAGTACGTGCCCCCCACAGTCTTCAGAGAATTGCTGGGAGGTCATTAGGGAAAATCTGTCCCTGCGCTTTGTAAACCATAAGGTACCCCACAAAGGTAAAGTATCACTGTATGGTCTTGGCCCTGCTGATTATTAAATAATAATGCTGCTATTGTCCTCAGAAAAGACTATAATCTGTGTATAAAAGGTTTGTGCAAAAGTTTAAACCCCAAACTCTGCTCCCACAGAGAGCTTTTCCCCTTCAGAAGGGCCTTCTGTAATTGTGTGTGTGTGTGTGTGTGTGTGTGTGTGTGTGTGTGTGTGTGTTGGGAGCCCCTCCCCCAGTCTGCAAATGCTCCTGAGGGAGTGGGGAGGGCCTGGAGTTTCTGGCTGTCCTTGGAAAGTTGATTTAATAAGGGTTCCAGGAAAACCAGCCTCCCTTGGTCCCTCCCTCTCCTTTCCTTTCTCTAGTTTGGGATCGTAAAGAGGCTAAGCTTGTTTCAGAGCAGGTCTTGAGGAAGGAGGGAGAGGGAGTTGTGTGGAAAGACTAAACCTGGGTCATGGGTGGAGGTGCAGAAATGCGCCTTTGAAAGGAGAAATACTGACTTGAAATACATTTTGAGCTTGAGGAGGGTTGTGTCTGTGTATTTTTCTCTCCTTTAGAATAAGACTTGGAAAAGCACGTGGGTGAATCCAAAACTGCTTGCTTCTTGCAGTTGGGGCTGGGGGTCCTGCCCCCTTTCCAGTAGTAACGTGGGTTAAACACCCCAAACCCCATGGTCAAGGGGACAGTGTGAGACCTGCAGTCTCAAAATACTTGCGTACATACTCAGAAACCTGCAACTAATAAGCGATTTAATGGGCTGGGGTTTTCCTGCTCCTCCCACCTACCCAGATTTGAAGGAGTCTGGTGGCCGGTTGAAGGGGGAGAGGTTACCCTTAATGGAAAAGCCGCACGTTTCCATTTCTGGCTGCAAGCCCCCTCGATGCCGGGCGCCACAAAGCAAGGCTTTGTCTTTGTGTTCCACAAAACCTGCGCCCGTGGTGGGGTGGCTACAAGCAGTACCAGAGACATTGCCCCAGCTTCAGGTGGGAGGGCCCCGGCCACCCCAGACAACCCACCAGGGGGTCCCACAGCTGTCTTTGGCCTTAAGGAGTATGCATTTCAGCCTGGCTGCAGGGGGAGCCGCAAATAGGTACCAGAGGGTATCCCACTGCCTGCCTTGGACAGGCTGCAGCTGATTGGTATGGCCGGGGCACCAGTGTCCCGTGGCTGTACTGGGGCACACATCCAGGAGCATCCGTCTGCTTTGAATGCACACTGGATGTTCAGAAGGAGTTTCTCCTCCCGCAGCCAGAAGGCGAGTGGAATCACATGGAGCAGAAGGCGACGTTGGGTGACCCACTTGAGAACAAGGGTGCAGGATTTAAGTCGGTTGAAATCTGTAGGGTGCTTACCTACCAGGTTTCCCCCAAGGATCCACTCTGTCCCACATCCTTTTCCCCAGAGTGGAGGCCCGAGTGTTTTTGAAAGGGCGTGCTTGCAAGTGTTCCCAGTGCTGAGCTGAACAGGATGGGGGTAGGGAGACCCAGTGCTCAGCCTGTGAGAGAATGTGAAGGAGGAGCACTCACGTGTCCTGCTTGACCACGCTGGGCAAGTGCAGCAAAGCCACTCCAGGGCTGTGTTCTTGGCTCTGGCTTCTGCATTGCTACACTATTAGCTTCACTGATTTTCCACTCTGGCTTTGCCAGCCAGCTCCCCGAAGTCAGGGAGGAGGAATTTCTCAGGGAAGAACAAATGGCTGTCCAGAGCCCTTGCTGCGGGTGGGGGAGGGGAGGGAGCCCAAACAAAGAATCAGGCTGGGATTTTGTCACCTGGTTTCTGTGACTACCTAGTCTGGGGTGGGCGGGAATTGAAGAGAGAGCGCCAAGGATTCCTTTGGATGCTGTGGCCCCAGCATGGAGGTAGGTCAGCAGGGCTTAGCCAGGGTGCTTGCTCCTGGTCAGGCAGAAGCAGTGAGTGATGGCTTGTGTCTGGGGTGGTGATGGATGGCCTTGGGAGAAGTGAGTTCTGGGGAGTCATTATCCGGGAGGGCCATGTCCGGGGTCAGAGAGCCTGACCAGCAGCTGCGCCCTGTTTTCACAGCGCCTGGTTCCTCTGAGGCCACTGGGAGCTCCAGCTCACTCTGTAGACACCACCTTTGCCTCTTCCTTCCTTCCCCGAAGCCTGGAAACGAGACAAGTGTCTCCCTGCTGACCGGGGAAAGTCCAGCTGCTCTGGCGCTCCTGGTCTCCCGAGTTCAGCTGCCCAGGCCTCCCTTTCATTCTGGAAAGATGGCTCATTTACAGACTTACTGCAAACATTCTCTTCTCTCTGCCCACTCACCCTACACCCTCCCCTCTGGCCCCAAGTGATTTAGCTGAAAGTTAAGTGCTCAACGGGGCTCTTAAGGGCCTGGAGTAAATCCCAAACTGTTTCCTCCCAGAGAAAGGCCTTCTGGAGCCCGGCTGCTCCTGACTGTGGAGGTTTGCTCTGACTTCCAGCTGGTGACAGCCAAGTAGGGGAGACAGTTGCCTGAAGCCCCCATGGTGGGCTTGTTGCCGCTTTTTTTTTTTTTTTAATTTTTTATTATTTTTGTGAGAGAGACAGAGTGCGAGCAGAGGAAGGGGAGAAGGAGGCACAGAGTCTGAAGCAGGCTCCAGGCTCTGAGCTGTCAGCACAGAGCCCGACGTGGGGTTCAAACCCACATACCTTGGGTCGTGACCTGAGCCGAAGTTGGAAGTTTAACGGTCTGAGCCACCCAGGTGCCCCTGGGCTTGTTGCCTCTTAATGGTAGCTCCTGTCTCAGAGTTCCTCTTTCCTGGTTGTCAGTTCACTTGGACTCTCATCTTTCCCCTTGCCAGATGAGGTGCCCACTGCCTTCATTTAAAGACTTTGCCCCTTGCAAACTGGGCAGCGCTGGGGTGAGGCATCTGTCCAGTTAGTCCCCAGCGCTGAGAAAGATGGGCTCTGGCAGAGCTTGAAACTCAATCCTCCTTCCTTATCCCACACACTATGGCGTGGCTAAGCCTCCTGGGATGGGTTGTGTAAAAGGAGGTGAATGGTGGGGCAGCCGGCACCGCCATTTGAGCGAATGCGGCTGTGGTTTCCCTGGCCCTGCACGTGCAGGCGCTTGGAGCCTCAAGTGGGTGAGAGGGTCAGGGAGTTCGGTGAAGACAGGCCTCAGTGGTTACGAGCGTGGGGCAGGGAGAGAGGTTAAAATCCACCAACACTGAACTTTCAAATTTGAGTTTAGTGTTTAGCCTTCCTAAATTTTTCTCTAGGATTGAAAACTAGCCTCTGGCTGATGGTCCCTTCATTCTGTCAGTCATTCATTCATTAACAGATTTCTCCCTCCCTCCTTTCCTTCCTTTTTTTTTCTTCTTTCTCCTCCCTCCCTCCCTCCCTTTCTTCTTCCCTCCCTTCCTCCCTTCCTCCCTTCCTCCTTTCCTCCCAGCCAGCCAGCCAGCCAGCCAAAACAAGACTTCCTTTTCCTTCTTTTATACAATGTATTTATTCATACATAACCGTAGTTTATCCTGGTCCCTCAGTAGGAAATGTTCGCCCCTATCTTTTTCTCCTTTCACTTTTTGTAATTCCTACTCTTAGTTGAGGGTTTAGCTTGGATTTAGCTTGGGTTTAGCCTAAGGCATAGCTTGAGGGCCACCTACCCCTTGAAGCCTTCCTCTTGTCTCCAAATTAATCACTTCTTTTAATCCCTCTTTCTGTTTAACTTTCAAGCTGGCACTTTGCCTTAATGTTATATGGAGCTTTTTAAAGTTTATTTTTATTTATTTTGAGAGAGAGAGAAAGAGCAAGTGGGGGAGGGCAAGAGAGAGAGAGAGGGAGGGAGACAGAATCCCAAGCAGGCTCCACACTGTCAGCCCAGAACCCGGTGTAGGGCTCAAACTCACGAAACATGAGATTGTGACCTGAGCCGAAATCAAGAGTCAGACCCTTAACCGGTTGACTGAGCCACCTAGGTGCCCTAGAGGTTTTTAACATATGGTTTGTTTCTTCCTCAGAGCAAAGTTCTGAGCAGTCAGAAAGAATATTTTCATTGCTCTTTTAAAACACAGCTATTTGAGGGGCGCCTGGGTGGTGCAGTCGGTTAAGCGTCCGACTTCAGCCAGGTCACGATCTCGCGGTCCGTGAGTTCGAGCCCCGCGTCGGGCTCTGGGCTGATGGCTCAGAGCCTGGAGCCTGTTTCCGATTCTGTGTCTCCCTCTCTCTCTGCCCCTCCCCCGTTCATGCTCTGTCTCTCTCTGTCCCAAATAAATAAATAAACGTTGGAAAAAAAAAAAAAACACAGCTATTTGATATGTCATCAAGGTTTACCATAGGAAATTTAGAAAATACAGACTTGTAAAGAGAAAAAGAAAAACTATTCCCATCATCTAAAATTAGTCAATGTTAACTGTGAATCTATTTCTTTAGACTGTTTTTCTTGCATTTATACAAATGTGACTTTTCAAATATGGAATTTATATGGCATATACTGGTTTTTAACTTAAGCACATAAGTTTTTTTTTGTTTTTTTAAGTAAGCTCTATGCCCAGTGTGGGTCTTGAACTCGTGATCCTAAGATGGAGAGGTACATGCTCTACCAGCTGCCCCAAGCATGTAGTATTTATTGCCAAGCAAAGAAAATTGTTTCATTGTGCTTAATAACTACATAGTATTCCATTGTGTGGATGTGCAAAATGTATTTATTTACCCAGTCCTCTACTGTGGGGCATTTAGGTTATTTTCAATAGTTTGCACTTAAGTGAACATACTTTTACAAATAAAATTTGTCCATATTTCCAAGGATACTTACATTCTAAAAGTCTTGATTACATACTGACAAATTTGCCACAGAAAGGTTAAGCCAGTAAAACTCTTCTGAAATAATAATAAATACTATTTATTGCACCTTCACAGCCTGTCGGCTTTACATTTTTATATCTTTACACTGATTCCATGGCCATAGGTTTTACTCCCATAGTCAGATGGGGAAACTGGGATCCAAGGAGTTAAGTAACTTACCTGAGGTCATAGTTGGTGAAACGTGGAACTTACATTCACACTCAAGTAGGTCTGACTTCAGTATTTTTTTCTAGTCTCTAGAAGAAATAGTGTATTTTTTACACTATGTCCCTATGTCAGATTGGGTTTCCCCCTAAAGTTCAGACAGACAAACATTTTATTTTTTTTAATGTTTATTTATTTTTGAGAGAGAGAGGGAGACCCAGAATCTGAAACAGGCTCCAGGCTCCAAGCTGTCAGCACAGAGCCAGTCGCGAGGCTCAAACCCACAAACGGTGAGATTGTGACCTGAGCCGAAGTCGGACACCTCACTGACTGAGCTACCCAGGCACCCCCAACATTTGGATTTAAACATTTCAATTTGCTGGGTCAGCCTTTCTCTGTCCCACATGAATCAGGCTCCACCTCCCTTTCTGGGTAGGTGTGCAATTGGGGTAAGGGCAGCTGAGATGCTTGCCTTGTAGCATTTCTTGTGTGACATTCTTCTCTCTGCTCAGAGGTTATGCATGGGTCATAAGTCTGTGAGCTGCCTAAAGGCAGGGGTTCCCTAGCCTAGAATATTCAATAGAACAAAAACCCCATGGAGGCTGCCTTTTCTACTGTAGCAGAGCCTTCCTACTTGGAGGATCGGAGGTCCCCAAAGTGTCAGATGCCACACCTGAGTTTTCTTCGTAGGTCACACTTATTCTAGAATGTGGTGGTGTTGCCCAGACATACAAATCACCTAGATTGCTTCTAAAATGGTTATGGTCCAGCGGTGTCTGCTGGGTGGAAATAAACATGTCAGAAGGGCTCACTGAGGCTAAAGCACTGGCATTGTTTTGAGGCTACCACTATGTATATTTTTAAGACATAAGGAAATACAGGGGTGCCTCGGTGGCTCGGTCAGTTAAGTATCTGACTCTTGATTCGGGCTCAGGCCATCATCACACGGTTCGTGAGTTCGAGCCCCACATCAGGCTCCTCACTAACAGTGCAGAGCCTGCTTGGAATTCTCTCTCCTTCTCTCTGTCCTTCCCCTTCTCATGCTCTGTCTCTCTCCCTCAAAATATATAAATAAACTTAAAAAAAAAAAAAGACATGAAGAAATACAAAAACGGGGGACAGAGATCCTGAAGCTGTTGGTTGTCTTAGTGCCTACTGAGATATTCAACACATTAATGTTTTAAACAAAAATATGTATTATACTGTGGTTGAGCTAGTCACAAATAATTACAGGATTTAAAAAATCTAGGGGCGCTTGGGTGGCTCAGTCGGTTAAGCGTCTGACTTTGGCTCAGGTCATGATCTCACGGTTCATGGGTTCGAGCCCCATGTCAGGCTCTGGCTGATGGCTCGGAGCCTGGAGCCTGCTTTGGATTCTGTGTCTCCCTCTCTCTTTGCCCTTCCCCTGTTCATGCTCTGTCTCTGTCTCAAAAATAAATAAATGTTAAAAAATAATTTTAAAAAAATCTATATTAATTTGTGGTATACTGTCTGAAGTGTGCCCCAGGAATAGGAAATAGATGTATTAAAAGTTGTTTGACAAATATCTTCTTCCATTTCTGTTGGTATGTAACTGGGGAGAAAACACCAAAAGTCCCCCATTCAAGAGAGGCCAGGACAAATGCCTTCCCCTCCCCTAGCTTTACCATGGATCAGGCCCAGTCCTGGCCAGTGTTATCTTTTTTTTTTTTTTTTTAATGTTTATTTATATATTTTGAGAGAGAGAGAGAGAGAGAGAGTAGGGGAGGGGCAGAGAAAGAGGAAGAAGGCGAGAGAATCCCAAGTACGCTCTGAGCTGTCAGCATAGAGCCCTAAGGGGCTGTGAGATCATGACCTGAGCCAAAATCCAGAGTCAGATGCTTAACCAACTTAACCGACTGAGCCACCCAGGCACCCCCCTGGCCAGTGTTATTCTTACCAGACATATGCAAATACAGCAAATGACTCGTTAAAGAAGTGTCATCAAAAGACTGCATCAAGTAAGGACATAAAACCCAGGTTATGAGGACATCTGCAAACGTAGGAGAGGGTCCTTCCCTAAAGTGAAGGGACAAATTAACCATCATTTGTGAGCTGTGATCTGTGCGTGTACATATACATCGTGAAGGCAGAGGTTTTGTCTTTTTGTTCACTTCAGCACCTTAGAACAAATAAATACATGCATGAACACACGGGTAAGGAACCACCCATTTTCTTTGTTTAAAAGATAACCTAAAATTTCCAGTTTTAAAAAAGGAGACAGTGCAGGGCACTTGGGTGGCTCAGTCGGTTAAGTGTCCGACTTCGGCTCAGGTCATGATCTCACAGTTTGTGGGTTCGAGCCCCATGTCAGGCTCTGTGTTGACAGCTCGGAGCCTGGATCCTGCTTCGGATTCTGTGTCTGCCTCTCTCTCCCCCACTCACACTCGCTCTCGCTCTCTCTCTCAAAAAAAAATTTTTTTTAAGTTAAAAAAAAGAGACGGTGGGAATAAAATCCTTTTTAGCGGGAAGATAAGGAAAATATGTAAGGAGTCATTTCTCCCACATCTGACACTCTTCACATCATCTCACGGAACGATTCTTGGGTGCTTGAGGCATGGCATCACCTGGTGGCCAGGCTCCGTTCCCACAGCTCTTGATTCTGAAGCAGGGCCCGAGGTTGGTAGTTCTGACAAGTTCCCTGCCCATCCAGGAGAATTTGAGAATCTCTGATGTTCAGTTAATTTCTCAAAAAAGTCTATAACGTAGGTGCTGTTTCCACGTCACAGTTTAGGCAACTGACCCAGAGAGGTCAAACACACACAACTTGCCGAGATTAAACAGCCAGTAAGTGGTGGGATTGAGACTGGAGTCTGGTGGGTATCAATGCCTGCAGCCCTAACTCCTGTACTGGAAAGGATGAGAGGCAGGAAGGTGGAATATCCGAGAGGCTGGAGAGTCTTTCTAGACTAAGATAGGCAGAGAGGTAGTGGGAAAGGTGGAAGAGGGCTGAGTCAAGTTGCCTGGGGGTACTGGGGAGGCAGGGGTAGGTTGGTCTGAAAGCCTTCCAGGGAAGAAGACTCTCTCCCCTCTTTCTCTGATGCGGGGCTTTAAGTCAATTATCACCGTCTTTGGAATGCTGATCTGCTCTCCAGCCTGTTAGAAGGGCCCTTTTGCATTCAGAAATCTCTGTTCCTTTACTGTCAAACTTTAGAGTTTACTTTTGGAATTAAGTTTTATTTTCCCTAGGTTTTGGGAATTAGCTCTTGAATCTTGAAAGAGTCAGCCTTACCTAACTACTGAATGAAGTTCTTCCTGTGACATTCAAAACTTTTACCGATGTCATTTGAGCAGTCAAGACTATATTAATGTCTGAAGGGTGCTCTTGGAGGTGGCATTTATTTTATAAGGTGAGCCCTTCACTACCCTCAGCGCTTCCGCTCCATTTTTGAAATTTATTTGCCTCGCTAGTTCTCATGGGGTAATATATCATGAGTCAAAAAGGACAGTGAAATAAATCCCTCTAGAATACTTGGGCTCCCAGTTTTCTGTCAGTCACAGCCTCTTAGCTATTCTGCGTCCTCCATTCTAAGACTTCTTCTGGTGAGAACATGGGTCAGAGAGAAGCCATGAAGACAAGCATTTATTGAAGTTCTGGTGGCTGGAGATCTGGGACCAAAACAGAATCCACCCATCCACCCATCCTCCCTCCTTCCTTAGAATGAGCAGGGGAGAGGCAGAGAGAGAGAGAGCAAATCTTAAGCACACTCAGCAAGGAGCCCAGGCGGGGGCTGGATCCCATGATCCTGGGATCATGACCTGCGCTGAAATCAGAAGTCAGATGCTCAACCAGCTGAGCCGCCGAGGCACCCCCAGAATCCTCGCTTCTTAAGGCAAATTAACTTGCAGCCTCTTGCGTTTCCTCACACCAGAGAGCACTGTGTGCTCGTGGGGGCAGAAGGAGGTAGCAGAGAGTGATACTCACTTCTTAAGCCCCAGGTGAAAATTGGAAAGTTAGAACTAGAGGGCACCCAGAGCTTGTCAGGTCCATCAGCTTTCCCATTTCACAGATGAGGAATTTGAGGCCCAAGGGAGGAAATGACTTCCCCAGGGTCACACAGTTAGTGGTAGGGCCAGTTGTCTGAGTGATTTCCACTCAGATGTTCTTTCCACTGCACCCAGCCAGTTACACCTGTGCTTCAAGCAGGGTTTGGTGGTGAGTGGTTTTCACAAGGGTTTCAGACTAGGCTCGCATCCCTTAGGACATCTGGATGTTGACATTGCCCAGATAATGTTGACATTATCTCTCTCCCTGGATTCTGATTGTTCAAGATCCTCCCGACTGAGCAAAGGAGTCCCCAGTGTAGATATTGGTCCCTAACCTTCCTCCAACCAAGCCTTTGGTCCTCCTCCTTCCACCTGCTCGCTACCTGACAGCCATATCGTCTCAGGTAGAGAGATCCCTGAAGCATGTTCTTGTAATTTCTTAAAGAGCACTTAATGCTCAACTTTCATGGTGTGTGTGAAAGAGAAAAATGAATATGTAGTATGTCAGTGCATCCCCTGAGTCCTCACTGTCCTGCAAATCTGTGGAACAGACCAGAAGTCCCAGACTTTTACATTTCGTGAGCCAGTAAAAATTCCTCCCAGTTTTTCAGAACCTACATAGGGTTAACAACTCATTTTGCTATGTAAGAACATTTTTTTTTAAATTTCTTTTAATGTTTATTTTTGACAGAGAGACAGAGTGCGAGCAGGGGAGGGGCAGAGAGAGAGGGAGACACAGAATCTGAAGCAGGCTCCAGTCTCTGAGCTGTCAGCACAGAGCTGGATGTGGGGCTCGAACTGTGAGATCATGACATGAACCAAAGTCGGACCCTTAACGGACTGAGCCACCCAGGTGCTCCATGTAAGAACATTTTTAAAAACCAACACTGTTCACTACCATTACTTTCTTTTTTTTTAACTGTGGTAAAATACACATAACATAAAATTGACCTGTTTTCACCAGTTTTGAGTATCCAGTTCTGTGGCATTAAGTTCATTCATGTTGTTGTCCCACCATCACCATCATTGTCTCCAGAATGTTTGCATCTTCTCCAATTGAAGCTCTGTTCCCATTAGACTTGAACTCCCCATTCTCCCCTCTCCCAGCCCCTGGCAACCACCTTTCTACACCATTTTATTCTCTTTAAAAAAAAATTTTTTTTAACATTTATTTATTTTTGAGAGACAGAGAGAGACGGAGCATGAGCAGAAGAGGGGCAGAGAGAAAGAGGGAGACACAGAATCCGAAGCAGGCTCCAGGCTCCCAGCTGTCAGCACAGAGCCCGATATGGGGCTCGAACTCACAAACCGTGAGATCATGACCTGAGCCGAAGTCACTTAACCGACTGAACCACCCAGGCGCCCCCACCATTTTATTTTCAAAGGATGCTTATGGCCTTTATTTTCATAATGTAACAATAAGAGGCATTTCTTTAACATTGAGAAAAAGTAACCTTATGAAGAGCCCATTCCATGGCCCACTGCAGTAAGTGACCCCTGTACACTGTGTGACCCAGACCCGCCATGCAGTGATCGGACTGGACACGGGGAGGGAAGGTGGCAGGTACACTGGAGTGCTGAGAGTTTTGGTGAAGCATGCTCTCAAGCACCCACTGAGGTTGGTGGGGGGGGGGGGGGGGGCGCAAAAAGCCAAATTCTGGAACAGCTGACTCCTCCACTAATTCATCAGCAAGTTTAGGGAGCTGCAATTTTTTCCTGCCCAGCTGCTGGTGCTTCCTTCCCCAAACAAGCTCTGCTGAGTGTGGGGGAGGGGAAGCCCTCCAAGGGGCCCTTGTAGGGGGCGCGGTGGGGGCAGGGCTGTACTTTCTTTTCTTTAAGGAACCTGACCGGACTTTAAGGTCAGAGCACGGCAGAGTGGGAGCTGCAGGGTTACCTCTTCCCTGTTGATTCATCTCACTGTCCTCCTCCCCCAGCCTTAATGATCTTTCCATTACAGAACCCAGACCAGGAAGTGCATGACAGGTCGCAGCTGCAGACACATGGCTGGGAGGCCTGGGCTCCGAGCCAGTGGTGGGAGGGTCTGAGCTCTCTTTACAGCAGTGGGACCCTACACACACACACACACACACACACACACGCACACGCACACACACACACGCACGCACGCACTCACGCATGCACACACTCAGGCACTTGAGCTAGTTCAGTGGAAGGTGTTCTGTGTTGTAACAGTTGGTGGCCAGTTGTACTTTTGCTTTGAGTTCAGGACTTGATTTTTACTAAAGGCAGAAGACCACCACCTGAGTGTCCAGATCCCCTCAGCTTACAACCCACACAAGTGGTCCTTACTGGGTTTGGGATTCTTTTCAGGGGGGGTTTCCATCATTGAGCAGAGGCTCTTTGGCTCCTTTTCCCAAAACAGGACCCATTTAATATGGCTTTAGAAGCTTCCCAGATGTCCAGGAGAGTTATTAGGCATAGTATTAATACCTCCAAAATTGTCAGTTTTTCTTATGATTCTATCAAAATGCAAGGTTCAGAACCTCTTTTGGGGGATGGTTTAGTTGCAAGAGCATGGGCTTTGCAAACACACAGTTCTGGGTGCAAATCTTAATGAGCAGAGCCTCCTCTGACCATCTTCTTTGGGGATGGCTCCTTCCACGTGCAAGTTTGCTCAGGAAATGTTAATTTACCCTCAACTGTGTCCTGGGGGGCAGTTGTCACACAGGAGTTTCTGTCTCCACCGCCAGCTGTGTTGTTGGCTTTCTTCCCTGAATCTGCCAAGGCCGGATTCCTCTGGTGCCAAATGTGAACCCCGGTGACACCAACTTCTAGGAACTGTGAGCTTAGACCGCCCTTCCCCGTAGCTGCGGGGCACCTCCCTTTGCTCTGGGGTGAGTGGGCTCTGTGCTTCCTGCGCCTCATAAGTGAACTTGCCTCAGAGCAGCTAAGGTAGGCGGGAGAGAAGCATCGCGTACTGACAGTTGCTTTGGGAAATGGGGATAGGAAGAGATTTCTTCAGGCTCTATCCGTAGTGTGTCAGTAAATATTTGGCGAGAGAGCTTTTGCTGGCAGAGAGGAAGAAGGGAAGTTTCTTTTAAAACAGCTCTCGGGCACATTCCTTTGTTAATCACTTAATTACGGTCCTTCTCCCCAATGGGTGAGCGCTTTGCCCTTGATGGGAGGTAGAGGGGACGTGGGGGACACGGGTGCTGATGGGGGCACAGTCCTCAGGAGGGGGAAAAAAAAACTACAGGTACGAGGAGGCACCACATAGAACCCATAGAACCCGGCGCGTGGGCTCGAATCCTGGACTCCATCCTGACTCTCATCTGGTTGAAAGTTTACACAGACCTCGCTGGGCTCAGGGCGCTCTCGGCTGGGGTCTCCCGAGTGGGGTTCTGCGTGCCTGGGCCTCCTCCTGCCCAGATACTGGGGAGCTGTTTTGGGGGGTCTTGGGGCGAGCGCGAGGCCCCGCGCTGAGGCTTTGGCCAGCGCAGGCGGCTCTGCACTAAATTACAGTGACGAGGTGGGACACACAAAAGACCAAAATCTTTTTTTAATAAAAACAAAACAAAACTCCGGCCCCAAGCCCCTGGGCTGCTGAATGGCGATGGCTTCCTGTCAGGATTAGCCGGGCCGCCTGGGCCTGTGTGCACTGCCTTTCTCCTCAGGAAATACCTTTAGTAAGCCCCGGTGGGGTCCCCATGGCAACGCGCGAGGGGACCTGCTGACAGAGGCCATTCAGCCCGCCATTGTTCCTCGGCCCCTTTGTTGGGAGCTGTATTGCTGCCCCTCTGGCAAACACAGCAGTTTGCACCGTTTTGTCAGGCTGAATGTGGAGTTTTTACATTTTAATGGGTTCTTCTGGCAGTGGCCCATTTGCATGCAAAATGTTCCCTCGTACTTCTTTCCCTTTTTTTCTATTAAAAAAAAAAAAAAACCTACACTCCAAATCTCCTGGGTCGGTGGGGGGACTGGTGAATGCAGCCGGATCAGGGTGTCCGACCCTGCTAATTGATTTGGTGTTCTGCCTCCCCTATCACACATGCCTGCGCTCCCCATTTCTGCAGCTTTCACTGTATGTTGGGGATATCGTGGGCACAGGGAATCCTGTATCTTTAGGGCTTCCTCTCTGTACCCCTGCTTGTAGGAGGATAGTCATTCCCTGGGATTTCAGTGAGATCCCCACTCTGGCCTGGCCTTGCCAGACTAAAGTAAGTTTTCAGTTCCATTTCAAAGCCAAAATAACGTAATAAAAAACCTCTGCAGAGGGCTCCCGGAGCCCTGCCGCGCTGTTCTGTGTTCCTTTTAAGTTGCCTTCAAAGCCACCCGGAGTTCCTCCCCCACCCACAATTGCCCCCTCATTTATCTCTGGGGAGTTTGTGCCAAAACTGTAAACATTCCTGGACCACCAGTTCCCCCATGTTACCGAAGAGAATGGGCCGTTCTCCCCTAATTTTCTTAACCCAGAAATCCAAAATCAAAAGGATTTCATAAGGATGACAGCAATCACGACCTCGAGACAACAGGTCTGGACTTTGTTAAGGGCTGGTTATCCTTTGGAATGTAGGATGTCGATGACACCACTCCTCATCACAGAGGGTAGAGAAGATGCATATTTATGGGACCAGCCCACAACCAAGCAGCATGAATAAGCACAAGATAAAGTCGTGAAAATCCATAGGTCCTAGGAAGGCACATTAAGAATAGGACGAAGATTGGAGTTGGGGGTGTCTCATAAGAGTGAGTCTTAAAGTCTTAGAGGAGTGAGGGAGAGAGCGGAGAAAGCAAAAATAAGAGGGCCAGGGAGGGCAGTGGCTTGGCCAAAGAGGCTAGGAGATTGGACAGCTGAGGTTGGGAGGTGTGGTTGAGGGGCTCCAGATGGTGGAGGAGGAGGAAATAAACCGAGGTCCCCAGGAGTGTGAGGGCATGGAACGCAGGGCGCCCAGGCAGAGAGGTCAGGGCTGGAGAGCTGGGGGCAGTCGGATGTGTGACCAGGAGAACTGGCCCCTGTGCCTGATGTTCTTAATCTTCCGCAGCAGAGTCAGGCAGAGGTCATCAGAGGTCATCAGCTCCTCTGTAAACTGTATTCAGAGGTGAGGGTCTTAGGGCAAGAGAAGGTGTCAGGTGACCCAGAATTGAGCCAGGGACACAGTGAGGGAGGGACTGTGCTGTCCACCTGTGGCCAAAGCCACAGTAAGTACCTCAAGTGGGTCACCTGTCACTGTCCCAAGTGCTGAGTGGAAAGTGTGACACTGTGAAGGGGCCCAGGCCCTGGCAGACCCAACATCAAGAGCCAGCGCTGATCCCTGTTTTGTGACTTTGAGAGAAGTCCTTCAATCTCTTTTTTTCTTTTTCTTTTTTTTCTTTTTCTTTCTTTTCTTTTTGTATTTAGATGGGAATGAACACCAATAACACGAACATGAATTAACATGCCTTTTGGAGTATCAAGTGCCATACCAAAATAGGGCATTATTCTTAGTCCCAAGCCTGCCCCCACCCCCCATTTTCTCACTTGCCAAATGTGCACATTGACACCTGCTCAGCTTTAGAGGGTAGATGAGTGTGGACAGAAAAATGCATATATCAGTTAAAAAGCCCTAAAGTGTAAGGTAGAAGTGGTGAACTGGAGGGAATGAGAAGACAGGGTAAGGTCAAAGCAGTCAACTTCAGAAGCTCATACGAGGAAGTAGGAGACATGAGTGCCGTTAGGATAAGGGTTTCGGTCACTTTTCAGAAGTCAGGGATTGCAAAAGCAAAGTGAGTGTAGGGAATATTTTTCAAAGTGATAGACATGGGCTCTGGACATGTGTGGACTCTGGAGAGCCAGGCCGCCCACTTTTGAATCCCAGCTTGGCCACTTACTAGCTAGGTGGGCCATCTTGGACAAATACTGGATCTCTTTGTGCCTCTGTGTCCCCTCTATAAAACGAGGGTAATAGTGGTACCTACTTCACGGGGTTGTGGTGATTAAATGTGCTTGGCATGCGGGGAGCTTCCGTGTCCATAGGGTAGAGATCATAATAGTATGTACCTTATAAGGGATGGAACGAGAGTCTGTGTTAAAAGCTTACAGTAAGCGCGCTGTAAATATCGGCCTGTATTAATTAGCATGATCGTTTTCAGCATTGTTTATGATCCCAAGATAATATAGGGGAAAGCACATAGTAAATTGCAAAGTGCTATGCAAATATGTTGTTATTCTTCACCGGGTTCATATTAAGTTGTGAAGTTTGGAGATGGATAACTCAAACCAAATTGGCTGTTATGGGACCAGAGCTGGTAAAGTGGCATTTCAAAATACATTTTCAGGTGTGTTTGTCTGTGGCAGGAAAGGTCTGCATTCTTGGTCTGCAGAGAAATGTGTTCCCTGGGACTTCTTTAGTGCTTCTGTTCTTTCTATTACCCACCTCACAGGTTAGAATCATTATTTTTTGCTATTTTCTGCCGTGAACCTCTGGTCCAGGCAGGCCATACGCTCTAACCTCGTCTCCTACTCTCCTTCATCTCCAGGCACATCCCATCCTTTTCTGCTCCCCCCAAAGTTTATACTCCCAATCTTAATTCTTTTTTTTTCTAAGTTTATTTATTTATTTTGAGAGAGAGAGAAAGAGAGAGAATCCCTAGCAGGATCTGAGCTGTCAGTGCACAGCCTGACACAGGGCTTGAATTCATGAACCATGAGATCATGATCTGAGCCAAAAGTCAAGAGTCGGATGTTTTACCATCTAACTAATGAGCCACCCAGGTGCCCCTCCCCATCTAAATTCTTTTTTTTTTTTTAATGTTTTTATTTATTTTTGAGAGAGAGAGAGAGAGGCTGGGGTAGGGGCAGAGAGAGAGGGAGAATCTAAAGCAGGCTCCAAGCTCTGAGCTGTCAGCACAGAGCGCATCTCAGGGCTGGAACCCACAAACCGTGAGATCATGACCTGAGCCAAAGACGGACGCTTAACCAACTGAGACACAAAGGAGCCCCTCCCCATCTAAATTCTTAATTTTTTCCTCCCCTTTCCCTACCAGTATGTCCAGCCTCTGCTGTGAACACTGCTATCTGCTCTGACCACCAATACTTTTTTTGTTTAAGTTCTGTAACCTCAGAGGCTGTGTTGGATTGCCTGTACTGGGTTCTCATGTTCTTCTCCAGTTGTCTCATGTTGCAACACAAAATGCCTCATCCGTGTCAAGGTGTTGTGTAAATCTTACCACCCTGGTTAGAGCAAGGCATAGGTTTGCTCCTTTGTTTAATCCATGTCTTTTCCTTGCACGGTAACCAGGGCTCACAGAAAGCACCCAATGACAGCTATTTTGAAGAAAGCTCCCTGTCTTCTCCTTGAATTTTGGGGGACTAGGGTCTCATCTTCTCATAAGAATGACAAATTTTGTATGGCTTTGGGCCTCCTTGGAGACTGCATTCCTCCCCCTTGCACAGTGTCTGCTCATGGCTGGTGGGAGACTCAGATTTAGAATCAAGAACTTGGATCTAATCCGATGTACCCAGGGCAGAACTGCCTGCTGGAGGACAGTGGCAGATTTCTGGCCAGTCGTGCCACAAGCAAAATGGTACATCCTATTGGTTTGTTGGGAATTGCAAAGCCCTGGTATTTTGGAGAAATGTAGGAAGCGATGGGAGACTCAGGAGGGCTCCATTAGCATTAATCATGTTCCTAGACCTGAGAGCACCATGGAAAACACTGCTCCCCTTTCTAGCTGCTTCCCTGAGGACTATGAAAAAGTGTGGGTCCCTGATGTGCTCCTACTTTTCCCTGGGGAATAGAGAGGCTCTGTTAGAGAAGTAGGACAGGATTGATGATTGGTGTAGGAATCCCTTCCACTCTCACTAAACCAGGTACTGGATCGAGCCTGCACAGCCTTCCACAGTGCACCTGCCATCCACACTGTCCCAGGAACCTGCCTCAGGACCAGAGGCCTCCTCAGTCTCCCAGACAGCCTTTGTTCGCTCCTGTTTTCTGAAGAGTTGGCCAAGGTGTTGGCAGCCTTAATCCTCTGGGGATATTCAAGTCAAGCCCTAACCCTACCCCTAACCTTCCTGCTCCCAGTGATGAGAAGAGTGACCCCATGCTGTGGGCATCAGAACACAATGCATCTTTTTCCACAGTGTACTTTGAACACATTGCACGTAGGGCCCGTAAGAGTGGATGTTGTTATCTGACTCACAGCCAAACACCTTCATCCTCAGGCTAGGTCATCACAGAATCCAGATACCAAATGTCCTCTAGCCTCCATTTCCCACCTAATCTCTAAGGAAACAAGAGGCAGAAAGCAAGTGTTCTGGCTTGCTGCTTCCCTCACAGCATCCCCATTCCAATTAACCAGGTTCTCCAAGAGTTGGAATGTTGGTTTCAAGTGGCCAAGCAATACACTTGGCTTTCTTTTCTTCGTCTTTCATGGCCAGCCCAATAAAGGTGTCAGCTCCTTTCTTGCTACCTGACAGCCAACAACAAATATAGCCCTGGCCTGCTGGCCTTGACCAGAGAATAGTCCGCTCAGATGGAGCACAGATATAAGGGCCTTTCCCAGTGGGGACATAAATGGAGGACACTACCAAAACCAAAAGGAGAATAGAGAGTAGTGACTGAATTGTTACATTGAGCAGTGATGCCCTTGCATCAGCCACCACACATAGGACTTCCCAAGGCCAGGACCGCTATTGAGGGCAGTGATGCAGACAGGCAGGGTCCGGTAAACCAGCGAGTGCTTTGTTACCTTTCTGTCACCTAGAAGAAAGTGGCATTATCCCTGCTTTATAAATAGAGACATTGACACACATCCAAGAGCACTATTAGCCATGAAAAAAAAAAAAATACACTCTAAACCCAAGAGCCGTAGGCTGAATTTTGGCCATAAGCTAAATTCAGTTCAAGACCTATTGGGTATTTTCGGCTTGTGACATTGTTAGGCACTCTGGAAAAATTATAATAAGCAGTTCTGCTCTGAATTGCTTTCTGTTTCTTAGGAGAGGAACACAGGGACACTTGTGACTCTTAGGAAACAACATACCCAAGTGTGCATCAACCAATGGATGGATAAATAAAATGTGGTATATCCATACAATGGAATATTATTTGGCCATTAAAAGGAATGAAGTAGTGAGACATGCTACAGCATAGAAGAACGTTGAAAGCATTAGGCTAAATGGAAGAAGGCAGTCACAGACCATATAATGTAGGATTCCATTCATATGAAATATCCAGTATAGGCATATCTATAGAGATGGAAAGCATCAAGCTTCCTAGGCTGAGGGAAAGGGTAGGAGATGGCATGTGACTGCCAGTGGGTATGGAGTTTGTTTTGGAGATGATAAAAATGTTCCAAAGTTAGGGGTGCCTGGGTGACTCGCGTCTGACTCTTGGTTTCAACACAGGTCATGATCTCTCAGTTTGAGCCCACCATCGGGCCCTCTGCTGTCTGTGCAGAGCCTGCTTGGTATTCTCTCCCTCTCCCTCTCTCTCTGCCCCTCCCCAGCTTGGGCTTGCTCTCTCTCTCTCTCTCTCTCTCTCTCTGTCTCTCAAAATAAATAAACTTAAAACAAAAAAAAATTTTTTAAGTTCTAAAGTTCAATTGTGAGGGCGCCTGGGTGGCTCAGCAGGTTAAATGTCCAGCTTCAGCTCAGGTCGTGATCTCATGGTTCATGAGTTCAAGCCCAGCCGGCATCATGCTCCATGCTGACAGTGTGGAGCCTGCTTGGGATTCATTCATTCATTCATATTCATTCTCTCTCTCTCTCTCTCTCTCTCTCTCTCCTTCCCTCCCTCCCTCTCCCCCCTTCTCTCTGCCCCTCCCCTGCTCTCATCCCCCCCACTCAAAATAAATTAAATAAATAAGTAGACTTTAAAGTTAGATTGTGGTGATGGTTGCATAACTCTGTGAATATACTAAAAAAAATCGAATTATGTGCTCTAAATGGGTGAATTTTCTGGTATGTGAATATATCTCAATAAAGATGTTTAAAAAAGAAACAAGATGGTATGTGATCAAGTGTGAATTTGTGTGGTTTGTACAGTATGTTTTACAGACAGTTGGGGTGGCAACACTAGGGACAAGAGGAGGCTTCCTGGCTGGCTTTGATGGTGCACTTTGAGCAGTGGCGGGGTGGAGGGGGGGTGACTAGAGAATCACAACGCTGACAGTCTTGAGCAGAAGTAAGTTTTGTTGTGAGAGAAGAATGCAGTTGGGCTGGAGAACAACCAGCCTTGAAGCGGAGGGTGGGGAGAAGAAGGCTGCGTGGAGAGGTGGGAACAGATTGTCAATGAGCCTTGAATGCCAGGCAAGGATTGTGATTTAATCCTATACACAGTACAGGATCTTGATCAGGAGAATTAAGGGACAGAACTCCAGAGGCAGAGAAAAGAAAGGTGGTCCTTGAGGCTATTTATTTATTTATTTATTTATTTAACAAATTGCTTCAATCTTGTTTTTTGTTTTTTGTTTTTTTAATTTATTTACTCTTGAGAGGGGTGCCTGGGTAGCTCAGTTAGCTAAGCGTCCAACTTCTGCTCAGGTCATGATGTCATGGTTCATGGGTTCAAGCCCTGCATCGGGCTCTGTGCTGACAGCTCAGAGCCTGGAGTCTGTTTCAAATTCTGTGTCTCCTTCTCTCTCTCTGCCCCTCCACCGCTCATGCTCTGTCTCTGTCTGTCTGTCTCTCTCTCAAAAATAAAACAAACATTAAAACGAAATTTAAAAAAATGTTTTATTCTTCAGAGAGAGAGCAACAGAGAGAGAGAGAGAGAGAGAGACTCTCCCAAGCAGGCTCTGCGCTGTCAGTGTGGAACCTGATGTGGGGCTTGAGGCCATGACCCTGGGATCAAGACCTGGACGCTTAACCAACTGAGCCACCCAGGTGCCCTGAGACTTTCTATGTATCCTGTAGAAGTTTTGTGTGCACATCCTAGTTAGAACAAGCGGGGAGTCAGGGCTCCAAGCTAGAATCAGCCAGAGTGGTCTCAGTAGGGCCAGTGACCCTTTGCTTTCTCTGGGGGGGAATGCCCGTGTTTTCCTCACTACCTTTTTGTTCCTAGACCTATCAAAATAGGCTGTGATGCCAGAGGCTAAGAATTCGAGTTTACGGAGTTTACTGTTTGACCAATGGCTTGTACAGAATCACGAGCTGCAAAATATTTAATCAGTGAGGTCACCTGAGGGAACAGAGGTTTGATCAATAGGAGTGTCTGCTGTTTCCCTTAAGGATCAAGTCTGAACTGCTTTTCTTCCCCCTTCTTTTGGCAAAACCACAATCCATTAAAAATGGAAAGAATAACTTTTTTTTAAGACCCACAAAAGCTTAATCAGTTATGTGGTCTGCTCACCTTTGTGGGGTTCCTCTTGACCCAATTCACAAAACTATAAATGAATGCTAGCCTAGTGGCTTTCAAACCCTTTTGCAGCAGCACCTCCCCCTTTCGATGACTCAGTATTTACCCAGTATTTAAGACAGCCCTTGGGTTGCAAGAGGGTCAGGGACGGCAGCCTTGGCCCCTCTGAGGACGATGGCTATTAGCTGGTAGTCACTGGTGCCATCTGACGCCCAGGGTGGTCATTTCTTCATTTGTAAGGTTTGGCACCTGGGTAGCACTTCAGAAGGAGTCGGTTACGGTGAAGGTGGTAAAGGAGAAAAGGGAGTTTAGAAAGGAAGATGGTGAGGAAACCATGCATTTTCCAACAAGTGTTCATTGGGCAACTGTTGCGTGCCAAGTACTGTACTGGGTGTTGGGCATTTTAAAAGTAAATATGACACATCCCCACCCTCACAACTCAGTCAAGAAAGGGGACTGTCCTTCAGTGTGACGAGTGCAGTGGGAGAGCACCTGCCCCAGCCTGGGAGTCACAAAAGGCTTTGAGGCAGAGTCCCCAGCCAGCCAGAGAACTGGAAGGTAGCTGAGAGCCAGGCAGGGCACGGGCCCTGAGGGCAGTGGGGTGCAGGGATGGGAGAGCGTGTTTCAGAGGCAGGTGCTTTGGGGACCTGCAAGGAGCCCCAGCTGGGCCTCTGATGGTTAACCGAGGGGTGAGAAAGAAAGAAGGCTCCCAGGGCAGTGGAGACGTAGGTCAGGTGGTAGATGTGAGCTAGAACAGGTGCACTTTTTGGTGGGGGGTGGACAGTTGGCAGAAGATGCCAGGAGGGAGCACAACTGAACATCCTGAAAGGAAACAGAAACTGCATTTCCCCCTAGTTGGTAAAGGGGAGCTGCTCAAGAGCGGGTCACAGTCAGGGATGGTGGACTCTGAGTGTGCTTGGCTTCTGGCCTTCACTGTCAGTGCGGGTGCCCAGTTGCTGGTTGTGAGGATGGATGGGTAAACGGGTTGTATCAGATCTGTGAGCCGTGGGGCACTCAGGATCCAGGGAAAGAAAGGTGAGGAGGAATGGATGTGTGTGACCATGTGTTGGGGGAGGGGAAGCGGGAGGGCTTGAGGCGGGGGAGCCCTGCGGTGGGATGAGGAGAAAGGAGCTTTGTGTGCAAGGGCTTCTGCAGCCAGAGCAAGTGTGGGCTTGGTGGCAGCTGCAGGCCTCCGTTCCTAATATAGTCAAAAGCTCCGAATCCTCTGGCCCGACACCTGTTAGCCAGAGGTTCCCCTGAGCTGACCTCTCCTTGGGCCGCCTCTCCCACATATGCATCTTATGCATCTGACTCACTGAGGGGCCAGACCCCTCCCTGCTGAATCACTTGGACTGAGGGCCCGGTTGACAAATTGCCTTCTCTCAACTTAAGTGGGGGCTGCTGGAATTTTGAGGGACAGGTTTGCTCAGCTGTTTCTACGGAGAGGCGTGAGGCTGGGCTAGCCAAAAAGAAATGGGGTGTCCTCCTGGGAAGTGGCCATCCTTGACAGAGGACTGAGCGAGTGGGAGAGGGGCAGTCTGGACACAACGAAGCCCTGGGGAGGGCCGGCCTTTCCCCGCCCTCCGATGGAGGGAAATGAAACATCAACTGCTTATTGCTGCTGTGGCTGCTTCCTGGCTTTGCCTCTTTCTTCTTCTGACCTTTGGGGGAGTGGGGCATAGCAGAAGAGGTGGGGTTCTAGGTAGCCAGCCGTTTCCCACTGACGCCTGTTCCGGTTCTCACCTCCCGGCTCTGTAGCCCCTGGGATGTTGCAGCTCAGTGCGGCTAGCTAGCATAATTCCCTTTGTCTCTCCCCCTCTCCCCTCTCCCCCTCTTCCTGTCCCATCCCTTGGTCCCCCTTCCCGGTCCCTGTGGGGGGCTGCAGCCCAGCCCTGGGGAGCCCCTGTGGAAGTGGAGTCCTTCCTGGTCCACCCTGGTGACCTGCTACAGCTTCGCTGTCGGCTGCGGGACGATGTCCAGAGCATCAACTGGCTGCGGGACGGGGTGCAGCTGGTGGAGAGCAACCGTACCCGCATCACAGGGGAGGAGGTGGAGGTGCGGGACTCGGTGCCTGCCGACTCCGGCCTCTACGCTTGCGTGACCAGCAGCCCCTCGGGCAGCGACACCACCTACTTCTCCGTCAATGTCTCAGGTTGGTAGCAAAGCCTGCCCTCCCCCTCTCCCTGGATCCACCCCTCCAACCCTCTCTGCTAGTTTCAGGGGGAGGCGAACCTCCTCCCCTTCATGATCTGCCCCCACTCTGCTTCCAAAACTGCTGCCCACTAACATTGCTCCCTGCCCGCCGCGTGGCTTAGCTCTCAGAGGGGTGACCAGGTGGGGCAGGCCTCAGGTCAGAGATCTAGGCCTCCAGGATCTGCCTCAAGTGACTGCTGATACACTTGGGTCAGCAAGACACTGATTGTTTTCCGCCACAGCTTGTCCAGATCTCCAGGTGCTACCTGGGGCTCGGCCAGCTTCCATTCTGTCATTCCCTTGCCATTCGGACTTGGTACTCAGCTTAGGGGTTAGAGCCCCAGAATATGTGGTGAGGTAGGTCCCTACTATTATGGGAAAGGATCCAGGTGCATCGCCATATTCACAGGCTTCATGGAAAACATCGGTCCTCCAGCTTCCTGAGCTGTATTAAGGGCAGCCAGGGAACCCTGGAATTCTGTGACTTTGGGAAACTGCCACTTATAGAACACGAGTTTTACAAAACTCTAGGATGAAACAAAGAAGAGTTGAAATTTTCTTGATGCCGTTTGTGCATCCCAAGGGGGAGGGCTGGGCATCTCCTCCCCTTCAGGCATCATTTAGAACCTGCCCTCATTTGAAGGACTGGAAAAAGATCTGGCATGAACCCTGATTGGTGACCACATGTGTGTCAAGCCTTTTAAAAGGGGTGGATACTTGGGGAGAAGTGTCGGCAGCTGCAGACGGTTTGGTGGGCTCCCTATCTACCCTGGGCAAGAAGGGCAGCCCCCAAACCTCAGCAGATACATGCTAGGAAAATTCCATCTGTGAGTTGTTCAGCCTCATGGCTTTAGAAATAGCTTCTCGCCATAGCGTGCCTAGATCTGTCTGGGTTTCTGAAGAAGGATACGCACAGATTCCCCTGGCTGCTAGTTCTGAGGCCCAGCACGTCTGGGTGCTACTGAGTTGAGAGAACTTCTCAACACAAGGTGTAATTAAATCCAAGAGGACCCACTGCCCCTGATGGAACTGGCTAATATCAAGGCTTGTGGACAGAAAGGGGCACTGTGTTGGGCTGGGGAAGGCGGGGGACAGGCATAGAGCATGCAGTTCTTAAACCATTTCTGTCCCACAGAGAGACTGTCACTAAGGGTGGAATGGGACTGGGGGGTTCCAGATGCATTCGTTCTGTAACTGGACTGGCCTTTATGTTGATGGCTGGCTGTTGATATGGATGGAAATCTAGTGAGCCCTTTTCCCTCGAAGGGACCTCAGTGCCCCCTTCTTCCCATAGATGCTCTCCCCTCCTCGGAGGACGACGACGATGATGATGACTCCTCTTCAGAGGAGAAAGAGACAGATAACACCAAACCAAACCGTATGCGTGAGACACTGTTTCCTACCTTACTGCCTTCGGGCCGGGCCTTGGGTTTGAGTGGGAAGGGGGAGGCTTAGATGATTGTTTGGAGAAGGGGAGAAGAGGGCACATGGGGTCATGGGATCCTTTGGGCACCCTGATTAGTGCGGGCACTGTTTACAGTGTTGGGGACACCTCCAGGTCCTGGCCTGGGCCCCTGCTCCTGAGCCTGACTGGCCCCTGCCTGTCTCTCTTGGCTTTCCCTGGGTAGCCGTGGCTCCATACTGGACATCCCCAGAAAAGATGGAAAAGAAATTGCACGCGGTGCCAGCTGCCAAGACTGTGAAGTTCAAATGTCCTTCTAGTGGGACTCCTAACCCCACGCTGCGCTGGTTGAAAAATGGCAAAGAATTCAAACCTGACCACAGGATTGGAGGCTATAAGGTACGTGTGTATGTATGGAAGTTAATGTAAGATGAATGAAAAAATCTACTTAGAAAATCCTTAATATGTGGCATTAATGGTTTAAAGTAATGCTTTCTAACTATAAAAGTAGTGTGCCTTAGAAGAATTTCAAATATAAAAACTTCAAATGAAGCTTCAAAATCTTTTCAGTCTGGGGGCGCCTGGGTGGCTCAGTTGGTTAAGCGTCCGACTTTGACTCAGGTCATGACCTCACGGTTTGTGAGTTCGAGCGCCATGTCGGGCTCTGTGCTGACAGCTCAGAGCCCGAAGCCTGCTTCAGATTCTGTGTCTCCTTCTCTCTGCTCCTCCCCCGCTTGCTTGCACACGCGTGCGCACGCGCTGTTTTAAAAAAAAAAAAAAAAACATTAAAAAAAATTTTTAATCTTTTCAGTCTTTTTTCTTATGTGTCTGGTTTTTGCATAGTTAATCGCAATGTGTGTAGAATTTCTTTCCCTTGTTAACATTACAGCACGTGTCTTCTGCCATGTGTTCGGTAGATAATTTTTCATGGCTGCACAATATTTCATTATTAAAATGTCCATAACTTGATGACATACATTGTCATACTAGTTATTTTCTGATTTTTCACTATTATGAATTATGCTGTAGTGAATATCTTTATACATAAATCTTTGTTGGTGTTTTAAAATATTCTTCCCTAAGACAGATTGCTAGAAGTGAAGTTTACTAGATCAAAGTATAAGCATTTTTTTAAGCCCTTGATGCGTATTCCCCATTACCTTATTTCCCCCTGGTAATTAGATAATTTTAATCATTTATTTTTTTATTATGTGAACATTTCTTTTTTAAAAAAAGTTTTATTTATTTTGAGAGAGAGACAGGAAGTGCATGTGTGCGCATGTGCGTGGGGGAGAGGCAGAGAGAGAGAATCCCAAGCAGGCTCTGCACCATCAGCACAGAGCCCAATGCGGGGCTTGAACTCATGAACCTGGGAGATCATGACCAGAGCCTAAATCAAGAGTTGGATGCTTAATCAACTGAACCACCCAAGTGGCCCTTTATGAACATTTCTTGAGCACATGTCTTTTCAGAAGGTGTACTGGCTGGACAAGTAGAGCTCTAAGTAAAACAGGAAGATACAAAATTTTAATTATTGTGACGTTTGCTTTAATGGAGTATGATGTAATGAGTTGGGTGTGATTTTATTTTTTTAATTTAATTTTATTGTGGTAACAATTACTTTCCTAAAAGGGAAGATTGATTCATCTTCCCATAGCCGAGTACAAGAATGACAAGCTCACCATACCTGAGCCAACAACTTAGATAGATGATGAAAGTATCTCATTGTTCTCTTGTGCATTTTTTTGCTTATTAACAAACTTAGAATTTTCATATGTTAATGAGTGATTTCCGTTTCCTGCTGTGTGAATTGTCTGTTTGTATCTTTTACCCATCTTCGTTTCTAGGAAGAACTTCATCCTAATCTCTTCTTTAGACTCCCAGATCATCCTTATATCCCATTTCACCTAGCTGCTCTTTCCCCATTAATCTTGTATAAGAAAAGCAGAGGTCCGGGGAGCCTGGCTGGCTCATTTAGTGGAGCATATGACTCTTGATCTCAGAGTTGTAAGTTTGAGCCCCACATTAGGTGTAGAGATTACTTAAAAAAGTAAAATCGTTAGGGGCACCTGGGTGGCTCAGTCAGTTAAGCGTCTGACTCTTGGTTTCAGCTCAGGTCATGATCTCACAGTTCAGGAGTTTTGGCCCCACGTCAGGCCCTGTGCTGGCAGTGCAGAGCCTGCTTGGGATTCTCTTTCCTTCTCTCTCTGCCCCTCTCCTGCTCATGCTCTCTTTCTCTCAAAATAAATAAATAAATCTAAAAAAAGTAAAATGTTTCTTAAAAATCAGGAAAAATAGGAGAAACTGTAAATTAATTTACCAGACACTTGCAAGGCACTGCCATGGTACAAGGCAGCATTCCTGCCCACAAAGAATTTCCAGTCTGGTAGGAAGGCAGATGTCCTTGAACACTGCTGCAAAAAGCAGACTGTGATCAGTGCTTCAGCAGGGCCACAGGAGTGAGAACCATTCTGACCCAGGTTGAGCTGGAGGAGATGGTTTTTGAAAGGAGGGGTCAAGAGCAGACAGGGCAGAACTCTTTGCAGGGAGCCCTTCCGGCCCAGGACACGAACAGAGGCGCAGAGTGGAAAGCTCCCAGTGCATTGGGGAGTGTGCAGGAGGCACATAGGTCCAGATCATGGATGGCCCTGGCTGTTGCGGGCAGACTTTCAGAGTTTCTCATACCCACCTGCCAGCTTGCCTGATATATTCTTTCCCCGAACTTGGACCAGGGTGGCCGTCTGCCCTGTCCTGGCTCATTTGCTGCGTGGGCCGTGTGTTCTGGGCTGTGATTGGAGGGTAAGTGGCAAAGGGTGCCAGTGCCTCCCGTGGCTTCTGCCTCCATTTTCCTCCAGACTCGCGATGGAGCTATTGGCATGTTTTCCCCCAGGTCCGTTACGCCACCTGGAGCATCATAATGGACTCCGTAGTGCCTTCTGATAAGGGCAACTATACCTGCATTGTGGAGAATGAGTATGGCAGCATTAACCACACCTACCAGCTCGACGTCGTGGGTAAGAGGGCAGTGGCAACAAGGTTAAGGAGCTTAGAGGAAAGAGCAGGGCGTTGAGAAAACAGCCGTGGGGTCCAGGTTTACTTACAGGTCATTGGCTCTGTCACCTTAAGCAGCTTTTCCATAAGTCATTTGTGCATTTTTCTTACCTGTAAATGGTTGAGAGGATTGGACAGTTCTGTGGCTCACTGTAAGGTGAAAGGTGCTGTGGCTGGTCTCCTGCAAGGGCTGCCTGGGGAGGGTGTCACGTAGCAGATACACAGGCAGCTGCTGCTGCTTCAGGGCCGGCAGCCTGCTGGGTGCATTACACCTGGCCGTTCTCACGGGCCCTGCGAGGTCCGCACTGTCACTCCCACCCTACAGAAGAGCAGACTGAGGCCCAGAATCAGAGACCTCATTAATGTAAAACTGCAGACCCGTGCAGGCCATCACAGGAAGCACTAGGAAGGACGTAGTCCCTGCCTCTAGGTGCTGTTACTGCAGCCTCTTCCTTCCGGAGACTCTGAATCTCATTCCCTAGAGATCTTAAGGTGAAGAGTTTCTCAGCTAGCATTCTGTCTTGGCTTTACAGATATGGTATAAAAAGAAGCTTCTGGTCTGAGGGGGATAGGACCTGAGATTTGGAATTGCTAGTGGACTCTTAAGTGCTGCCGGGGATGCTGTTCTTGGACCACGCTTTGAATAGCAAGTCTAAGTGACTCTCTAATTTTAGTTAGGTCTGGGAGTGTGACTAAGTTATAGGGTCTCCATTTAGGCAAGAGGGACTTCTGGTGCCTGGGAAAATGGGTCTACTGCCCTGGGGAGGAGGTTCCTAACAGCTTAAGACCTGAGGAGAGAGTGTCCCTTCTCTTCTTCCAGCTCAGGGTCAAGGGGCTAAGGCTCAGCAGAGACTGGAAATGCTCTGTCAGTATCCCAGCCAGGAGCAGGCCATGGCAGAGCCTGACGAGCCTCTCCTCTCCCTTCCTCCACAGAGCGGTCCCCTCACCGGCCCATCCTGCAGGCGGGGTTGCCTGCCAACAAGACAGTGGCCCTGGGCAGCAATGTGGAGTTCATGTGTAAGGTGTACAGTGACCCACAGCCCCATATCCAGTGGCTAAAGCACATCGAGGTGAATGGGAGTAAGATTGGTCCAGACAACCTGCCTTATGTCCAGATCTTGAAGGTAATCTTTGCCCTAGTCTCCATGGGCTGGGTCTGGGAAGGTCTCCTGCATCTCCTGGGGCCCCAGTTGCTGTGGTCAGGCTCAGCGCCGGCGATTGGGACCCATCCCTTATCCTTTTCAATAGGGACCTAGCCACATTCCCCAGAATTAGTGACAGGTCACAGAGTAAAGGTGCAATGGGAACAGAGGACAGGGGGTGGGGTGGGCATCACTAGTTTCTAAAGAGCTTTGAGAGTGACTTTGCTCAGGTTTTGGGGTCAGCTACTCAAGGAAGGCCTTTGTACTCCTGACTTAACATTGCCTGGGACCAAAGCCTTTCCAGCAAATGTCTCCCAGATTCTGCCCTATTTCCCAAGTCCTGTCCTTTCTGGCAAGTGAGTGAATGGATGATAAGGTCACGACTCTTAGGTAGAGTTGGAAAAGCAAATGCCACAGGTAAATTCTAAACAGCATCAGGAATAATGGCATTTTCTTCCTTTTTTCCTCTCAATCTCAGACTTACATTGTCCCTGAATGCTCCACTAATCCAGGGAAGGTAATTACCTAATTCCCCAGTGGATCTCGCAACAAGAAGTAACCAGAAGCTGGGAACGTGGTTTACCTCCTGGTCCCAGAGTTAGACCTCATCCTCCCCTGGCTTGGCCGTCCCAGAGTTTTACTGGCTATCCCTTTTCTTCACTATTGGTGCTGAAGCCTGCTGTGAAGGAGATGAGGCCGTGGCCTTGGCCCTTGGCCACAGTCTCCATTCACAATCCCTGGCCTAGACCTGGAGGAGTGAGTTTAACACAGAATGTTTGATTGGGGGTAGCGATTTGTTTTGTTTTGCTTAAAGCTTATTTTTCAGTCAGATGCTTTGGGCCTTGAAGTCAACTTGTTTTGTCCTACTAAAAAGAGAAATGACAAATCTCACTAACGTCTCCCTCGCCTTAGCTCCCTGGGCCTGCCTTAATGTTACATGGGAGCAAGTGTGGCCACGTCTCAGTGTTTGCCCCACTGACTGGCTTGTCGTTGGTTTGTTCTAGCATTCGGGGATTAATAGCTCGGATGCGGAGGTGCTGACCCTGTTCAATGTGACAGAGGCCCAGAGCGGGGAGTATGTGTGTAAGGTTTCCAATTATATTGGTGAAGCTAACCAGTCTGCGTGGCTCACTGTCACCAGACCTGTGGCAAAAGGTAATGGGAAGATGGATGGGGCCGTGTGCTGGGAGTTTGATTCAGGCCCCAAGCTGCTGGGGCAGATGGGGAAGCCAGCACCCAACTCTCCCTGTTATCCTGCTGTATTTCTAGAGCCCAGAGCCATGGAAAAATACCCGGCCTGGGAGGCTGCTTTGGTTTGGTACTGTGTTGGTGTCTGCTCCCTCTGTGCCTTCTGTGTCCTCCTTGGCTATGTGCGTACTTGTGGGGACAGCCTGGCTGCATGGTGAATGATGCTACAGACTGAGGTTTGAATGGTGGAGAAGGGGCCAGATGTCCCCTTGCAAACTGGCAGGCCACGTGCACGCGTGTGTGTGTGTGTGTGTGTGTGTGTGTGTGCGTGTGTGCATGTACG
This sequence comes from Prionailurus viverrinus, assembly GCF_022837055.1. Taxonomy (NCBI): domain Eukaryota; kingdom Metazoa; phylum Chordata; class Mammalia; order Carnivora; family Felidae; genus Prionailurus; species Prionailurus viverrinus. Next base: position 44,341,776 of record NC_062564.1, read on the forward strand.
TGTGTGTGTACGTGTGATTGCAGCACCCTTCCATCCCTCCTGTGTGTGCCCTCTGACTTTCTTTACCAGAAACCAAACAGCACCCCCCCGCCGCCGGGCCCCATTTCTCCATGCTGCCCACTGCCCGCCCGCATGCTTGGATGGGCCAGGGGCTGCCAGCATCTGGTGAAGGGTTGTAACCAGCCAGCGTCGTCTCAGGTCTGCGGAGTCCCTCCCTCAGGGTTTCACTGTCTTCCTCTAACAGGTCTCGCTGCCTGGTGGTTTTTGTTTGTTCCTTGTTGCAAAGGAGACGCTGGGGAGCATTTCTTCCTCCGGTTTTTCCCCCCTTCTCTTCCTCCCTCCCTTCCTGTGTGTCTCTTAGAGGTCTCATGTCCTGTGCTTGTCCATTTTGCTTCCGTTGTCTCTTCTAGACTGCCGGAGTTAACACCACCGACAAAGAGATGGAAGTGCTTCACTTAAGGAATGTCTCCTTTGAGGACGCGGGGGAGTATACGTGCTTGGCGGGTAACTCTATCGGACTGTCCCATCACTCTGCATGGTTGACCGTTTTGGAAGGTATACACTGTACTTCTCCTCTCGATGTCCTGCCCTCGCCACGGGCACGGGGGGAGCATGCATTGTGGGGCTGGTGGAGACACAGAGCCAGGAGAGGTAGAGGAATGGCCCTGGCAGGTTGTCCAACCTTGAGTGTCGAATCCTCTCAGCTCACATAGGATCTGTCCTCGTTTTGCAGGAACACGGAGGCCTCCCACCTCTATGCCTGCGTCTGCCTCTCCCCTTGGCCAGTGCGATGCATGCGTGGGATCTGGAGTTAACCTGCAGCCGGGCTCTCCTGCCGGCCAGGCTCCTTCCCTCCTTGGGTCCAGCAGCCTTCCCCAATTTGTCCGATCCTTTTTTGCTGGCTCCGCAAGTCTCGGGCCCATGCCTCCCCTCAGCAAATGTAGGCATTCTGTAAAGGGGGGCTTGTTGCTTACAGAGAACAGTGCTAGCCCACCCCGCCATCCTCTGATCTTGGAGGAGAGGTTCCATCCACATGAGTGAACTTGAGCTCTGAATAAAGTAAGGCCGCCTGGGACACGGTGGTGCCCCCTTATCCTCTTGGGCTACTGACGTTTCTCCTCTCAAGAGGGGAGGTCTGTGTGTGGGGCTGGGAAGGAAGGAGCCTGCGGCCTGCTCAGGTGATGGGCTGCCCATCGCTGCTTCTCAAGTGTCCTGCACGTGGGTCTGGGGGCTGTGCCGCTCCTGTTGCCGCTGACGCTGCCCTCCTCTCTCTCCCTCCATTTTCCTCTGCCCTGCTCGCCCAGCAGGGTCTGAGAACACCCCTCCTTCAGGGGAGAAGCGTTCTGTTTTTACCCTGTCACTGTCTTTGTCCCGTGTGTGCTCCCAGTCACTTGTCTTCGTCCGTCCATACTGGGAAAAGAGAAACAGAAACACTTCCTCTTATTGTCAGCTCTGCTGTCTCCTCGTCAGGCCCTTGGGGCTCTGTCTGGGGTCACACCTAGTGCCTCTCTGGGGAGGTCCCCAGCATGCTGGCCTCTGTGGCTGGCTGGGGTCTTTGGAAGGGGAGGGTTGGGAGGAAAGCCATGCAAGGAAGAGGGGCGTTCCCACTGGTGGCGAAGGAGTGTCCTGTGAAGCCCCCGGCTTCGGCTTCGGCTTCGTATGCGAGGGAAGGGTGGGTTCAGCTGGATGGGCTTCTGTGGGAAACAGGCTGCGTTCTAAATGGAAAGTGGGAGATGACAATACAACAGTACCTTCTCCCCCCCCCCCCCCCCCCCCCCGCCCATGTCCTCGTTCAGTTTCAGGAGTTAGGGCCTGTGAGTAGAATTCTTACAAAGTGCAGCAAAGTTTACATTCTCATCTCAAGCAGCACAGACGTGGTTGGAAATGCAGTTAGTTCTGCCTATGGTTCAGCTAGGCATGTAGGTAGGAATATTTGCAGGTCTGACCTGACACAGGTGAAATAGGCAAGAGGTGAGAAATGGTCAGGACACCGACTGGGGTCCTCCTTTCCCTCCTCTCTTGTTCTCGTTATGTGAGTGTTGCTTTATGCTAGGCGCTGTGGCACGTGGAGATGAACAAGGCGCCGGGCCCCTGCCCTCAGGGTGCTCATGGGCTGTCAGGGACCAAAGACAGATGGTTCCTTGTGTCGCATGTGATAGGTGTAGGCACACAATGCTGGGGCCCTGCGGAGAAGGGCCATGTTTCCATGAGGCGACTGAGAAAGTCCTTGTTGCGTACCTGGTACCCACCGAGCCCAGTGGTTCCACTGAACGAGGCAGGCTCCTGACCGAATGAATGAGTATGGGCCTCAAGTAACAAGATGGTTCTAATCCATCCCTCTTGTGGGATCCAAGTCAGGATCAGGAAGACTCAAAGATGGTAGGATATCTGATCTGCTCCATCCTGGACCACAGTCCCAGCTAGGACCTGGCTTGGTTCATTCTCTGCCCTGAAAATTCTCAGAGGAAAGGAGATGGGGGTTGTTTTTCTTATGAAGCTGGAAGCCTAGCGCATTGCTAACACGCCCGCTAACATGGTGTTCACACTGACTCAGCCCTGGAAGAGAGGCCGGCGGTGATGACCTCGCCCCTGTACCTGGAGATCATCATCTACTGCACGGGGGCCTTCCTCATCTCCTGCATGGTGGGGTCTGTCATCATCTACAAAATGAAGAGTGGCACCAAGAAGAGCGACTTCCACAGCCAGATGGCCGTGCACAAGCTGGCCAAGAGCATCCCTCTGCGCAGACAGGTAACAGAAAGTAGATAGGGGATTTGCACACTCTATATCACCTTTCCTTCCTGTGCCCCCAGGGCTTCTCCAGGATTCTGATGCCCTGCCCTCCTCTGTCCCCAACCTACCGCTTCCAGCTTTGCTTTCTAGCTTCTGGGCCAGAGGCAGTGGAATGTCCTAAGTGTTCCAGAGTTGGGTTCCAGGCTGTGCTAGCCCATGGATTCCGTACACCTACCATACCAGAACTGAGAGCCCCCTGCTCCTCCAGCACATGGCTTGGGAGAAGGCCCTAGCCAGGCTGAATGTGCATCTGATATTGCACTTTTGAACTGTCCCTGAGGGCCAGCTACAGGTGCAAAGATACAGAGTAGAGAAGAGGGCCTGAGTCAGGTGCCAGGATGCCTCTCTCTCCTCTCCAGGATGCCACCACCCTCCTCTTGTCCAAGGAAATGGAACAGAGGGTGAAGGCGTGTGGAAGAGAGGGAACATTCATTCAGAGCGGTGCTAATTCTGGAAGGTGCTTTGGGGGTTAGGAATCCATAATTTGAGGCAGGGTTTTCACAAAGAATGGGAACAGGAATAGAATTGTGGTTGCAATAGTAAGTTATAAAATAATCAGTCTGGAAGAGGTAGACTTGGTCTGTTTGTGTTGAAGGTAAGTGAACATAGAAGGCTGGCCGGTGGCAAAAATTAGTTTTAGAACTTAGGCCTTCAGACCTTTTGTGGTCTTTCTGTCACTCTGTGTTAGAGAAGGAACATCAGATACCAGATACTTCTGCCATGTTGGTGGAAAGCCCTAAAAGTTGCAGGAACTTGCTGCTGCTGCCCAGTCCCCCCAACCCCCCACCCTATCCTCGCTAGAAGGGTGACCCCACGCTTCCCTGTAGGTGTCGGCTGATTCTAGTGCCTCCATGAACTCTGGGGTTCTGCTGGTTCGGCCCTCACGTCTCTCCTCTAGCGGAACCCCCATGCTGGCTGGGGTCTCTGAATATGAGCTTCCTGAAGACCCACGCTGGGAGCTGCCTCGAGACAGGTAATATTCTAACTTCAACTTCTGAGGAAGTTCCCTGCTTGGAGTGAAGGTATACCAGATGCCTCCAGAAATCATAGTTGACACTTCTGTTCTCAGTCGAGTGGAATATGGACAGGTGGAAAGGGGGTGCCCTCTCAAGGCCTGAACTTTACCGGTCCTGACTCACACCACCCTTTGTTTTCCTAAAAGGCTGGTTTTAGGCAAACCCCTGGGAGAGGGCTGCTTTGGGCAGGTGGTGTTGGCAGAGGCCATCGGGCTGGACAAGGACAAACCCAACCGTGTGACCAAAGTGGCTGTGAAGATGTTGAAGTGTAAGTGATGATTCTGTCCTTGCAAAAACAATCCCTTCCTTTTCCGAGCAAACTGTTACCTCGGGCCAAATAGAACACACTCTCCGGTGCTCTTTCACCGTCCACACCGGCTGCACTGCCTGCTTGGCGTCTCCTGGGAGTGGAGGGGCATTCCATACCCCGAGATTGCCATGATCTCACTTTGTTCCTCGGCGTCAGTCTGGGTGGTGGCCAGGTGTTTATTCTAGATCTCGCTGCCGGCTGGTTTTTCTTATCATATCCTCCGTCCCACTCGTTAGCACATACTGCCAACAACCGCTCTCAGAAGAGGGAAGGGAAAATAGATTTGGGTGTGAAACAGGGAGGAGAGAAGCCAGTCCGGAGGACAGGGACTCCTGGAGCATACACCTCATCCCCTCCCCCTTAGCTTTCCTCCTCTTGTCCTCCTTCCCACATAAATGGGTCTCATGCCCTTCTGGTTTATGTGTAAAGCGGACGCAACAGAGAAAGACCTGTCAGACCTGATCTCAGAAATGGAGATGATGAAGATGATCGGGAAGCACAAGAACATCATCAACCTGCTGGGGGCCTGCACGCAGGACGGTAGGCGCTAAGCCAGGCGGGCTCTCCCACCCCAGCCGGGAACCCGGGCCTCCCACGGATAACAGTGTCTGTCGGGGAGGAGATCACGAGCTGGGGGTATCAGTGAGCAGGCATCTCAGCTACACTGAGGGAACGGGGGCCAGCTTAGCAGCAGTTGGGAGTTACCTCTCGGGGGCTGGCCTTGTGCCTGTTGGTGCTCATCTGAGAACAGTGTGTGGATAGAACCAGGTGAGTCCTTGTGGTCTCAATTAGGGCTCTTACCTCCCTCCCCCAACCCAGCTTGGCTCAGGAACTTCCTAGTGTATGCTAGGAAGAACCACTTCCCTAGCTTTCTTTGGGTAGTGGACTGAATTTCCCAGGCTCCCTAGAGGTGCAGTTAGGATTGGAGGACAGACACATGGTGTGCAGTTGGGGGTGGGGTTTCCTCAGGGTGGAGCTGACCCAGAGCACCTGCCTGCCCACCCTGATGGCCTGTCCATCCCCGTGCTCCCAGGTCCTTTGTACGTCATCGTGGAGTATGCCTCCAAAGGCAACCTACGGGAATACCTGCAGGCCCGGCGGCCCCCGGGGCTGGAGTACTGTTATAACCCCAGCCACAACCCAGAGGAGCAGCTCTCTTCCAAGGACCTGGTCTCCTGCGCCTATCAGGTGGCCCGAGGCATGGAGTATCTTGCCTCCAAGAAGGTGTGGCACCTGAAGGTTCCCCTGGGTGAAGTTGGGGTGGGAACAGAGCCCTCCTTGCACTCCAGTTGATGACTTTTAATCCTCTGGTGGGGTCGTAGATGTCTGCAGCACCGCTTCCCTGTGCTGTCTGCGGCTCTCATGGACATCGTCAGGAGAGCCTGGTGGCCTTCTGGTCAGACGGGATAAAGTTCTGATCCGTGCACACTGCTCCTTTTCTGTGCAGCTACTTATGTATCTCCAAATGTAGAGTAAGAATGGGGAGTCCTATGTTGTGGGTAAAATGAAGTCGTTCATGATAGTGTTAACTACAGTTCTAGTGCTTGGTAAACGGATGCTTTGTTTGAGAGCACACACCTACACAGACTGGACAGAAGCGTCCAGGTTCTGCCTTTCCAGGTGCGAAGGAGACCCATGAGGAGGGTTTGCTCAAGTGACTGAGAGGCCTGGAGCTGGAGGTGTTCGAATGGCTGACTTTGAAGTGGAGCAGAGGGACCTCCTAACAGTGAACTAGAATGGTCAGGGGGAAGTGGTGTGGCAGGAGAAGGCCTGTAAAGGCACCTGGGCCACCTGCCTGCTGCAGCGTCACGGCTGGGCCAGAGGCTGACCGACTGCTGGGCACTGTCAGCCCCTCACCTGCATCCCACCTCATCTCTGCACAGTGCATACACCGAGACCTGGCCGCCAGGAACGTCCTGGTGACAGAGGACAACGTGATGAAGATCGCAGACTTCGGCCTCGCTCGGGACATCCACCATATTGACTACTATAAAAAGACAACTAATGTAAGTGCTGAGGACGGAACTGGGCGCTGGTCCTCGGCCCAGGCCTCTGCCCTGTTAGGCTTCCTCCTACTTACATCTCCTGGCTGTGACCCAGCGCAGGCAGCCCTGCTTGAGAAGCAGTGTGCTGGGATGAGCCGAGCGTGTGCCCCGTCCTGTGTGTGCCCCTGCTGGCCCCCATGCTGCCCTGTCCTGGGCCACCCCCAACCTCCCTCGTGCTGCTTGCAGGGCCGGCTCCCTGTGAAGTGGATGGCACCCGAGGCCTTGTTTGACCGGATCTACACCCACCAGAGTGACGTGTGAGTTTGAAAGAAGCGATTGCCGGGGATATTTGGTATAGAGCATGCCCCTCTGGATGGGGGGTGGGGGGGTCCTCTTTCCATCTCAGAACGGAAGGAAACATTGTATGTGCGCACCTACTCTGTTCACTCAGTAGAGGTTGAAAGGCCAGTCTGTTCTCCAGCACTGCCCTTGGCGTCCCCCTGAAGAGTTTGTGCTCCAGGAGGGTGGGTTCAGGATGACGTGCTGGTGGAGAGATGGAGAGGGTTCTAGGCTGCCCGAGTTCTGTGCCCATAAGACCCAGTGGCTCTGTGCTCACCCACAGCTGGTCTTTTGGGGTGCTCCTGTGGGAAATCTTCACTCTGGGAGGCTCCCCGTATCCTGGCGTGCCTGTGGAGGAGCTTTTCAAGCTGCTGAAGGAGGGTCATCGAATGGACAAGCCCAGTAACTGCACCAATGAGCTGTAAGCATGGGAAGACACTTGAGGTCCTGAGCCAGGCCCTGGGGACGAAGGGGAGAAGAAAGGGGTTTAGGTAGATCAAGTAGCCCTTCCTGGTCGTTCCTCCCATGGCCCCTCGCTGTGAGCTCTTTAATCTGTCTGCACATGTCCTTCCTCCCCTGACTCAACAATCCTGTCCCAGATACATGATGATGCGGGATTGCTGGCATGCAGTACCCTCTCAGAGACCTACCTTCAAGCAGCTGGTGGAAGACCTGGACCGCATTGTGGCCTTGACCTCCAACCAGGTGAGGCAGTCCTATCCTAGACCTTCAGCCACCATCAACTAGGTGCATGTCTGTGAATGAACACTACCACAGGGAGGAGAGTGCCGGATCTTTTGTGTCTCCTTTCACAGGAGTATCTGGACCTGTCAATGCCCCTGGACCAATACTCTCCCAGCTTTCCCGACACCCGAAGCTCTACCTGCTCCTCAGGGGAGGATTCCGTCTTCTCTCATGAGCCGTTGCCTGAGGAGCCCTGTCTGCCCCGACACCCAGCCCAGCTTGCCAATGGCGGACTCAAACGGCGCTGACTAGCACCCCAGTTCCCATCCCCCAACTCCATCGTCAGCTGTAACCCTCACCCACCCCTCCCTGCGGGACTCACTGCCTTCCCCTCTGCCCCTTTCCTGCTGGCAGGAGCCGGCTGCCTACCTGAGGCCTTCACCCCATGGAGTTCACCTCTCTTCCTCCTCCTCGCAACCTGCTTGTGAGAGAGAAGAGCAGAGAGGCAGGTACTTGCTCATGGCCACTTCGTTCCCTCCCAGATGTTGGACCAAGACCCTCCCCACCACCTGGCACTGCCTGGAGGTCTGGGGAGTGGGAGATGAGCAGGCGTGCAGGCGAGAGCTGACTGAGCTTTCCCATGTTGGTTTTGTCTGCTTCGAATAACCCGTAAGCCTGAGTTCCGGTGGCGGGGGCCTCATCCTCATGGCCACCGCGGTAGTGAGGGGAGGTCCGTGCTCCAGGCCTCGGCTGAAGGCAACCTCTGCTCCAGATAGATGGTGCCAGTGGCTTATTAATTCCGATACTAATTCGCTTTGCTGACCAAATACCTGGTACCAGAGGATGGGGAGGCAAAGGCTGGGAGCAGTGTCGTGGCCCTGGGGCCCAGCCCCAAACTGGGGGCTTTGTACATAGCTATGAAGAAAACACAAAGTGTATAAATCTGAGTATATATTTACATGTCTTTTTAAAAGGGTCGTTACCAGAGATTTACCCATTGGGTAAGATGCTCCTGGTGGCTGGGAGGCATCAGTTGCTATATATTAAAAACAAAGAAAAAAGAAAAAAAAGGAAAATGTTTTTAAAAAGGTCATATATTTTTTGCTACTTTTGCTGTTTTATTTTTTTAAATTATGTTCTAAACCTATTTTCAGTTTAGGTCCCTCAATAAAAATTGCTGCTGCTTCATTTTTATATGGGCTGTGTGACGAGGGAAAGAATGTCAGCTGAAAAGGAGTGAGCCTAATGGGGCCCTGGGGCTGTGTCTGTGCAGAGGGCGCCACAGGTTCCCTGCAGTTCCCTCCTAAATCTCTTCCCCTCGGGTCCTGCACCGAGACCTCCGCCACAAACCTCCTACCCCTCCGATGCTTTTGGAAAGGCATCGATGTGTGTGTAATGGGCAGGAACCTCCCATCAGTGCACCAGAGGTGCTGGGCCCGGAGCCAAGGCCCCACCGCCCTCAACCACAGATCGTTTCCTCAGAGGAAACTGATGGGGTTGGTGGGGTTGGAGGGTCAGAGGGGGAGCTGGGGGCCTCCCTGGGAAATAGCCAAGAGGTAGAGCTAAGTGATTAAGAGGAGAGCTAAGGATTACTCCACCAAGGGCCTGCAGAAACTCAAACCCAGATATACATCTACCCCTTTATGTGGGTGTGGTTTTGTCTGTGCTTCTATATGGGGGAAAGCTTGTCACCTAAGATCAGCTTTACATTCGGGTCCCTTGCTTCATGTTTCCTGGCTTACTCTGTTCATGGCGGTCCCCCACATCGTGCTTCCTGTGTCTGTGACTGACTTCATGTGTTGGAACTACCACAGATCTTGGCTTTCTATAGTTCTTCCTGTACAAACTCCACCCCATCCCCCAGGAAAGGGAAAAAATTCTCTGAATGTTTGGATTTTGGCTGCTTGGAAATTTACTCTCTCTGCCACCTGCTGGTTATTGCTGCGTTCCACGCGTGGATCCCTGCTCCTCGGAACGTTAGCACTCAACCTGCTACCACTCGGCCTCTATACCCAAAGCTTACTCTTTGCTGGATTATTGCTAAATACAAAAAGAAGGTTCGATTCACTTTCATTTCTGCAGGGCAAACAGGATTGCTGCTTTAAGTCTCCTTTCTAAGCTAGCTATGTTTTGGCAGCTGCGGTGTTGGCCACTATTGTGTAAAGTTCTCTCTTATCCTTGTGTCTCTCTGTAAATATGCGTCTGTCAACATGTTACAGTTTGTGTTTATGCTTAAAGAAGGCGTAATTTGGTGCAAAGAGCCAGGAAATGAATTTCTGATCTTAAAACCATTTGCTTTGAGACCTTAGAGTGGTGTCTTTCCTTGTAAAGTACAGATAATTTCTGCCTTGGCCCTCCCTCGAAGCAATGTTATGTGAGTGGATGGAGGACCTGTGAAGAGCTTCAGATGCCTTTGGGAAAGGTGCCAGAGAAATAGAAGGCACTGTTATGATAACCGTGATGTCCTTGCTGTTACTACTCAAAATCACCCACAGATTTCCCCAGAGACTGAGCTAGCTGTCAAATAAAAGATAGTAAAATTGACCGGAGAGAAAATGAAGTGGCCATTTTGCTTAGATAACCAGATTGGGTCTCCTGAGGAAAGGAATCCAGTTTATCTAATGAAGACGTCGTGCTGTCAAGGCACTGAATCTCTGGTTTCCTGAGGGTTAAAAGATTAGGGCCTGGGACCACCACAGCATTCATCAATACTGCCTTTCCACCTTTTCTAATTGCCACAGACTGAGGGTCATCAGTCCCTCGGTACCACTAATGTACGATATCGATCTCAAGTAAGAAAGATGGAACCTCAGGAAGCAAGAAATCTGTCTCGATGACCGTGAAGCCGCTGTGACTATCAGCTGCCACTGGGAGGAGCCAGCAGGCCAAACTCTCAGTCGACATTCACATTCGGCAGCCAACCTGCTTTGAAGTTCCCTTAGTCTGACCTCACCTACGGTGAACTGGTGGTGACTGGGAAATCTTTAGCCTCGGTTTTAGCATTACAGAGCATTTATTTGATGTCACCAACATGACTGGTATTGTAACGACTCAAGTCCTGGCACGAGTGCAGGTCCTAAAAGTCAAGTACCACCAGCACCTCTCTCCCTGTTGTAGCAAAATCCTCTATGTGGGAGACACAGGCCGAAGCTGACCTCACCTCCGAGGTTTGGTTTTAAAAACTGCCTGAAATCGTCCCCAGTGAGATGATGAGCACCGGCGCAGCTGAGGCAGCTGCCTCTGCAGGGAAGAATGGAGAACAGGAAAGTGGGCTTTGTAGCAAGCAGCCTGGCATAGCTTTCCATTCCCTCGGTCGATGAGAGACGGAAGGTGAGCAAGAACCCAGCTGTTCTGGAAGACTCGGTCTGGGGCAAGTTCTCATTAGATTGGCACCTAACAGTATTCAGGGCCATGTATACCGCTCTGCCTCCCAGATGCTTGGATTGGAGCATAAGTGACACATTTAATGAACATGCTGCCAACTACAGATTTGCCCCTTGTTGCTCAAGGAGGGCTGGGGTTGGTGGTGTGCTGGAGCTGATCGTGCACACCTCTGACTCTTCTTCAGTGACCGCCTGTTGGCAGCTTGAAATCGAGCGCTACAAATCAGGGCATCCCCTCACACCCAGCCAGAGCTGGTTGTTAATCGTTTACCAGAACAACACCAGCTCGGTTTCAGCACGGGGATAGATGTAACAATCACATAGAGCCTGACAGCCAAGAGTGCTGTGTGATGATGAGCCCAAAGAAACATCCTTGACTTCTCTGAGCCACTATCCTAAGAACGGGAAGAGGGCTGTATCAGGTGTCTCAGATGCCTAGATGTAGAAAAAAAATGGGTGAGGGCCAGCTGGGGCCAGAACTGCCCAGGGGCCCCTTGACCTAACCAATCCCACTCTGCTTACAGGGAAAGCCAGAAAGAACCGGAGAACAGCCAACAGTATTTATGAATCATTCAGCTTAAACAGGATTGAACAAGTTGACTAGCTAGGCCCTTTCCCACCTTTAACACTTGAATGTGAGCTAATTAAAACAAACGCCCATCATTTTAAAAATGGGAAAGTTTATTGTGAATCACCTTGCTGGGCCAACAGCAAAATCCATGGAACCTGCATAGTAGGGATTTGTCATTTAGCAGGCTGTGGTGGGGCTTTTCCTCTGGGGGAGAGGAGGCTTAAAAAGCATCGTAAGGTACAGATCTTTGCTGTGAAGTGCTGATGACAGTCCTCACTTAGGTGATCCCAGAGAGAGAGATTTGAGTTTTACTTGGTTTAACTGACTTCCACTTAACCGCTTTCAATTTCACAGCAAGCAAAGAAAACTAATTTCATCACCCCCGGGCCAAAGTATCTTTTCTTTCTAAGCATTCCCCAAGGGAAGAAAGCTGTTGGGTCAGCTGCATGGCAATCTATTATGTTAAGGGTTTTTTTTGTTTTTGGTTTTTTTTTTCAGTATTAATAATCGTGAACACACCAAACATAAATATCTGAACATAATACTTGTTACTGGGTAGCACAGGGATTATATCAAACTTTAACAACCCCTATGACCAACAAATAGTCTTGTTTGTGGAAGACAGACTAGAAAAACATACACCCAGCACAGACAAATGGTTAAGTCTTAAACCCTTAATTAGGTTTCCTGGCAAAATGGTGGCTAATGAAAGCCACATGTGCTGGAATAGTGGCAGCCTCCCAGATTCCTGGAGCCTCTGCAGGCCCCAGAGGGGGATGTCTCAGAACAGCCAAGCAGCAGCCAAGCCTTTTGGACTGCCAGTCTGCTTAACTCCCCATTTTCTTCTCCAAAGAGCTTTTTCTTCTTTATATCCAGAAAGACTTTACCGGCGAGTACATCCATCCCATTTCATAAGGTGCTCTGTTTCCAGGGCACTATTCATACTGATGGATCACTGGAAAAGTGAGGTGGTCTTACGATGGTTTTGGAGTTTCCAGTTCTCACTCAAGCTATCTAAGGTGCCAAGCTGATTCCATTATGCGAAAACTTTCCTTCCGTAGAGGACACGCACACAAATACGAAGCTGTTCAAAAATAACATGGGGAGGGGGCTTTACACAAAGTTTAGTGGGATGACATAATGGTACAGAGGAAGTTGGCTTTGCAATTATATTTCTAAACGGTCTGAACTTGGTCTCACTGCTGACATCATCTGGATGGTTACAAGGCCCCAAGGACGAAATGGCTGATCTCTTCTCAAACCAGACACAGATCGTCTTAGCTGGGCGGCCCATTATGGATGCCACTGCGGAGGGCAGGGAGCTGGAGAGAGTGAGCTTCGTCCTCAGTAGTCCTTATGCTCCTTTTGAACTAGCCTTGCTGTTCTGGGTTGTCTTTTGGGATTTGACCTGGAGTGTCTAGGTATAAAACATAAGGACTTTAGGCACTGGTCACAGTCAGATGTGTGAGTTCTTCAGGAGTCCCTCTTGTATTTTCTTTTTTTTTTTTTTTTTTTCAACGTTTATTTATTTTTGGGACAGAGAGAGACAGAGCATGAACGGGGGAGGGGCAGAGAGAGAGGGAGACACAGAATCGGAAACAGGCTCCAGGCTCCGAACCATCAGCCCAGAGCCTGACGCGGGGCTCGAACTCACGGACCGCGAGATCGTGACCTGGCTGAAGTCGGACGCTTAACTGACTGCGCCACCCAGGCGCCCCATGTATTTTCTTAATCAAATAATGACAGACCATAAAGTCAGATCCAAGGTTATAATTTACCTTGATAATAAAAATTTAAAAATTTTAAAGGGGGAGCCCTGCAAGCAAGGCCCCTGGATGTTCACCCCCAGATGTCTGCATGTTCGCTGGCTCTCTTCTTTGGTGGTCAGGAGCCAGTGGAGACAGTCACCATCCAACTTTCCCATGAACCCCCCCCCCCCCCACTTACTTGTGTCATGCTTCTGCTCTTGCCCCAAATTCTTTCACCCAAATGGGAGAAATGGATAGTAAGTAATTTCTTATTTACATGCATTTCTCCTAAGATTTAAATTGCTTTCCTGCTAGTATTTCCTGACATCTGAAGCCTGTGTGAGATACACAACATATGGGAACTATTTCCATCTGGCACAAAAGAAAATAAGAATCTGCCTATATTGTAATTAGCTTCTAGGCTTAACATGTTTAGTCCTGATCCACGATTGCATTGGTTGATAAGGTGTTTTGTTTTGTTTTGTTTCGCTTTTGGATAACCGAGTTTTAAAAATGTTAGTGGTTATAAAATGACTAAAGTTCAGCCTACAACTTCCTGTTTGGAGGACAGGAAGAACTGTGCAGTGTTTTGCAATAGTTACAATTCTAGATTCTCCCTGCCCTTAAAAATAGCCAGAGAGAAAAGGCTTTCTTTTTTCAGACACTTACAGCTTCTTTAGCAGAAGGGATGAGTCCTTTCGGTAATGAAACAGGTGAAGGTGGCAATATGGACGATGGGGTAACTGGGGGCAGTTGTATACATTCCTCATCCTTAAACATCAGAACTGAGAGTTAGGTTACGGGTTTAAAACAAAATGTGCACCAGATCTATAGTCACACTGCCATGACTGCCAGGAACTTGTAACAATGACATATTTTGGCACAGGATTCAAGAGGCTACATTTGGAACCTAATTGCATATAGCCAAATGTTGACCTTTCTTACAAATAGATCTGTTAGTACAATAAATATTCCTTATTTAAAGAACACCACTGTATTCAAATACAGTTTCATTGAGGGATTTAAAAAGCTGATTTTTATTTCATTTTTAAAGCTGATTAATCAAATGAAAAGTAATTGTCCAACCTTAGTTCCCTTCAGTGGAGGTGCTACATCCAGCAGGTTCTCTTTAGATTCAGGATAAGTAGCTGGTTCCACAGGAATATCCATCTTTGGAGACTAGGAAGAGAGATATTTTATATAAACATAAGCTTTCTGTTATTCCTGAAACTCAGAAGCACTTCAGAGTAATAAATGCTTTCTAGCACAACTTGCTTTCCACTAAATCCCTGACTTCTTCCAATTATACCCTTTGTGAGAACATATGAAATATGTCCCTGAAATAGCAACTTAGTATTATTATCTTTGAATTATGAGCACCCTATATACAAAAGTTGCACCCTAAGGAGATCCTAGTATTAAAAATCCTCAGTCATTGAGACACCTGGCTGGCTCAGTTGGTGGAGTGTGTGACTGACTCTTGGTCTGAGCGTTGTGAGTTTGAATCCCACGTTGGGTGTAGAAATTACTTAAAAAGTAAAATCTGGAAAAAAAAATCCCCATTTATGAACAAGCTCCTGATTTGTCAATTCTGATCCTGTTCTCACTCTCAACAACAATCATTCATCAGCTTTTTTTTTTTTTAATGTTTGTTTATTTTTGAGAGAGAGTGGGTAGGGGAGGGACAGAGAGAGAGGGAGACAGAGAATCAATCCCAAGCAGGCTCTGCCCTGAGCCAAACAGGGGGCTTGAACCCACAAATCTTGAGAGTAACCTGAACCGAAACTAAGGGTAGGACGCTCATCTGACAGAGCCACTCAGGCGCCCCTCATCAGCTTCTAATAGCATTGATATAACTTAGTCAAAATTGACATCTTTATCATCTTGGTGTCTAATAATAAGTGATAAATTTGTCTGAATTATTAAAATGGTAGGTGCTGCTTAAGAGAAGCTCCTGCAACATGAGGAAAATGTAAGGGATGGTATTTTAGAATAGCTGGATAACTTACTTTCAAGAATTATATTAATTAGATTTGAAAAGTAAATATGTCACTGCTCTTTGGAAATAAGTAATTTCTTTGTGCACTTTGGAGGGAAAAAAGCTACATATATCCTAAATTATAGTATACTTAACTTGATGTCTCTAAAGTCTTTACAGAACCTAGCATGCTACTTATTCTCATTTTGTATATATGGAAAATAGACGTTTAAAGACGTGGATTTAAAAAAAAAAAACTAATAAAATGCCTAGGAGCTTGTCATTTTGTCCTTGATTTCTAGGTTTTTCTCAAACATTCTAGAAAGCAGCATCTGGATAAAGGGCTTATGCCCCTCTAGAATAATTCTGGAAATACAAATTTAGCTCTGAGATATTACACTATTCCAAGATTTCCTTGCTTCTGAGAACAGTCTAAGAATGACAAATTTGTTCTGTCTTAATGACCAAAGATAGAGTAAGAATCAGGTAGGCTGCCTTTTAGAACATGGTCTGGGTTCCAAAATTGCTCCTACTCTCCCCAGGGTCTTTCCCAGACAAAGCCCAAATCTGATTAGTCTCTGGAAATATGGAAAGGAAAAGCAAGGTGGTGTTCCCTGAAGTACATTTTTCATGCTGGAATTCATCTAATATCACTTGGCTTGTCCGAGGAATCACTAGCTTAACTAAATTAAAAATGATTGGTCCCCAATCCAGAGTACTTCACTAAACCACATGTGCAGCGTCTTCTGTAATGGTCTCTCCTTTCTTACCCATGCAGGTTCTGACTTAGACATGAAGCCACAAAGTAGAGAAGTGAGAGTCCCTTTCTTTTTTTTAAAGAAAGAGATCGTGAGTGGGAGAGAGGGGTAGAGGGAGAGAAGCTTAAGCAGGCTCCACACTCAGTGCAGAGCCTCATGTAGGGCTCAATCCCACAACCACGGGATCATGACCTGAGCCAAAATCAAGAGTCGACGCTCAACCAACTGAGCCACCCAAGTGCCCCGAGAGGTCCTTTCTGATCAGAGCAAGATGCTCTAGTGATTGGGCCCATCCTGGGTTTTTCAGTAAAATACCAGGAGGGGAAAAAAAAACCTGCTGAATTAAAGGCAACAAAAAATGATTAAGGAAACGAGTTGAAGGAAAACAAATAGTTTACATTCTAGATTGGCCATTCACTGCTTAAAAATTAATAGGAATCTGGACAAATAGACACGAAAGAACAGGGACTATTTAGTTTCAAAACAAAGTGGTGAAAACAGTCTGCTGCTGAAGACAAGATAGCTAAAGAGAAAGAATAAATGGGATTCCTAAATCAAGCTGGGATTAAAAAAAAAAAAAGTAATAGCTCTAGAGTTGGAGCTAGTTTTAATGATTTTAATTTTTTAAAGAATTCTAAAATGATTTTAAAGCCAGTTGGACCAAATTCCAAAAGATATTCCAAAAGAAAGGTCTACCCTAACTGCAAGAGGAAATAAGACATTTATGGAGAGGCCCCAGTAACAGAAATCCCGAAACTCCATAAACCCAGGTACTCACCTCCCCACTTAGTGGTATCTCAATTGGCTTTGGCTTCACATCTATCAGGTAGAAGGTTCGGGACAGGAGCAACAGAGAAGGAGGGACATTCTCCTTCAGGTGGAGGTCCTGCCACTGGAGAACGGGAGGAGGATAAAACACGATCGAATCGCAGAATGTTAAAACTGGACATGACCCACAGTCATCTACTGCTTCCCTGGTTTTACAGCTTCCCCAGCCACACCCTGGTAAACAACGGCACAAGGATAATGCTCGTCTCCGGGCTTCTGAGCCAGTAGTTGTGCTGTGCAACCCCCTCACACCAGTGGGATCAGAGTGAGAGAGGGGGTGTTCCATTAAACTTTCAACCCAATTGTGGATCAAAGCAGCTCAGTATCTTTTCTTAGCCACAAAGCAGATAATGTGAAAGAAAAAATAAGACTCATGCATAACCAAGGAAATAAACTTTAAAATGAAAATGAGACGTAATTTTCTTTCTTTTTTTTTTTTTTTCAACGTTTATTTATTTTTGGGACAGAGAGAGACAGAGCATGAACGGGGGAGACACAGAATCGTTAACAGGCTCCAGGCTCTAAGCCATCAGCCCAGAGCCTGACGCGGGGCTCGAACTCACGGACCGCGAGATCGTGACCTGGCTGAAGTCGGACGCTTAACCGACTGCGCCACCCAGGCGCTCCATGAGACGTAATTTTCAAGAACCAAATTGGTCAAGCTTAAATATTATTAGAGCGATCATACATGACCAGAGACAAAATTCAAAAAGTAAAATGTAATCAGTAACAATAAGCCTGCCTTCTACTCCTACCCTTTGCTACCTTGTTTCCCGCCCTAGAAGCAATCAGTGTTACCAGTTGTCCTGTGAATATACAAACATACATTTATAGGTGTTTCATCTTTACATAAAGTATGATATATATACACTGTTCTGCCCTTTGACTTTTTTTCCACTAAAATATCTTGGAGATTGATTCATATCAGTAGTTAATAGAGCTGCCTCTTTCTTTTTAAACATCTATTAAGTGTTCTATTGTTGCATGGAAATGCCACAATTTGATTATTTTCCTATTAATAAACTTCAGGCTGTTTCCAATCTTTTGCTATTATAAATGGTGCTGCAATGGATAATCTTATTGATATATCATACTGCACAAGTGAAATTTCTAGGTCAAAGTAAGTGCATTTTTAAATTCTGAAAGATTATGTGGAGGTTTTTCTCAGCAATGCATGAGCACCCCTCTCCCCAACCCTCAACAACACAGTGTGTCATCAGACTGATCTTTGCCCACATAATAGGTGAAGGGGATATCTCGTAGTTGTAATTTATCTTATTATGAAACTAAGATGTTTCATCTGATTATCATTTTTAGATTTTCCTTTCTATAAAGTGTCTGCCTGTATCCTAACACAGGAATTTTTATTTTTATTTTTCTTAATTTTTTTTAATGTTTGTTTATTTTTGAGAGAGAGACAGAGTGTGAGCAAGGGAGAGGCAGAGAGAGAGGGAGACACAGAATCCAAAACAGGCTCCAGGCTCTGAGCTGTCAGCACAGAGCCCAACGTGGGGCTCGAACCCATGAACCATGAGATCATGACCCGAGCCAGAGTCGGACGCTTAACCAACGGAGCCACCCAGGCGCCCCGTGACACAGGAATTTTTAAATAATACATAGTGCTGGATGTCATATTGTTGGATTAGTATCCTCACTTCTTTGTGGTAAAAATGATACACCCTCTCAAGAAAGCTATTTGACAGTATGAACTCACCCAATACTCTATGTTCAAGAAATAAATGATTTTAAGAAACTTTCTCTACAGTATGTTCACCTTCCAGCCAGAGCAGGCCCGACATGTAAGAGGAAACAGCTACCTGACCTGGTTTCGAAGCCACAACAGCGACTCCCATTCCAAAACACTGTGTACACTTGATAGCACTTCTTACAGTTATGAGAATTTTAACAGGAGCTGCTCCTTTGTTCGAAAACATTGATGCTCTTAGTTAAAATATGTTGTCTGAGGGAAACTATGAAACATCTGCTGCCAAAGTCAGGGCTTTACATTGGCTTGAGGCATTAACTGGAAAAGTGGTCCCAGGTGAGCCACCGGGCAAGGTTTAGAACTCCGGGCGGATTCACACGTGGCAGGCCTTGGATTAGAGATTTTGCCCAAATCCGTTAAATAGCTGAAGTATGCAAAACTCTAAGGTGGCCCCAAGATTCCCCGTCCCCAGTGCACCCACACCTCCTTCCAGTTATTCAAGCATGAATGTAGGTGCTGCCAGGAGGAGTCTGCAGATATAATTAGGGTCCCAAGTCAGTAGGCCTTAAAGTTGGAAGTTATCTAACTAGGTCTCGCCTAATCACGTGAGATCTCTAAATGTGGAGCTAGAGGTCAAAAAGGGGAAGTCTGAGATGAGAAGCTTACAGGGGTCTGGCTAGCGAGAAGCTTTGCACTTCTGACAGACAGAACTTGTAAGCTAACAAACAGGTGCTGTTTTCAGCAACTAAGTTTGTGGTAGTTTCTTAGCAGCAACAGAAAACTAACAGAGTACCCTGTCTCCATCAAAAAAGTAAATCTAGCTTCTGGGGTGCCTGGGGGGCTCAGTCAGTTAAGCATCTGACTTCAACTCAGGCCATGATCTCATGGTTCGAGCCCCACATCAGGCTCTCTGCACTGAGTGCGGAGACTGCTTGGGATTCTCTCTCTCTCCCTCTCTCTCTTTGCTCCTTCCCCACTTGCACTCTCTCAAAATAAATAAGTAAACTTAAAAACAAAATAAATCTAGCTGCTTCAGTGTCCCACTGCTCAATTACATGAGGCAAACTAAGGTAAGATGGCTCGCCTGAGAAGTCGACATTGCAAAGTGAGGTCTGCAAATTGCAGGGAAGAGAGTTCTAGTGAGAGTGGCCCGGGAGAGCCGCTACTTGCCTCTGTGAGCTGCTGTCTCAGTTGCTCCTCAGTGAGACCCAGGGATCTCATTCCTCGGGCCCTGCAGGCAGCCTGCAGTTCTGACACGCTCAAAGCACTCACCCCTTCTTTGGCAATTATCTGAAAGAAACATAAGCAGTGGTACTGGATCTTTCCGTCCCAATCTTACCAAACGCCTGAATTCCAACAAATCAGGGGAAACACTACATCTCTCACACCTTGTCCTCTGCACTGACTAAAGGCGCAGCAGTTGGAAATGAAGGGAATCCTGCCAACAGGTATTAATAGTATCAGAGATAGTCCCATAACTCCTCCCCAACACTCTCATCCAAGTAATTCTTTCCCCTCTTGGTTTGCATTTTGGCTGGTTGTGACATCTCTTCCCCTTCGTGGCAGCTTTAGGCTTCATCAGACAATATTCCACTTGAAAAGTTTTCAGTGTTACCATTTGCTGCGTGTCCCAGTATCACTCTCCCCCCAACCCCGCCCCCACTGGGGCACAGCCCTACCTCTGGTCCACAAAACTCTCTCAATAAATATCTAACAGTTTCTGCTTGTTGTGCCCCAAAACTACAGTACTTCTGGGACCGGTATTGTTTATTCCAAAGTTCTGGAAGCAACAGCTAAAATCTAAATGAGGCCAAAGGGATGGTGCTTTCTCAGTTCTGGGAATCTTGCTCCCTCAGGCAGAATGCTTTCCTTAAAGCAGCTGATTCTGACTCAAAAAACATTCTTTCCATTTTTTAAGGAGCCTAATTAGTAGTTACAATGCCTTTTCCTCCATAAGATGCCCAGGCTCTGCTTCCCCTCTCTGCATTATGACCTGTCACCCCTTCTTATCAGGCCAACTCACCGGGCAGAATATTTACTCTGGCATCAGCTCTGAGGAAGGGGAGCTGAGGTGTGGGGGTAGAGCACTGGCCTTAGCAATGGAAGACTCTCAGGAATCTCCTGGGCTGCTGCTCCTTCCCAGCAGGTCCTAACTACTTTAGATTACTAAATTACTAACTGCTTGTGAGGGCCTTCTCCAGAAAGTGCGTCAGAGTAAGACAAACAACTCCTAAAATGAGTAATCACAGTTCACGTTGTCATGGTAATGATTGTTTAAACCATTCAATGGTTTGCCAGAACCAGTCCCGGAGAAGATCTAAGAGAAGATATTGCACTTTATCACAAAGCCACCCTAAGGGATCTCCCATGCCTTGCTGATTCCCTATGGCTATAGTTAAGCTCTTACTTCATCATCTGCTTTGATAGACTTCAGTTTCATCAGAAGTTGAAAGCGAAGCAAATTGTTGGTTCCAAAGGGCTGCAGTTCTAGTAGTTTGCAGAGGGCGACCAGCTGAGGTCGGTCTAGGTGTTCCAGGGTTAGCTGATCCTCAAACAGTTTGGAAAAGCGAACTATCTCCTTTGTACTGGGCTTGTGGCCTGTCTGAACCTAGGCAATGAGACAAAGAGGTTCATTAAAATGTATTTAAAAAAAATTTTTTTTAATGTTTTATTTATTTTTGAAATAGGGAGAGACAGAGCATGAACAGGAGAGGGTCAGAGAGAGGGAGACACAGAATCTGAAACAGGCTCCAGGCTCCGAGCTGTCAGCACAGAGCCCAACGCGGGGCTCGAACTCATGGACCGCGAGATCATGACCTGAGCCGAAGTCAGCCGCTCAACCGACTGAGCCACCCAGGTGCCCCTAAAATGTATTTCTTACTTAATTTAACCTTCCCTGTAGACTATTTGAAAGACACATCAAGGCATTCACAGACTCTATCTTATGTCTGGAAGTCGGCCCTGTGGTACAAAAAGGAGAAATCTGTCCAAGTCAGTCTAAGTCAACTGAAAAATCAGGAGTAGTTCACAAGTCTGACTCTAGATCTACGGTTCTTTCCACGAAGTTATCAACGTCTTCAACACATGACTGCTTTAAAATGAGTTTTTCTGCAAATCTCTAAATGTTTGCAGTATTGTATCTGTATAACTAAGGTATCTGCAAAGTCAGAGACCATGAACAATTTGGAAGCTCCATGATGACATGAAGTTTTCATATAACTGCCAGCCTGGAAGTTGTTGTCTGGTATTACAAAAGAGACTGACACCTGTTTGACGTAGGATGAGAACTGTGTAGAGGCGTCTCCCAACTTGGCCCTGTTCCTCTTTGCCATTTCTGTAATTGTTTCTTGAAGAAATTTTGCTAGTTCCAACTTTGCAGCCATTTTCTTTTTCTGTTTTTCTTCCTTAATAATAGAAGAGGAGGAAGTTAATCATTCATGATTGCAACTTCATAGATAAAGATGAGAAAAAAATAACCACCACCTTGTTATTGTTCATCCCTACTTCATGTGTTAATATTATTTTCAGACCTAATTAAATGGGTTTTGTGAGAAGCAGAATAAAAACTAGCCTCTGTTTGCAACTTGACTCCTTAATCTTACCTTTTATTTGTTACTAACACAATGATCATAAATATTTGATAGATCCAATTTGTCCCCTCAATGGCAGCCTTTGTCATTATTTAGAATGAGAATTTATCTCTTAGCCTGGTACAACCAAACCATCTAATTGGACCAACCTCCGGTCTCAGTGGTCCCAGATTTTGCATGAGCCAGAAAGTAACTGGGAAAGAAACTGGGAAAGTAACTCTATGCTACTGTAGCACGTAGTTTCATACAAAACAGATACAATTAATTATAATACACTGACGTAAGTGTTACAACAGATGTGAACAAAGCACTACACAAAAAAGAATTACATGTACATTCCTTTTTTTTTTTTTTTAAGTAAGCTCTACTCCCAGGGTGGGCCTTGAACTCCAAGATCCTATGATCTACTGACTGAGCCAGCCCCTAAATGTACACTCTTAAGACTCGATGTTGACAAGTATTTCTAAATCCTCATTCACTATCAGAAATGCAGTGTGGTAGCATTTTCAGAATAACCATAGTCAGGACTCAGGGGGATGGAGAGAAAGAGAAAGCTCTATTTTTTAAGTTGTCCAAGAGATTCTAATGATCAGCCAATCATAGCAATCATTGATTTTTAGAAAGATCTGAAGAGACGCAACCAAAAAAAAAAAAAGAAAAGAAAAATCACACAATGGCAATGCCAATACCATCATGAGATCCATCCATCCATCTATTCATTTATTTACTGAGCATCTACCCTGTGCTAGGTGCTGGGGATAAAACAGGCAAAAACAGAGAAGAATTCCTGCCCTCATGGAACTTCTCGTCTAATGGGAAAAACAAACATTAGTGACTAATGATAATCCAAAATTTCCATAAATTAATGTAAAAGTGTAACAAATAAGCATGATAAGAGTGAATGGGTGCTCTAATCTGATGTAAATAGTGTCCTGCCTCCCATAACCTGCTTCCCTCCATCATCACCTACTCTGTCTGTCTCATTCATCTCCATGAAAAGAAAGAAAGAAAAAGGTACTTTCTAAAACTCTGGCCATGATGTGTGTATATGTATGTTTGGGGAACGAGAAGTGTTGAGGAAAGAGGAATGTTTAGATAAATCACTTCCTCTCTGCCCCCATCTTCCTGCACGCACAAATACATTCCTTGGAATCTCAAGATATTAATTCTAGGTCCTGATTACTTGAAACGTAAGTAAACTAAACCACTACCAGTCAGTTAAATATTGAAGCTTGATTCTACCCCCTAACACCTATCTCAAATGTATCTTCAAGTTTTTATTCCTAATACCACTTTCATAATTTAATCCTCTCACTCCTGTGCTACTGTGACGGCACTCCAGATGATTTCCCTCCCTTGGTTCTGCCCTCTTCAATCCTTCCAGCTAGCAAAATTATTTTTCTAAGGTACAGATCTAATCATGTTACTCACCCTCTGTGTAAATTTACCTTCCATCATTCACCATGGTCAAAGGCAAACTCTAAATTCCTTAGGGTGGTAGACGCTTTCCAACCTGACCCAACACATCACTTTTGTCTCATCTTCCACCATGGATCTCCTTGTATTCCCTACTCAAACCACAAAGAAGCACTCAGTGTCTCAGATTCTGTCATACTCTTTTATACAATTAAGCCATTGTAAGTGCTACTCTTTCTATCCAGAAAGCCTTTCCAATGCTGCAGCAAAATTCTACCACTTTTCTAGTCTCAGTCGCCTAGCTATCTCTTCTATGAGACATTTCCCAATCCCATTTAAAAGTTGTCCTTTTCAGGAGTGCCTGGGTGGCTCGTTGGTTAGGTGTCCTACTCTTGATTTGGGCTCAGGTCATGATCCCACGGTTTGTGGGATTGAGCCCCACATTGGGCTCCGTGCTGACAACATGAAGCTTGCTTGGGATTCTCTCTTTCCCTCTCTCTCTGCATGCCCCACCACCCTTCCCCCCACTGCATACACACTCTCTCTCTGTCTCTCTCAAAAGAAATAAACATTTAAAAACAAATACATAAAAGTTGTCCTTTTTGTCCTCTTGTAATGTGGTGTTCATGCCTTTGTACCTCTGTGTAGTAAGAGTGGCACAGCATGGAAAGAATGAAGGGGCCACCCCAGTGACCATCCAATGAGGATCCCTCTTCTCCAGGACGAGTCTTAAGCACTAAAGTGTCTGTCTGGCTAAACCTACTATTCAACTAGTCCCTGCAATAGCAGTTGATTTTTGTTTTCTTTTTTTTTAATAGTTAAAAAGTTACGATTCCATGGGATCACATTGTCAACAAATGATGCTAGAAAAACTTGGTATCCACACGCAAAAAAAAAAAAAAAAAAAAAAAAAGTCTTAACACTGACGTTCCACCTCTCACCAAAATTAACTCAAAACAGATTATAGACTTACATTTAAAACTCAAAATTATAAAACATCCGGAAGAAAACACAGGAGGGGCACCTGGCTGGCTCAGTCAGTAGAGCAATGCGACTCTTGATCGCAGGGTCGTGAGTCAAGCCCCATGCTGGGTGTGAAGCCTACTTAAAATAAAACGTAAAAAATTAAAAAAAAAAAAAAAAAACATATGAGAAAACCTAGGTGACTTAGAGTTTGGCAATGAGTTTTTAGATACAACACCAAAAGCATGAGCCAAGAAAAAAATCTATCGATAAGTTGTACTCAAAATGAAAAACTTTAGCTCTGTGAAAGCCAGTTAAGAGAATGGGCAAGCTATAGGCTGGGAGAATATATTTGCAAAATACATATCTGATAGAGGACTTGTATCCAAATATACTAAGAACTCCTAAAACTCAACAATAAGAAAATGAACAACTCCATTAAAAAGTTGGCAAAAGACAGATACCTCCCCAAAGAAGATATACAGGTAGCAAATAAGCATATGAAAATAAGCATGTGTTCAATATTACACCTCATCAGAGAATTGCAAACTAAAATAACAATGAGATATCACTTTACACCTATTAGAATAGCTAATATTCACAGCAGTGACAACACAATGCTGATGAAGACAAAGAGCTATGGGAACTCTCGTTGCTGGTGAGAATAAAAAACGGTATCACTACCTGGGGAGACAGTTATTTTTTTTTCCAAAACGAAACAGTCTTACCATATGATCCAGCAATTGCTTTTCAATGTACTTAGGAACCCAAATGAGTTGAAACCTTATGCTCGTACAAAAACCTGCACACAGACATTTATTTATGGCAGCTTTATTTATAATTGCCAAAAACTGGAAACAACCACGATATGTTTCAACAGGTGAATTCAACAACCTGTGGTACATTCACACAGTGAAATATTATACACTGATAGAAATGAGCCATGAAAGGAGTGCACATTGTATGATCCCAACTATCTGATATTCTGGAAAAGGCAAAACTATAGAGACAGTGAAAAGATCAATGGTTGCCACTGATTCGGGGAGGTAGGAGGAACAACAAATGACACACAGGGCATTTTTAGGGCAGCGAAACTATTCTGGGTGATAGTGTGATGGTAGATACATAACATTATGCAATTTTCAAAACCCAAGAACTGTACATTACAAAAAGTAAAGCCTAATGTAAAGTATGAAATTTAACTAATAATAATATCTAGATATTGGTTCTTCAGTTATAACAAACAGACCACACAAATGCAAGATGTTAATATAGGAGAAATGGGAGGTGGTACCTGGGGACCCTTCATATTTTCTGCTCAATTTTTCTATAAATGTGAAAACTGCTCTAAAGAATAAAGTCTATTAATTTTTTTTAATTAAAAAAAATCCTACATACCTTTTTGGATTCACTTTCAAAAGTTGATGGCAACATCTCTGGGAAGAATTTCAGAAATGCTGGTAATAAGAATTCCATGAAGGGTACAATGAGGAACACCATAAATGGAACCAGGCGGAAGAAATCAGCACAAGTTCTCAAGAGCTAAAGAATTAAATGCATATGCAGTATTCATTATTTTAGGGCATGTCCAAAAAAAAAAAAAAAAAAATAGAAACCAAAAAAGCCTGCCTTGGTTCTTAAAGTGTTAAAAACCCTCAACAGATTTTCTCTGTTTATAAAATGGAAAGGTAGAGTTTTCCTCTTTACCACAGCTCTGAAGTAATATCTATGGGACACCTTCAAGGGAATCTATGACAACCAAAACATGTTATTGGCATCTCTTAGCTTTCATCTAAGTTAGAGGCCTGTACTTTAATAATACAGTATCTGTTAAAAACTGATTTTTGAAATGCATATACAGAATATATCAACAGTAGTTTCTACTTCGGGTGCACAGATCAAACCCGAAGTTTCTCCACTCTGTGGGGAGATCAGAAAATACAATTATAATCATCTTATAGGCAAATAAGAATCTTGCCTAAAGTTGGAGGGTCAGTCAGTTTCAGACAAATAAACTCAATCAGAAACTCTGGTTCTCACCATCAGTTACTACTCCTACTTTGGGATTTTTAGGATGAACTTTACGTCGAGTTTACTACTTGGTTCCCCAACACTTCACTTTAATTTTACATTTTCTTTCTCAAGTATGACGCTTGCCTACCCTTCGTCTCTCTCGTCTGGTCAGCACCTGTCCATGCAATAGCCTCCAAACCATCCGGGCAGCAACTTTGGTGTCAATCCAAAGTAAATAAAATCCATTGTAATAATATTTAAGTTCACCCATAATTTTTTGTCTATAAGATCGCTTTTCTTCTTTAATCTTCATGCCAGTTCCTTTCGTGGGCTCAGGGTTTGTCACCTGTGGCTTTTTTGGGGTTTGCTCCAGCTGAGGTTTACCAGGGACGTCTTGTAGCCAGCAAGTTGATGTGTGTAGCTTTTGTATTATTCTAGTTCGTAAGTGCAGTACTTTACTGCCTGACTGATTAGGACAGGAATACTTCTTGCTTCCATAGTCCTTCATATATGTTTTCTTTAAATGGGAATCTGGCAAGTGAAGAAATGCAAATGATGGGGAGTAAGAAGAGCTGGTGAGATGGACAAAATGGCTAGGGAATCTGGAATAAAAAGCAACATCCTCTGAGTTGAGCACATACTAGGACAAACTCAAAAATTAAAGAAATAGACATTTTCTCTGGTTAAAATAAAACAACAGTTTTTAAGGTTGTATTTTAAAAGCACATGATAGTCATTAACGAATGAAATATAACTTTTTACCCCAGTTGAAGAACAAGGTACTTTATGGTTGAATAATATACTCTAGAAGAAATACTAATAAGTTAATTCCTACAAATAACTGGTATATTACAAGTTAGAAACCCCACAACTATTAATTTAAAAATTAATAATGGCAGGGGCACCTGGGTGGCTCAGTCGGTTAAGCCTCCAACTTCAGCTCAGGTCATGATCTCATGGGTTTGTGAGCTCAAGCCCCGCGTTGGGCTCTGTGCTGAAAGCTCAGAGCCTGGAGACTGCTTCAGATTCTGTGTCTCCCTCTCTCTCTCTGACCCTCCCCTGCTCGTACTCTATCTCTCTCTCAAAAATAAACATTAAAAATAATAATAATAAATAAATCAATAAAATAAAAATCTAATAGCAAATATTTTTCCATCACGGTGTGTGTTTGAAAGTGTTGCCTTTATCTACTCTCATGAAACAGGTGGAACGTTTGTGTCTTCGAGTTACTCTGCTGACAATAAGAATATTGTTTGAGGGGTGCCTGGGTGGCTCAGTCAGTTAAGCATCTGACTCTTGATTTAGGCTCAGGTCATCTCAAGGTTTGTGAGTTTGAGCCCTGCATCAGGCTCTGTGCTGACATAGTGGAGCCTGCTGGGGATTCTTTTTCTCCCTCTCTCTCTGCCCCTCTCCTGCCCGCTCACTTGCTTTCTCTCAAAAAAAAAAAAAAAAAAAAAAAAGTAAGATTGCTTGAACAAAACTCTTCATGGCCTCCGTGGGTATTAACCAATCACATAATACCGCTTTGTCTGTGTAGTGCCCATGGACTCCCCCAAATGAGAGACATTTACAGCTGAAATGCCCTTCACCTAAGATTCTTCAAGAATGTTAGGTAAGAATTAGAATTGGGCACCCCATCCATAGATTTCTATATTGTAGTTTTACAATAGCTCATAATCTTCAGTTAAATTAGCACATTAGATTGTTTGAAAATAAAAATTCGACCCATCTAGGCAAAGAAAGTTCCTGGCAAGGACAGCTCTTCTGGCAAAGAGATGGCTTTTCCATTCTTGTGGACTGTTTTTGAAGCATGCCAAGATAAAACACATTTTGAAGGGCCAAAAGGCAAAATGTGCAATGTATCAGGCACAAAGTAAGTTCTCAGTGAATATACTTTGGAATAGTAAGTGATAACAGACCCTACTATGGCAGTTATGCGGCCTAGGACTGGTTTGTTTGCCAGCCACTGTACTCATTTTTATATCTAAGGGCGGCATGTAACATTTATTGATTATGGAGGTGTCACTCTAAAACCATGATGTCTTCTGTCTTACCTGTGCCATACATCTACAGAATTACTCAGGCTGAGTTCTAAGGCATATAGAAAATTCAGGGTAGGTTTAAATACCATAAAATATGAGCTTCCTAAAAACCAGGATAGTTAAAGGCAACAAAACTTTACTTTTTTAAAAGGTTTTATTTTTAAGTAACCTCTACACCCACGTGGAGCTTGAACTCACAACCCTGAGATCAAGAGTCCAACACTCTTCCCACTGAGCCAGCTGGGTGCCCCCAGCAAAGCTTTAATTTGTTGTGTAACCAGCCTATCCTTTCACATATATCTTTTTCATCTAGAAGAAAATTCATATGAATTTGGCAGGGGAAGGGGGGATTCCACAGCTTACCTTGTTCGGGCAATAGCTAAGATTGTATTATAACTGTAGAAAGCCATATTTATATTTGTCTCAACTAGTCAACATAGGAACCTAGACAGAAGTAAGTACACGATTTAGTATTTTAAAAACACATCAATTATAAAGATATCAGGATTTAAGTGTTTACTATTGCAAGGGTAGAAAATTTGCACATTCCATTCAAGGCATAAAATCTCTCTCAAGTTCATGAATGTTTTCTCAGCCCTGGATCTGGAAATGGTACTTTGAGATCCCAACAAACAGAAATAAGTTCTAGTATAACGGTGTTCATGATGGCGATATGGTCTTCAAAGACTTCTATTTGTGGTCAGTAACACCTAGTAACCCACTAGAATGATTGCCAGGTTATTAAAGAAGCTAAGCAATACACACTTGTTTGTAGTCTAAGAATACAGGTAGAATGAAGTAAATATCCTGAATTTGTTTCACTTAGCTTTTCCCCCATACTTGGCCAAGCTGCCCCAAACTTTAAAGACTGAAAGTACTCACTAAACACTCCTGTAGCAGTGAAGAGATAACATGGTACCTACTAATAATTCAAGTGGAGGTAAATCGGTTTCCTGTATTGGTGGTTCTCCAGAGTCCAAACTGAGCTTTGCACCTTTAAATAAGCTTTATCAAAACCCTTTTCCATCCTGGGGCGCTTTTCAGCCAAGGGCAGCAAGGTGCTTTAGTAATATCCCTTAGCGTCAACTCTGCCTTCCTGCAGCTGGAAAAGGCCTAGACCAGGGTGTTCTCCTGGACGGAAACCTCAACCACAGAGCTGACATTTTGAACAGGAGTTCAAATAATCCTTCGGAACATCTAAAAACATCTAAACCCAGGCTAAGGGCGGGTGGTCTGCTGGAGGGATGCCACGCCCGATCCGGCGGTTAGCCTGCTCTCCGGCCCCCGGGCGCTCCCGCCCGGAGCTGCGGGCAACCACTTCCTAGGCGGGGACTGCCGGGAGCCCCGCCTGCGCCATCGCGCCGCCCACGCCCACACGCCGGGGGCCCCGGGCTCCCCGGGTTACCTTTGCTTCAGGCCCTTGACGACACAGGGGCGAAACGCGCTCTCGGCTTTTGTGCACGTAGTGTGTTGGAGGATTGTGTTTGTGGTAGCGGGGTCCCGGGGGGGGGAGGTTCTTTGTGTTTGGGTGCGGGGATGATGCGGGTACGGGGGCGACAACCTTGTAGGCGATCCAGGTTTATGGAAGGAAGCCGAGGAGAAGCCGGGCGCGGGGTACGGAAGAGAAAAGAGGAAGCGAAGCACCGAGGGAGGGGGAATGGAGGTTGAGCTCCAAAGTTGGGGGGCGGGCAGGGGCACGAGGTCAAGGGCTGAGGAGAGTGCTGAGGGGAACTGGAAGCTGTCGGGAAAACTGGACGCTGATGGGAAGAGCAGGATGCGGCGCGACCGGGCTCCGGAGGGAAAAAAAAGCAGGCGAAGTCCTCCGAATAACAGCTGGAGGACTTGGCCCGCCCACCCCTACCTCCTTGGGCCGGCTCCCCGGAACGGCTGCCTCAGTCCTCCAGTCCCTTCCCAGTCTCCCCTCCCCCAGCTCCCCATCTAGAAGGGCCCCGGGCCAAGTCTCTATGGCTCCACCTCTTTCCTCACCCGTTACGTCGCTCTGAGTGACGACACCACCCACCAATAAGCGCTCGGGTTACGGGGAGGGAGGGCGTCCTTCGCTGTGGCAGCCCTGGAGGCAGCGAAGGTCCAGCTGCCACCAGCTAAATGACCTTTCTATTGGGCTCAGTTTAAGAAGAGGCTGTACTGCGGGAGGGGGCAAGACTGACGTTTTTTCGCCCGTCCATACTCTATGAGCTGTGGGCTAACCCTCATTGAAGGCTAAAGAACCTCTTACCCTACCGATGGCGTAATGTGCCCGATAGTCGCCATGGTAACCATCTTAAAGTCACGAATTACATCACTTTGATGTACTCCCCCACCCCCACCCCTCCGAATCAGCAACTGCCTGGGTTGGGGTGGCGCCGAGAGCTAGGCGGAGAGGGAGTGGCAGAAAGGGCGGGAATGGTTAGGAAAACATCCCTTTCCTTTCTCCGAGGCCTAAGAGTGGAATGCTGTGAAATCTTCATATGGAAATATGAATTCCACTAAAGTAATTTGCTTTATAAACCCGTTCTTAACAGATATTGTTTATGATAGTAGTTTTTGTAGAAATGTCAAATAGCATTTAAGATGTATATTATAGTAGCCGTACAGTGACGTAGGCACTACAGGTTTGGGGCACTTCAATTCCTAGGTTGGGTAACTGAGCCATCTTGGAAAAGTGAAAGATGCAGAAATATTCTGGCTCTCTTGTTATTTCTACTCATCCATTTCCTCTGGCTCTAGAAGAAAAACAGCATTTTTAGTGGCTCTACTTGGACTAACACCAGACAACAAGGAATCGCTTTCACACGGATAATACTTCTCTTAACATGTGAGCTGACCACAGACCCTAGTCATCTGGGCTGCACATTTGTAAGAATGAAAGATGGCGGGTATTGAATTTCAGTTATTATTATTATTTTTTTAATGTAGACTGCATTTAATCCACAAAGCATTTTTCAGCTAATAACCAGTTAGATCAACCATATTAAATAAGCAAAACTTTTCAGTTTGGCCACGAGAGGGCCCTTTGTGCATGTCTGATGCCCGAGTTTCCACATAAAGGTTTCACTTCACGTTCTGTGTTTACTAGAATTAACAAAATCTACAAAGCTTTGGTCTCTTCACCTTTCCTTTCCTGAAATTTCCCGATGGCAAATGTTGAGCTCTAAAGGGCTGCGTAGTTATAATTTTCAAATTAATTCCATAAATTAATCACTGCACTATCATAAACATGTACTTTTCTGGAACAGATCATAAAGATGCAAAAATATTCCTTTCAGTTCCCTGGGAGACATTTTATACCGGGAAATATTCTTATTCATGCATTGTATTCACTTACAACCAGGCACAGTGAAAATCATTAAGTATTCATAAACCAGATGAACGATTCCAAGCTCAGTATTGGAAAGATGAGCTAGATTTTCTACCACAGCCATATGTCAGCAATCCTATTCTAAAAAGGGAAGGGTTAAGAACCTTCCTATTGAAATCTGTTTGTTCAAAGCAATGTTTGCCTTCTGCTCTCAGGCCTGGCAATTTTTTGACTTTCATGATTAAGTGATTTATCATGTTAGGAGTTTTTGGATATAATCTTTGGAAGAGAAACAAAAAATTTTTTTCTCCATAACTGTGGCCCTGCGAATTGTGTTTGATTGCTGTCTTCAAATGAACTGTTTGCTCATTTTGTATGGAGAAGAGAAAGCATGATCTGAACCTCAGAAGATGTTAGATGCTGAAAATGTAAATTATTAATTTTAAAGGCCGTTTCTCTAAATATGACTCAAGATCCAATATTATTAACAATATATTTTCTAATGTTTTGCAGGAAGAGATTATACATCTACTTGACATAACTAATTTCATTTATTTATTTTTTATTTATTTTTAGTGTTTATTTTTGAGAAGAAAGACAGAGCACGAGTGGGGGAGGGGCA
The DNA here is from genome assembly GCF_022837055.1 of Prionailurus viverrinus. Taxonomy (NCBI): domain Eukaryota; kingdom Metazoa; phylum Chordata; class Mammalia; order Carnivora; family Felidae; genus Prionailurus; species Prionailurus viverrinus. The sequence continues at coordinate 44,373,818 of NC_062564.1, forward strand.
GAGAGAGGAGACACAGAATCTGAAGCAGGCTCCAGGCTCTGAGCTGTCAGCACATAGCCTGATTCGGGGCTTGAACTCACAAGGTGTGAGATCATGCATGATCTGAGCCGAAGTCAGACACTCAACCGACTGAGCCATTCAGGTGCCCCAGCACAACTTCAATTTTAAACTCTTGTCACTTAGAAGCAGATTAAAATAAAATCCCTGGGGACAATTTATCAGATTCTCCTCAAGGGGAAAATCCAGGTGTCAGGTCGAAGCAACAGTTTGTCAACAAAGCAAGGAGTTTACAGGAAGGTGGAAAGGAAGGATGATGGTGGAAAGGATCATAGGAGAAAAAAAAAAGATTTAACCTCTCAGGTGTCCTCCTTTAAGATGTCTGTGTTCTAAAAAGACATTTAAAGTAAACAAAAATAGATTCGGATTGATTCCTTTAACTTTTGGTACTGCACAAACCATAGAAATAGGTTTAGAAATAGTTAATGGTTGACAGTAATGAGACACTTAATTATCAATATCATCTGCAGTATTATTAACAGGGTTATGTTTTTAAAACCCTGAAACATAATTAGTAATCATTAAAATAATTGATCTGTAGGAATCTTTTAATTTCTTGTTTAAATGGTATTTAAGATAAAAATATCAGGAATTTCTTGTGGCCGTGCCAAACAGATCCAGAACTATAATGTCGGTGCAGAGTGTAACATCTAGTAGTGATACGGCTTTATTCTCAGACCATAACGCAGAGGATAGGTTTCGCTGTCTCTCTGCTGCTGTGTTTCCTTCGTACGTTCACGTCTCTTGTGCTGCAACATTCTAAGTCATTACCACCAGGCCCCAGGAAATAATCACCAAATTTCGCACACTCCTGCAAAGCTACTTTACTATGTCACACACCTTCTATTGTTTAACATAAATTTCCTAGAAGGGGGAGCGCTTAGAGGGTTACAGAGAATTTGGGTCTCTTTTCCTCTTCTCAAGCTTGAGTGAGCTCTGTGGAGGACAAATGCCCTCCCGTCCCTGGAAGCGAAGGTCTGGCTGTGAGCAGCAGAGGACCCAGGCACGTGACGGACACTGAGCCCTCTCGGTCCCTGGGGTCCGGGCTGCAGTCGGCGTTGACGACGTCCTCCTGGTTACCCACAAGCCTCCGGGCCCGCAGTGCGAGCAGGAAGAAGGCGTGCGGGGCCCGGTGTCTGCCAGGGAGGTCAGCGCTTCCTCATAGCGACTGAGATGCCGCCACGGCTTGAGACTGTGGGGCGGGACGGGGTGTGGGGGCGGGGTGGGGCATCCGGGGCTCACATCCGAGGCTGGATGAGCGACTATCCCCCAAGGCTCAAAACTGAAATTGCTGGCCACGGATTCCAGACGCAGGCTCCTGTGAAATAGGGAGCTCTTCTCTGACAGCTGTCGGACAGAAGGCAGCCAAGGCTGCACATAAATTGTTCTTCTCTTTCCCGGTCATCTTAACCGGGCACTCGTTTGTAGGTTGTTTCTAACATCTAAGGAGTGTACAGCAGTGTCACTCTGAGGAGTACCATATGCTGTTTATTATGTGCTATTATTTAATAAGTATCAGAACACGCACGAACACAATTTTACCTCACAGGCCCAACCTTTAACCTAGCTTTCTAAAGTCTTTTTTTTTTTTTTTTTTTTTTTTTTTTTTAAGCTCCCCTTCGTATCATTCCTTCCTGTCTTTGCTTTTATCGCCTGCGGTCTCACTTCTCGTCTAGACTCTCCCGGGCAGCTCCTCTCCGCCCCGCTGACTACCTTCTTCCTCCTTTCGCACCCCCTGCCCCCAAACACGGGACTGCATTTCCCGGCAGGCGCCGCGGCCAGCGGCCAATGAGAGGCTGAGGATTTGGCGGCGGCGGCGGCGGCGGCGTTCCGAGAGCCCGGGTGGGGGGGCTTTGTGCGCGGCGGCGGCGGCGGCGGCGGGAGCGGGCGGCGGCGGCGGGAGCGGCGACCAGGACGGAGGCGGAGACCGAAGGGGACTGTCCACTGGTCGCTGCGGAGAGGCGTGCGAAGGCCGAGTAGAGCCCCGAGGACCTTGCTGCTCCGGCGCGGCCGCCAGCCACAGCCTTCTCTCTGGCAGCAGCGGCTGCGCGGCGACCCCCCATCATCCTTCCACCGCCCCTGGCCACCCCGTCTCCCGCAGCCTTCCTCATCTCAGCTTCACGCCCGGCCTGGCCGGCCGCGGCCCTCCTCGGTGCCGGCAGCCATGGCAGAGGCGTCCGGCGCGAGGAAAATCTAGCCCGGGGATTTCATGCGGCCTAGCTCGGTTCCGTCTCCTCCCCCCGCAGCCCCGGCGGCTGCCCGCACCCCAGCCCCACTCCGGGCCTCCGTGTCTCTCCTGTGATCGTACTGACACGGCCGGGGGGTTAGAATGGAACAAACTGAAGGTAAAGTTAATGCGTCTGTGTGTGTATGTGTGTGTGCTGGAAGGAAGGGCTGAGGAGGGAACGACGAGGAGGGAGCGACGTAGGGATGGGACCCGGGGGGGGAGAGAGAGAGAGAGAGAGAGACCCCCTAACAAGGATGGGAGGACAAGCTGGTGGCCAGCAAGGGTTCGAGGGGAGCTCAGTAGGAAGAGCAGAGGGCCAGGTGGGGGGTGTGGAGATGGGGAGGTGGGGCAGAGGAGGTGGGATTGGGATGAGCGACGGAGTGGCGCTGAGGTGGGAATTGGGAGTAAAGGTGGGATGGGGGCGGGGATAAAGACGGAACGGGGGAGGGGCAGGGAACGAGAAGAAGAGTTAGGTTTGGAGATTAGGGACCTGGGTGAACTGAACTAGGTTTGGGGGTGCAGTGTGGAAACTTGGAGAGTCTGGGGGAAGGGGACAGAATCGTCTGGAGAAATGGGGCATCAAGGAAACGAGGGGATGGAAGTGAAGGAAAAGGTGGATTAGGAAAAGGGATAGAAATTGGTGAGACAGGATGCATAGGAAGATGGGACGCAGACTCAAGAAGCTGGAAGACTTGGAACTGGCATAGGGAGGGAAATGCACTGAATGTTGAGAAGGATGAGAACTACCGACCAAGCATCACAGAGTGGGAGGGAGAGAAGGGGAAGGGGGTTGCTAAAGGAAGGGAAAGCCTTTTGTTCCTACATTTCTGTGTATTCTGGGCCTTTTCTTTCAAGGCTAGAGAATGTAGAAGAAGCTAGTGGCTCTAGTGTGGTGATTGTTGTGAAATGAGGAGGTGTGGGGTTTTGCTGTTTTGGGGGAGGAGGAAATGTGTTAGTGTTATGGTGTCAAGACAGCAGAGACATGGCCATCATTTGATGGTTTTGCTGAGGGAGTGAAGACTATTCAGATTTAAAGGGGGTAGGGGCAGCCATGTTTGCTGCCAGGCACTGCAGTGTAAATAAATTCCTTCTCTCCGACAGCAGCATGAATGTGGAAGGGGCCAGTTCAGACCGTCAACCCCCTTTCTTTCTATTCATGAACTCTTCCCATACATCTTGTGGTAATTTAAAATTATTCATAACCACCAAAGGAGGTAGTGATGTTTTCCATCTTGTGTGTTTTGCTGCTCCCCCCACCCCCTTTCCCTCTTCCTTCTGGTTGCAAACAAGGCATGCTAATGAACTGCAGTGTAAAATTAACCCTTTTTATAAAGTTGAAACTGTATGTTTACTGGGTGAAGGAATCATTGCTATCGTATTTCAAATGTGATCATAAAAACTCTTAAATGTTGAAAATTCATTTGTTTTAGAAGCTTCGGAAGCAGTCAACATGTTTTCTGAAATTCTTTAAGTAAACAAGGAAATTGCATTGGTTATTTTTCTTGGGCTTGTGTTCTTGGCAAAGCACTGTGTGGGGGTGAGAAGGGGTAGAAAGATCTGCTTGTGGTAGGTTATGTTCTTGCTGTATTTTGAATGTTGGAAAATTAGAAGTAGGTGTATTTTACTATGATGTTACCGACAGTTCATGCTCATAGGTGACGGGTGTGTTAAGAAGTGTTTTTCTTTTAATACGCTCTCTCTCCTCCATCCCTTCTCTTTGCTTCATGGGTACAGGTCAGTACAGTCTCCAGATGTCAGCTCAGCACAGTGTAATGATCTATGAAGTAGGCATGCAGTTCTTAGAGCCTCAGTGAACTGCCGGATTTTTGGGTTTTTTTTTTTTTTGTTTGTTTTTTGGTGAGAACTTCAGGTTACTCTCAGGAAAGCTACAATAACGCTTTAATGTATTAAAATGTAACTGCTTGTGTAATTTGAAATGGTTACTGTTCTAAAGGTTTAAATCCTGACAAACTTACAGTAGATACATTGTTAAGTGGAGCCTATTTTATTTTCCTATTTGAAAAGGATTAAATGTGTGTGTGTGTGTGTGTGACCTTTTATTTTTGTTTTATAGTTGTAATTGGGGTAATTCAAACTTTAATCCATCGTATTGATTTTGAAACTATTCTCTAATACCAGGAAGGTGTGTTAAAATTGTAATATGATGGACTCAAACCAGTTGTACTGCATATTGATTTAATCTATCTTAATGCAATATCCTTTCAGTTGTTATATAGAAGTTTAGGAGGTGTTCTTGGTGTGTTGAAAAAATTAAATTGAATATTGTTAGAGTAATACTTTATGAGAGTACTTTTAGTTTAAAGGCCAGATTCAAAACTTGATGTATTTTGACTTGATGATATTCAGCCTGAATTTTTAATGTTTGTTTATTTATTTATTTTTGAGAGAGAGAGAGACAGAGAGACAGTGCAAGCAGGGGAGGGAACAGAGAGAGGGAGACACAGAATCCGAAGAAGGCTCCAGACTCTGAGCTGTCACCACAGAGCCTGATGTGGGGCTCTCGTGAACCACCGGATCATGACCTGAGCTGAAGTTGGCCGCTTAATTGACTCAGCCACCCAGGCACCCCTAAGCCCCAATTTTAAAAAAACTCTGTGAGGAAAAGTTTCACTCAAAAAAAAAAAACTATTCAATATGCTTTTTTGGAATTAATTTTTATGGAGATCTCATTTTTTTTATATCTTCCACTCAGTTGACATGTTATTTGTAATTAACTGGTAAAATTGTGTGCATGAACTATCACTGCCATAAATTTAGGAAAATGAGAAATTCTTGTATATTGAAAGAAGAAAAAAACTCATGTTGGAAGCTTGAATTACTTTTTTAAAAAAGTGTATTCCTATGTATTCAGCATTTTGTCAAAAGCAGGGTCCCCTGACTAGCTGTATTGAGTATTCTGGCTCTTTGGATAGGTATCCACATAATGAAGAAGGCTATTCTAGTTAGATAATAATTAATTAAAACCCAGACTTTGCTGTGATTACCGTGTCTGTCAGCCCACCTGCTACCTGTGATAGCTTTTTTTTTTTTTAATCTTACTAAATATGCTCTTTCCTGTACTAATCAGATTGATTCAATTTTGGGTAAAGGAAATTGGTTGCCTTTGAGATGGTCCTCCTTGAGTGAATTGTCAAATCTGATTCTAAAGACACTCAGTTTCTGAAGTTTATGATATTTATAATAATTATAGCAAAGCTGCTAATAGTTGTCTTCTTACAGTATGTTATGCTAAGTGCCTTACACGTATAATTTCCTTTTATCCTACCAACAGTTGCATGAGGTTGGTACTATCGACTCCTTTTTAGAGATGGAGAAATTGAGGTTAAGTATCTTAACAGCACACAGATGGTAACTAGCAAAGCCAGTATTTGAATCCAGGTCTTTTCTAATTATATAACCTGGATTAGCAGGTCTTTTAGTTTCTTTTAAAAAATTTATAAAGATAAAAAAAACTATAAAGATAATACATGTTCATTATGTAAATTTTTTTCAAATATTATAAAAGGCTAAGAGGTAAAAAAAAAAAAAAAAAGTTAGCACCCCATTTCCCCCAATAACCATTTGAAGTTTCTTCTGAAAATATCTATAGATATTTTCCATATATTCTATTTCTTCTAGAAAATATCTGTACATACATATGTATATCTGTCTTAAAATACATTCAAAATGGGTCATACTGTCTGCATTTGCTATTGTGGTGTTTGGGGTTTTTGTTTGTTTTTGTTTTTTGCTCTTGTGTTTTAATAGGCTACCTGGGACATCCTTTTAAATTAGCACATATTTGATCTACAAGTGTTTTTAATTAAAAAAATTTTTTTTAAATTTTTTGAGAGAGGGAGACAGAGCATGAATAGGGAGGGGCAGAGAGAGAGGGAGACAGAATCCTAAGCAGACTCCAGGCTCTGAGCTGTCAGCACAGAGCCCAGTGCCAGGCTCGAACTCACAAACTGTGAGACCATGACCCAAGCCGAAGTTAGATGCATACCTGACTGAGCCACCTAGGCACTCCTACAACTTTTTTTTTTTTTTTTTAAAGGGTCATGTAGTATTCTATTGTTTGGAATATTGATTAACAGGATGTTAACTATTTTTACTATTGTAAGTAGTATAGCAGGTCCTGAATTAAGTACCTAACAGCCAATTTAAATGGAAGAGATATAATCCAACTACTTTATTTTATAAGAGAAAAAACAGAGGCCTAAGGAAGTTAAGTTCCTTTGGTGACAGATCTGTACCTGGCTCTTTATACTACACCACATTACTTCATTTATTATGAAGGTATTTGAGCTCTCTGTAAAAGCTCAAGGTGAAGGGGAATATTCAAGGGTAGGCACGTTTAATATAATGAATGCAAAAGGATTAAGTTGCAGTGAGGCAAAGGATCTTGTTTCTTTTTTTCATACTTTGTTCACTATGTTGTACATATAGTATATGCACAAAGCATTCTTACATGCATAAATGAACCCTGTCTAAGGATCTTAGAGTTTGTGTTTTGGGTAACGAAATGGTTTTGGCAGAATTTTTCCTGTTTTAATAAAATTATCAATGAAATAAAATAGCAGTGAAATGAAAAAAATAAGAGGTCCATCGTGGTCCTAGAAAGGAACTTGGAAAGAAAATGGAGTCACTAGTAAGTTTTTAAAAATGAGCTAAAAAATAGCTCTTTGAAAACAAGTTTTAAAAGATCTTAGCAGGCACCACTGATTATTTTTAATTATTTTTGTCAAGAAGAAAATAAGTTACCATGGATACTTATTCATTGGATTCTTTTGAAACAAAGTCAGTTTTAGACACTTAAAAATTACAATTATCAAAGCCTTAAAAAGATTTAGAATTTGGTGTCTATAAACTTTGTTTCTTGATACAATGCTGTTTTTAGTTTTACTTTAAAAAAAAAGTAGAGTCTGTTATTTTTTGAAAGAGCAACTAAGATGATTTATTCCTTTGTTAATAAACAGCATGTCCAGCATTTGAGTTTTTAAATGAATGGTCACCTTTATTTGTGCAGGCTAATCTTTTTATAAATGTTAATAAATGTAGATTTAAGAAATTGATTATACTACAACTACCCAACACGTTTTTGAAAAGCTTACAGAGTTTTAGTTTTGGTTTTTACTGTTGGTTTTACTAAGTACCTAGTAAGTACTTTCAAACACTTCGTATTATGTTGTGCCTGCACAGTGTGGCATAAAATAAAGGTAAAAGGCATATTTAAAATTTTGTGAATTTAAAGAATGTTCAGTTCTTACTACATGGATATGTGTTATTACTCCTAAAATATATCTGCCTATCGATGAGATTTTCAATTTGCAAAGCTCCTTGAAAAATGATTCTTATTTTTAAATTTATTAAGATGTGGATCTGTAACTCTTTTTTTACTAGGTTCCTTTTTTCATGTAGATTTAGAGCTACATTGAGGAGAAAGTGAAGGGAAAAGGAAAAAATTTTGTATCCTTTACATTTTAACTGTATAAATGTATGAATTTATTATCTAATAGTACCTTGCACTTATGACATCTTCTAAGATGTTTGATTGAATTCCTACATGATAACTGGACTTGTTTTTATTTTTTTTTTTTAATTTTTTTTTTTCAACGTTTATTTATTTTGGGGACAGAGAGAGACAGAGCGTGAACGGGGGAGGGGCAGAGAGAGAGGGAGACACAGAATAGGAAACAGGCTCCAGGCTCCGAGCCATCAGCCCAGAGCCCGACGCGGGGCTCGAACTCACGGACCGCAAGATCGTGACCTGGCTGAAGTCGGACGCTTAACCGACTGCGCCACCCAGGCGCCCCTGGACTTGTTTTTAAAATGTGAAGTTGGAAAGCATAAAAACTATTTAACCCAAATTTAAAGATGGGAAAATTGAAGTTTCAGGAAATCCTTAGGCCGAGTAGATTGGCATGTTAGGTAGAATAAGGTTTTCAGAGTTCTGTCTGATTACTTAAAAATTTTTTTTAGGGATGCCTGGCTGGCTCAGTCAGTAGAGCATGCGACTCTCCATCTTGGGGTCGTGAGTTCCAAAACCCCACGTTGAGTGTGGAGCTTACTTAAAAAAGACACTTTTAAAAAAATATGTGTGTTTCTTGACTTTTTCTTCATAGCCTGCATTATCCTTACTTTAATAGATAAACATTAAATAACAGTAAAGTGTTTTTCTACCATGGAACATGCTTTTTGAATTTTGTATGATGTATATACATACATCTTGAAGTACATAGATGGATATTTTAAATTTAAGAAATGTATGTATTCCTGGGATTTTGTGAGTCAAACAAAACTTGGTTTATCAAGTTGATTTGAGATGAGGAAGTCTTGTATGGAGGCTTGCCTTTAACTAGTGGCATTTTGGCTGTAGCCAAGACAGTATTGTGTCTGTTGAGTCTTGTGTAACTAATATCTCTTAGCTATAGAGTCTTAAGAAAACTGTACATTTAAACACATACACATAAAACACCTTAAGAAAGAAACAGTTTTAAACTTTTAAGTTGTGAAATATGACATATAAAGAAAAAAGCACAAAACCTAATTGTACAGGGCACCTGGGTGGCTCAGTTGGTTGAGCGTCTGACTCCTGGTTTTGGCTCAGGTCATGATCTCACACGGTTCGTGAGTTTGAGCCACACATCTGGCTTTGTGCTGACAGTGCAGAACCTGCTTGGGATTCTCTCTCTCTCTCTCTCTCTCTCTCTCTCTCTCTGTCCCTCCCACTCTCTCTTTCTCTCAAAATAAACTTGAAAAAAAAAGATTAAAAAAAAAAAAACCTAAATGTACAGTATAAACAAATAATTAGAAAGTAAACATTATGTAGTGACCACTCAGGTAATAAACCCTTTAAGGAAAACTACAGAGACTGCTTCATTGGTTTAGTTGGTATTGCCTTGATGGTAGTTGGACTTTCAGGATAACAGTATGCTGAAAGTAATCTGAAAAATTAATAATGAGGGGTCAGGAAATGTAAAAACTGAATCACCAGTTACTGTTAGTATCAAAAGGGTTATCTAGGCAATTAAAAACAAGTTTCCTACCAGTGTAGTCATTTAGTGATTTGAAATCTTAGTGCTATATTAATGAATGTGAAACAAAAAATGACACTAAATTCTATAAGAATCATGCCATTTTATACAAAGTGTTTTTTTCAGAGTTCATCTCTTACAGTTTTTTGTAGAATTTAATGACTACTGATTTTTAGATTAATATGCAAACTCTAACAATGATTTTTGCTTAGAAAATATCAAATTTGAGTTATTAATAATATCCTAAGCTAAGTATCTTATTTTATAAAAACTGCTTTGACTTTCTTGCTTTCACATTAATGTAACTATTCAAGAAGTATTAACCTGAGAAGTAATCAGTAGTGACATTCTATTTTGACACTTCATCCTTGATACCTTTTGATTCTTATCTTTTCTGTATTTTGTCTAGGTGAATCAAATTTTTTTGAAACTAAAGAAACTTACTTGAGGGTGCTTCTTTGTCTTAGCAGACTTTCTTATATGTTTGGAAGTGTTAAATGTTGATTTTCGAGGATTTTGATAACAGAAAATTGAATTTTTTTCCTTTCTGACTACCTGTTGGATACAGTATACTTGCATAAAATTCTGCAGTGTGGACTTTGGAAAAGACATTTTTGGAACACATTTTTGGAACATATCTACATACATAAAGTAAAACCTTTATTTGGTTATTGTAATTTTGTTACTTTTTAAGCTTTTTTTTTTTTTTTAATGATTTCTGCAGAATCCACATACGTTAGCACATAGTATTTCATATTTGGTTGTGATGAGAAACTTTTTGCTGTGCTTTACCATACCCTTGAATTCCTTCCTGTAATGCCGTAGAATGTTGTTTTTTTTATTCTGGCTAATTTTCCCCTAGCAAAGATGATAAGTAATTATTTTAAATCTTGAAATGAACATACATGTTGAGTTTTCCTAGATGTGGAAGCAAATGTGATTTGATATAATAATGTTTTAAACCTAGATTAGGTAGTTTGGCTTTGTGTATGAAGTAGAGTTAATACGCTTTTGGCCAGCTCGTGGTTTCTGTGTTAACACCTGTACAATTAAGCGTGGATCACTAGAATTTATTTTATTGGGGATAGAATTAGTTAAGGTTTTAAACTATGAGGTTAATGTATTAATTAAGGTATTGGACACATATACATACAGGCACACACATAATACTCGTGAGAAATGCTGATGGCCCTGTTTTTATTTTTTAATGGAAAATTTGTACTTTTCAAAGTGGCTACTAGTTTAAAAATAACACTTATGTTTAACTTATGAAAGGATTTTTATTGTAGAGAAATTGAAGACTAGTCAGATATAGAGAAGATTAAGATCACTTGAAATTCTGCCAGTTGGAAGTAACTACTGACATTTTGTTCTATATCTTTCCAGTGTTTTCTCTTATGCATCTATATGTATTTTTTTTAACAAACTGCAGTTGTACATTAATATTATTTTGGTAACATGGTTTATTGTGAAATTAATTTTTTGAGAATGTGATTTTTTGAATTGACATTTAATTTCATTGTATGGGTATGCCATATCTGTTTACCATTCTTCTATTGATGGTATTTTAGGTAGTTTGCAGTTTTGGGATATTATGATTTGATGAACATCCTTATACATTAAAAAACAAAAACCTTTATGACTGTGATTATTTCCTTACAACAGATTCCTAGAAATAGAATTACATAACAGATATGAACATTTCAAAGGCTTTTAACACGTATTGCCAGTTGGTTCTCCAGAAGGGTTTTTTTAAATAACAGTTTTGTTGAGAAATAATTCACATACCATACAATTCACCCACTTAAAGTATACAATGCAGCATTTTTTAGTGTATTCGTAGAATTGTACAGTCGTCACCACAATTAATTTTAGAACATTTCCAGAAAATTTTGAGCTAGTTTAAACTCCGAGCAATATCAGAAAGGCTTTGTTAAATTTGTGGTTTTTAAAGTGTAGTGCAAATGTATAATAATACAATCATTTATGTGATAACATATTTTTTCTTTGTGATCACCTTTTTTTTTTTTATTTCCAGTTTTGTTTTTTTTTTGTATTTATTTTTGAGAAAGAGAGAACAGACGAGCAGAGGAGCAGCAGAGAGAGGGTGACAGAGGATCTGAAGCAGGCTTCATGCTCTCAGCGCAGAACCCAATGCAGGGCTCGAACTCGTGAGCCTGAGATTGAGCTGGCTTAACAGACTGAGCCACCCAGGCATCCCCAAATTTTAGTTCTACCTTTATTGAGATATAATTGACTGACACACACTTTATATCCATTTATGAGTGAGTTTAGAAAGTTACTGATGAAGATGCTCATATCCTATGTTCAGAAATCCTGACATAACAGAGTTTATGAAACAAAGTATGTGGCAGATTTTTTACAAATTATAAAATCATTCTCCAGTCAAGATGCCTTTATTGAGAGAATGTTGTATATGGTTTAAAATATGTTTCTTTTCATTCAAATTTTATTTAGAAACATTTTATTTTAGAAAATGGCTATAGAAAGTGTGCTATACCTGTGTAATTAACTATAGCAAACTTGTCACCCTAAAGAAAGTATGGTTTTCTTTTTATTAAGAGAGGTTTGCTTTGCTTAAGTGACTTTCACCCTGAAAGTTGTTCTGTCATTCTGTTTACTTTAAGCCATTTGACAAAACATCTTTTTTTTTTTCCCCCAACTCCATGGGCCTGTGGAGTATAGGGCAAGAGTCCCACCTTAACAACTAAGGCTCAGTGTTGTCATCCCTGGAGATGAAAATATCTACTTTTTGGAGTTATAGTGATCCAAATTAGAACTGCTAGAGTGTACCTGGAACCGGACCAGGCATATAGCTGATAATTAATGACTTAAAAACATTTTTTTTAACATTTTTATTTATTTTTGAGAGAGAGAGAGAGAGAGAGAGAGAGAGAGAGAGAAGTGGGGGAGGGGCAGAGAAAGAGGGAGACACAGAATCTGAAGCAGGCTCCAGGCTCTGGGCTGTCAGCACAGAGCTTGAGGTGGACCGCAAGATCATGACCTGAGCCGAAGTCAGACACTCAACTGACGAGCTACCCAGGTGCCCCCCAAAATTATTTTAATGTTTATTTAGAGAGAGAGACAGAACATGAGCAGGGAGGGACAAAGAGAGGGGGACACACAGAATCCAAAGCAGGCTCCAGGCTCCAAATTGTCAGCACAGAGCCCCATGCAGGGCTTGAACCCATGAACCACGAGATCATGACCTGAGCCAAAGTCAGAGAGTTAACAGACTGAGCCACCCAGGTGCCCCGATGACTTTTTTTAATATAAGAAAAATAATATTTGCAAAATGAACTAGACTTTAGTCCCATGTTTAATAGATGAAGAAATGAATTCATCTGGCCTAAACTCAGTTTCAAAGAAGTTAAAAGTGAATGTTAACTAATACTTGAATAGAATCTTTGCATGGGTTATGTGAGTGTTTCCCAGTTGTAAGAATTCATGCTGGTACAAGTACGAACATGAAGTTAACTTTCCAGTCCAAATTTACTTCCACTGTTGTTATTACAACAGCATGGTGGCTATAGCTTCACCAATGCTTAGTGTTCTGATTCAGCAAATAGCTGATAGTGTAAAATTTGAGTATATGGTATGAAGTGTCTTATGTCCTAACTTTTATTGCTTATTTTGAAATGGAATGTTGAATACAATTGATCCTAAAATACTAAAGTGATAAACCTGATGAACCAAAAACCAAAAACTGGTCTTTATAGGAAAGATAAACTTAGTAAATTACTATTTAAAAAAATTTTTTTTTCAACGTTTATTTATTTTTGGGACAGAGAGAGACAGAGCATGAACGGGGGAGGGGCAGAGAGAGAGGGAGACACAGAACCGGAAACAGGCTCCAGGCTCTGAGCCATCAGCCCAGAGCCTGACGCGGGGCTCGAACTCGCAGACCGCGAGATCATGACCTGGCTGAAGTCGGACGCTTAACCGACTGCGCCACCCAGGCGCCCCAACTATTTTAGATATTATAATAAGTTACTTAGTATTTTAAAAACCACATATCAGTTCTGTGATGCATTCTCTTTTTGTCTTGCTGTGGTGAATGGAGAATACAAGGTAAAGTCAAATTTGAACATTTACAAAATTTTGAGAACCAATCTCAAATCATTTTACTATAACTTAAAAGTTTGTTGGTGAAAGAGGTAGGAAAATATGTGGACGAACTTGTTAGTTTACTAGATTTCATAGTGCATGGAGCAAGATGACTGATTGGAGTTACTTATTTTGTAGTAATTTTTAGTATGAGTCAATACCCTTGATGGAAGGGATTGGAAAATAATCTAAATTTTCTTCAAGTGTTAATACCATGTCTGCTGTGCCGGGTGGGGTCAAGAACAAAGTGAAGACCATCGAGGTTAAACCCAGTAGATAAGGGAAATATGGTATATTACTAGTAAGTTTTATATTGGTATAGGCAATTCAATAGTATTGAGGTTTAGTCAGGAAAAAATAAGAACTACAAAGCATCCTAAACTATTGTATAGCAATGAAATCATAGTCAATGAAATTTGTATAATTGTATTCAATGACACACTTACTAGTCCATTGAAATACAATATAGGGTGGGGTTTTTTTGTTTTGTTTGTATTTCATTAGTTAATTGTGTTTTATTTCATGCAGGTCACTTCCTAATACAGGATATTTTAATATCCTTGACCCTTATCCACACATTTTTTTGTGGAAAAATTTTAAGTGAAAATTTCAGAAAATATTTGTGGCAGTAACACTGTAGTTAAACAGATTGTGGGGTAATACAGTTACGCTTTTAAAAATAGTGTTGCTCTTTTATTAGTAGTATAGACTCAGAAAAAGTAAAATAAAAATTAGAAGAAAATGTGCCACTTCTGTAATGCACCTTTATATTTACTTAGAGAATTTGGTAGAAGGAAATATGGTAGAAAGAAATATGGGGCTGATTTTACCCCCTAAATTTTTATTTATGTAAATAGATATTGGTTGTCAATTTCATATAATTGTTTGCTCTTTCAAATAATGAACATCTTTATGTAATGTTAATGTTAGGTAAGACCTTAAAGTTAATTTTTTTAAACCACATATATTTCTGTCAGCATGAAAATCCAAACTGTACACCTATTTATTGATAACTAGGAGGAATCATAGCCCATTTTCCATTGTTTGGGGTCTTTTCAGGTTATCTGGATCATCTGATTTTTAACCTCTGCTATTAGATATACACAAAAGCCTAATTCTGTATCCCTCAGAATTCATACAGCTAAATTAGAGGTAGAATCAGAGTTAAAATTCAAGTCTCATTACGAAAGACGGATGTCAGTACGTTTTTGCTTATCCCAGACTTATCTCAGTCTGTCTTATTCTAGAATATAGATCTGATTACTAAACCTCTTATGTGACTTCTTTCTGGCTTCACAGTACTACTCACCCATTCCTTTAAAAAGTTTATGACTGGGGCGCCTGGGTGGCTTAGTCAGTTGAACATCTGACTCTTGATTTTGGCTCAGGTCATGATCTCACAGTTTGTGAATTAGAGCCCCACATCGGGATCTGCCCTGACAGTGCAGAGCCTGCTTGGGATTCTCTCTCTCCCTCTCTGCCCCTTTCCTGCTCACTCGCTCTCTTTCTCTCAAAATAAGTAAACATTAAAAAAAGTAAAAAGTTTATGATTAACCTTATTTTTATAAGCTTCTTTGGAATATTTTTGTTTAGTTCAAATATGAAAAATAATTTTTTTTGAAAAATAATTTATATCAGCACTGTCCAATAGAATTTTCTATGATGATGAAATGCTTTATAGCTGTGTTGTCTAACATGGCAGCCACTAGCCACATATGGATATTGAACAGTTAGAATGTGGCTAATGTACTTGATAAATTTTATTTAATTTTAATTTGTTTAAAATTAAATAGCCACATGTGGCTAGCACCGATTGAGACATTTTTAAAAAATATTTTTTTAAAAACTTTTTAAAAGTTTATTTATTTATTGTGAGAGAGAGGGAGAGAGAATCCCAAGCAGGCTCTGCACTGTTAGCACAGAGCCCATTTTGGGGCTTGAACTCTGGAGACATGAGATCATGACCTGCGCTGAAACCAGGACTTGGATGCTTAACCGACTGAGCCACCCAGGTGCCCCAGGTTTAGATATTCTTTTTTTTTTTTTTTTTTTTTTTTTACGTTTATTTATTTTTGGGACAGAGAGAGACAGAGCATGAACGGGAGAGGGGCAGAGAGAGAGGGAGACACAGAATCGGAAACAGGCTCCAGGCTCTGAGCCATCAGCCCAGAGCCTGACGCGGGGCTCGAACTCACGGACCGCGAGATCGTGACCTGGCTGAAGTCGGACGATTAACCGACTGCGCCACCCAGGCGCCCCTAGATATTCTTAATAAAGGAAAGAATTAAGTAGAGGTGGACATATTTTTCACATTATTTGCTCTTGAAATCTATTTGTGTGTTTTTGTGGGGTCGGGTTTTAAAATCTCATTTTTCCAAAATACTCAGTGTCTTAGTGAATAAATCTAGTCATAGAAAACAACTTAGTAATAGCTATTTGAAAGCTAACGTGTTTTTAAAAATTCTTTTAATTGATTCAATTAAGTGACTATAGACTGCCAACCAACGGAATAATTTTATTTCTGTAGTATTCTGGAATAGTTACAGTTAAATAAGATTTCAAACTTAAACTTTTCATGTTACATGGAACATTTGATTAAATTATTATTAAATTTTTTTGCTATTGCCATATCTCAGAAGTCTCTGAAACAAAGAGAAATTGAAATAAAAGATATGCCTAATGATCACCTCTTCACTTGTCTTCTTTAAATCTTTCTATATAACTAATTCCTGGTTTTGATTAAGCCTTTTTTTTTTTTAATCAGGCTAGCCCCTCAGTCATTGTATCCTATTACCCTGTTTTATAGTAGTTTATCACTATCTGAAATTTTCTGGTTTATTTAAGCTCCATGAGACTAGAATCTTATTTCCTTTGATTTCCCAGAGCTAGAACAAGATCTGCTGTATAGTTGGTGTTCAGTAATGAACCATTTCACAAACAAAACAAAACAAAAGGATTCTGTGAAGAATAAGATAAATATTTGGAATAACATGCCAGTTGGAGTCTGGGAATAGGCAGGGTGAGACTCAGCTTTTGATTATCTTAGTGATGCTGGTGTAGGTAATTTAAGGTAATTATTTTTTTTTTAAGTTTATTTATTTTGAGAGACAGCAAGTGGGGAAGGGGCTCAGAGAGAGGGAGAGAGACTTCTAAGCAGTCTCCACACTGATACAGTGCAGAGCCTGATGTGGGGCTCCAACTCAACGAACCATGACATCATGACCTTAAACTGACACTTCACCGACTGAGCCAGCCAGGTGCCCCTAAAGTGATTAATTTAGAATGATTTTGTATAGAAATGTTTCTCTGTGAACTTTTATTTTATTTTATTTATTTATTTTTAAAATTTGTTAACGTTTATTTACTATTGAGAAACAGAGAGAGACAGAGCATGAGTGGGGGAAGGGCAGATAGAAGGGGAGACACAGAATCCAAAGAGGATCCGGGCTCCGAGCTGTCAGCATAGAGCCCGATGTGGGGCTCAAACTCACGAACTGTGAGATCATGACCTGAGCCAAAGTCGGACGCTTAACTGACTGAGCCACCCCGGCACCCCTATGAACTCTTATTTTAAAAACAAGCTTTTGTCAGGGTCCCTGGGTGGCTTAGTTGGTTAAGTGCCCAACTCTTGATTTTGGCTTAGGTTGTGATCTCATGTGCTGATGCTGCGGAGCCTGCTTGGGATTCTGTCTCCCTCTCTCTTTGCCCCTCCCCTGCTCACTCTCTATCTCTAAATAAATAAATAAACAAGTATATAAATAAAAACATTAAATGAGAAAATATTTACACGGTCAGTTTTTGAGTATTCAGCCTCATTTCATAACTTCTTAGAGATGAAGGGGTTTACTCAGAGTCATTTATATACCATTGGCTGAAATGGTAGGAGAACTACCTGCTCCTGATTTTCCAGTATGTTTTGACTTATGATCTATGAATGAACATCGCTGGGTAGCAGACATAGGCACTTTAACTGATACAAGCAGTATTTGGCTAATAATGATTTGAGTTATCTCCAAGTTGTTGGAAATCAAATATTCTTTTACAGTAAATTAGGTGATTTAATTTCTAATTTTAAAATGTCAACAAGGTAAGTGTGGAAAGGATTTTATTTTTACTATTTATTTCTATACGTACGCTTAAATAGTTAAACAGTGTTTTAAGATGTGAATGAAAGCCTTTTTATTTAGGGAACTTATTATTTTACCTTTACAAAATACATTTCCACTTAGAGGTTATTCATCAGAGGTTATTCATCACTACATATTGGCTTAATGTAGTATTTTTGGATGGCTGTGTGAGGCTTTTCTTTTTTAACTTGTTCATTTATGTTTAACAGAATTTTAAAATATGGTTCTTACCAGAGTGCTATCTTTATTAGTGCAGATTTTCTCCACCTCCCTCTACATATTTTTGTGAAAATCGGTCACAAAACGCAGTGTGGCCCAGTGATTTTAGTTGCCAGAAATTGAAGATCTTAAAAACAGTAAGTATTTTAGTATAAAATGACCTATAACATTGTGTCCTGTCTGGGAATGGCTTTACTGCCATTTCATTATTTGTATCACATCTATGACTAGAATGAAAGTAAACTCTAGAGCATAGAAAGCAGCAGTGACTGTGCCAACAAAATGGGAAGAAGTATTTCCTTTCTTCTGCATGTATAAAAGGTGGCAGCCACACCCTACCAGCAATTTAAATCTAATGGCTTTTTCTGGCTGTCCAGGGACAAATTGTAGGTCACATTACTATATTTGTATCCATACACAGGAATATTTGTGTTGTAATAGGGTAAGACTTTTTAAAGTGATATTTCTGTTTCAGATTCTCCAAATCTCAGGTTAATGGATCTATGTTAATTCCCCTCCTCCCTGTTTGTGCTTTATAGGGATGTTAGTGGAACTAAGGACAACAAAGTGAGTGAAAATGCTTTCAGAGAAGACTCTATTAGTTTCCTGTTGCCTCTCTAACAAATGATGTCAAACCTAGATGCCAAACGAAATTTAAAACAACAAATTTACTATCACATACTTCTGGATGTCAGAAGTCCAACATGGGTCTCTCAGGGCTAAAATCAAGACATCAGTAAGGTTGTATTCCTCTGGAGTCTCTAGGGGAAGAATCTGTTTTCTTGCCTTTTTCCAGCTTACAGAGGCTGCCTGCATTCGTTGGCTTCTGGTCCCCTTCTCTACTTTCTTTTTTCTTTTTTTTTTTTAATGTTTATTTATTTTTGAGACAGAGAGAGACAGAGCATGAACAGGGGAGGGTCAGAGAGAGAGGGAGACACAGAATCCGAAGCAGGCTCCAGGCTCTGAGCCATCAGCCCAGAGCTCGACGTGGGGCTCGAACTCATGGACCGTGAGATCATGACCTGAGCTGAAGTCGGATGCTTAACTGACTGAGCCACCCCGGCGCCCCCCTTCTCTACTTTCAAAACCAGAAGTGTAGTGTCTTCCGGCCTCTTCTCCCTCCCCTTTTCACTTATAAGGATCCTTGTCATTACGTTGGCCCCAGCTAGATAATCCAGTATGCTCTCTCCATTGGTAAGATCCTTAATCACATGTGCAAAGTCCCTTTTACCACATAAGGTAACATTCACAGGTTCTAGGGGTTAGGATGTGGGCATGTGGGGGGGGGGCATTATTATATCACAGCCTCTGTGCAAGTTGAAGATACTGATTTTGTTAATTATAGTAACAAGGGATGTTTTCTGAAGCAGTAAGCATTGCCTTTCTGAATTAATACAGACATGACAGAAAGTGGTTTAATGGTCAGTGAGTATAGCATGTGGTAAAGAGTGCAGGTCATGAGGTAAGATTGCCTGGGTTTGACTCCCAGCTCTATCACTTATTATATGTGGGACCTTGGACAAGACACCTAAGCTGTTTTTCAGTTTCCTCATCTGTGAAATGGGGATGCTAACATTCACTTTAGTTTTTCTGAGGGTTAAATGTTGTAATTCTTGCCAAGCACTTGGAACATCAAATCAAAAGTGCTCAGTAAATGATCCTGTTTTACTTAAAGCATCTTTAAAGTATTTTTCATTTGAAATTTCAAGAAATCCTTATATAGATTAAAATCTGGGTGTATTCTGAGATGAATTTTTTTTTGTTAAACATTTTGAATACTCAGAAACATTTCATATTTGGGAAAACATCTGTGCATACTAGTCATTAAAAACTAGGGTACAAACTGAATAAATGAGTATTTCCTTGATTAATAATTAGTGAATTATATTTTTTCTTTTGTAAAACGTATTGAAACTTTTATACTCATTTTAAAAAATACAGAAAAGCAAAAGATAAAGCAAAAAAGAACAGAATGTATCCATAATTCCATTCAGAGATAGTAAACGTTTACATTTTAGTGAACATCATTTTAGGGTAGTAGTTTTCAACCCTGGGGTGATTTTGCATCCAAGGGGACATTTGGCAAAGTCTGGAGACAAATATTTTTTGATTCTTAGTACTGGCAGATGGTTCTACTGTCATCTAGTGGGCAGAGGCCAGGAGGCTATCACGCATCTTACAATGCACATGACAGTCCTCCACAATAAATTACCTGGCCCAGAATGTTAGTAGTGCTAAGGTTGAGAAATCTTGTTTCACAGTGTGAACTCATTGATAAATGTATTGCCTTCTTAGTCTAGTTCTCAGTCATATATTTGAATTTTGGATCACTTCTTAGTGAGTTACAGAAAGCCTAGATACTAAAGACCAAATTTGATTTGGTAACTCATATTTGGCTCTTGAGAAATGTTAATAATTTTAGAGATTAGTATAACACAGCAGTTTGATGAAGTTTCCAAAGAAGGTTTACACATTAAAATTACCTGCATAATTTTAGATTATGAAGTTGAAATCCTGTTACAGCAAACACTAATGCTGTGATTTTGGGCTGTACTTTTGACTATATTTTGATAGTTAAAATGTATTTTCTTCTGTCTTCATTACTTGGTTGGAAATGAGTATTTAGTAAAACAACAGTTATAATTTTCTTTGGTATTTTCTGTCATCTCTGCACTTGATCTTAGCCAAAAGGCCGAGATGTGATTTTTCTGTCATCTCTGTATTTCATTTAGCAGTCTTTCTCATTTACTTACTGCACTAAGGGATAGGCATACAACAATTAACAAAATGTAAAAAAAAGTTCCTAGTACTTCTTCTAGAATTGAAGTACAGTTGACCATTGAACAACATGGTTTGAACTGTGC
The DNA here is from genome assembly GCF_022837055.1 of Prionailurus viverrinus. Taxonomy (NCBI): domain Eukaryota; kingdom Metazoa; phylum Chordata; class Mammalia; order Carnivora; family Felidae; genus Prionailurus; species Prionailurus viverrinus. Next base: position 44,394,477 of record NC_062564.1, read on the forward strand.
AGGCCAACTTGTACACAGATTTTTTGGATAAATCTAGTTCTGCAAATGTATTTTCTCTCCTTTTGGTTTTCTTTTTTTTTTATTTTTTTTTAACGTTTTTTATTTATTTTTGAGACAGAGAGAGACAGAGCATGAATGGGGGAGGGTCAGAGAGAGGGAGACACAGAATCTGAAATAGGCTCCAGGCTCTGAGCTGTCAGCACAGAGCCCAATGTGGGGCTCGAACTCACAGACCGTGAGATCATGACCTGAGCCGAAGTTGGCCGCTTAACCCACTGAGCCATCCAGGCGCCCCTCTCCTTTTGGTTTTCTTAACATTTTCTTTTCTCTAGCTTATTTTATTGTAAGAATACTGTATGTAATATGTATAACATACAAAATGTATATTTATGTTGTGGTAAGGTCAGCAGTTAGCTGTTAGTAATTAAGTTTTTGGTGAGTCAAAAGTTATATGCACATTTTGGACTGCACTGGTTGTCAGCACCCCTAACTGCCATGTTGTTCGAGGGTCAACATGGTTTGGTTTTGTTGGTTGGTTGCTTTTTCCATGATGAAAGATGGCACTGCTATCCTTTGCCTTGGAAATTAAAGATAAACATGAATTTCAGATATCTGAACACATTTGGCAATTCTCAGAATGCTGAAGTTACTCAAAGACACCTCAAATATAGCTGGGCATTCTAATGTAAACCGATTTTGTTTTAATACAGGCTTTGTGTTAGTCTGTACATGATTTAAAAAAAAAAGGAAAGTCATTTTATTAGAGTTCTAGATTCTTCTTATGTATTATGCTCAGTGGTGATAATGTTATGATAGTTCCTCAATATCATTAGTAGTGACTGCAGTTTTTATACACTGAAACAAAAAACAGATTCATTTCATTATATATCTACTGCTTTGAAAAATATCCCTAATATGTTAATAGTTTATATACACCTGTAGAATTATTAGATTCTTGGTAGTGAGTTTCATATTAAATACGGTTGTGTAAATATTTAGTTTCCTGGGGAAAAAAACCTCTTGTCAGTCAGTGACTCTTGTGTGATGTGTTTATATACTGTATTTCTAGCACTTAATAAAATGTCTTCTATTCTGATCTGATGAAAAGATTACTTGATAAAATATAGTAAGATTACAAAGTAACTTTTGAAAACGTTCAAAAATAATTGGGGCAAATTTTGTTTTGTTGTGTTTTCCTCTTAGTGACCTGATAACCTGCTGCTAGTTTGGTTTTGTGTTGGACGTATAATCAGAGTGCAGGTACTTTCTAGCCTAATTCGTGACCTTTCTTAAGAAGGAAAAAGCAAATTTGTACAGTCAGTTCTAAATGCATGCTCCTAACAAACAGCCTGTGGTATTTCACTAATACTAGTTAGTGGTTATAGCTCATATTAAAATATTTACAGGGACACCTGGGTGGCTCAGTTGTTTAAGCATCTGACTTCAGCTCACGTCATGATCTCATGGTTTGTAGGTTCGATCCCCGTGTCGGGCTCTGTGCTGACAGCTCAGAGCCTGGAGCTTGCTTCAGATTTTGTGCCTCCCTCTCTCTGCCCCCCACTTCTCAAACTTTTTAATAAAATATTTACATTGTCAAGCCAATTCTGTGGCCCTTTACTGTGATACTCCCTTCTGTTTACATTTGATTTCTTTATTGATAATGAGTCAGGCACTGTAGTTAGCCTGGAGATTCAGAGATGAAGTAGGCCACTGTCCTTAATATAGACTTCCAGTCTTTCCATATTGTCTGGCATCTGAGTTGTTTTTATTTCCCTAAATTATGTAATTTCATTACATGCTTATAATTTAGTTTTGTAACATATCAAGAAAGATTCTTCTAATAATCTAGGTATTTGGAAGCTATGCTATTAAGAGGCCAAATAAGTTTTATTTTTTTTAAGTAAGCTCTACACCCAACGTGGAGCTCAAACTCATAACCCTGAGATCAAGAGTTGCGTGCTCCACCAGCTGAGACAGCCAGGCACCCAAGAAGCCAAGAAAGTTCTTAGCTGAAACCCTTTTAGATAATGGTTAATGTAGGTATTGCAAAGGCGCTCCCCTCCCTTTCCACAGGTTAGGACTTTTTTCCTGTAAGTCTGGAAATGTCTGAAGTCCCTAGATCCTCTCCCACATCCCACAACTTCTTAACCCTGAGCATTTTCTTTTGCCATCCAGGCATTTGTCCCTTTCTGTTATCAGTGACTCTGTCTTGCTCATCTTTTATCTCTAGTACTCAAGACTAAACATAATACGAGTACTTGATGTGAAATGAATAAATGAATCTTACCAGGAGCAATTTCTGAGCCTATTCTCCAGCACTTGCCCTTTATTGCTTTTCTCTCTCTGGTAATAATGTAACTGTACAATCGCAGGAGCCATGTCTGAATTTTCATCCCTGTAACTTTAGTGCTGAGCCCAGTGTCTGGTAAACAGTAGATGCTCAATAAATATTTCTTTTATTAGAGAAGCTTGTATAGGTTGGAGTGGGGACAATCTGGCTGCAACTTTTGTTCTCCTTCCCATTGCAGTAGCACCAGAATGGGAAGGAAGGAGGAGCTGGTATGAACCTTGGCCCCAAATCGCCTCAGCCCACAGAGGGTAGTTAACAGACAGCAGCTGGTATCCAGAATCAATATGATAAAATGTTGTTTTACCATTATTTCTTTCACAAATGTTTTCATTTCATTTCATTTCATTTCATTTCATTTCATTTCATTTCATTTCATTTCATCATGTTCATACACACACACACACACACACACACACACACACACACACACTTCCTGTAGGTTAAAATAGCCCTTTACGGTGTATTAAGTGCTAAAGTGTATTAAGTAAAGTATAGGTAGGGATGCTATGCCAGCAGAAGAGGGTACTTGGCCTGGCTTCAAAGTGTGTGTGATGTGTGAGAGGTGATCTGGAAAAGCTTCTTGGAGTATTTTAACACATCTGAATAGAATCTTCAAGCATAAGTAGATGACAGAGAAGATGCTAGAATGATGGAGAGCAAGGTGGGAAAGCTGCAGCAGCAGGAGAGGAGGCCGGACAAGTAGGCAAATCAAGAAGGGTCTTCTGCTGTTTGGATTTTATCCTAAGGCATGGAGAGTCATGAGAGGTTATTAAATTTGAGGGGTTTTTTGTTTGTTTGTTTGTTTGTTTTTCTTTTTTTTTTTTTTAATTTTTTTTTTTAACATTTATTTATTTTTGAGACAGAGAGAGACAGAGCATGAATGGGGGAGGGGCAGAGAGAGAGGGAGACACAGAATCGGAAACAGGCTCCAGGCTCTGAGCCATCAGCCCAGAGCCCGACGTGGGGCTCGAACTCACGCACCGCAAGATCGTGACCTGAGCTGAAGTCGGACGCTTAACCGACTGCGCCACCCAGGCGCCCTGTTTTTCTTTTTAAATACTGTCAGTGCTATAGAGAACAGATTGGAGGTGAACGACTTGGGAAGCAGGAAGAACAATTTGGAAGTTGATACTCTAATCCAGATGAAAAATGATAAGGCAGAGCCAGTGAACATAGCAAGAATTGGGTAGATTTGGAAGAAAGTTTGAGGGTGGAATCCAGCTTTCTTTTATGCATTACGTTTATTGTCTCCCAGTTGGGGGGCTTATCTTTTCACTTATGTTGTATCTTTGACATACAGTTTGTTAAAATTAAGATTGTTGATTTTATTAATCACTTAAACTCTTTGTGTATTTTAAGAAATCCTTCCACCTTGAGTTTGTAAAGATCTCCTGTTTTATGTTTTTGTTTATTCTTTAAAAGTTTGTAAGGTTTACTTTTTATATTTGGTCTTTAATCCACCTGGACTTGGTATCCTGTATGGTAAGGATCTAATTTTTTTTCTACATGGAGAAGCAGTTTTCCATACCATTCTTATTTATTTTGAGAGAGAGAGAGAGAGAGAATATGAATGGGGTAAGAACAGAGAAAGAGGGAGAGAGAGAATCTCAAGCAGGCTCTGCACTGTCAGCACAGAGCCTGATACAGGGCTCAATCTCACAACACTGAAATCATGATGTGAGCCAAAATCAAGAGTTGGACACTTAACCGACTGAGCCATCCAGGTGCCCCTATCTGTACCATTCTTTAAATTTTCTGTTCTTTCCTTACTAACCTGCAGTGCTGTTTCTGTTATAAGCCAAATTCCCATATAGGCTTGGATGTGTGTCCAGGATCTTACTGTTTCATTGTTAATTACTGTAACTTAATAAATGTAAATCTTTTTATTTTAAGCACATTTAAGGTGTACAAACTAGCCATCCTTTGAATGGATATCATAGACTTTATTGTTGAGAAGCATACGCAGATCCTTTCTTGATTTCTTTTAGAGCATATTTTTTCAAGATATCATTCACATACCATACAATTTTCCCTTTTCAAGTGTACAGTTCTGTGGTTTTTAGTATATCCAGAAAGTTGTGCAACCCCACCACTAATTCCAGAACATTTTCATCACCTCAAAAAGAGATCCTGTACCCATTAGCAGTCAGCCTCCATTTCTCCCTTCTCCCAGTCCCTGGCAACCACTAATCTTTTGTCACTATGAATTTGCCTATTTTGGATATTTCATACAAATGGAATCATACAATATGCAGCCTTTCATGACAGCATTCTTATTTAAATTGAGTAAAATTGATAGATTAGCAGGGTATTCTCTAGGAATAATACTATCTAAGAAAATAGAACAAAAAGACTGTACCTTAGTAGGGAGAAAGAAGAGAAAATCTTACCAGGATTTATTTGTTTTGTTTTTATTATTTAGGCATTAAATTCATAATTTATTTCTCCATTATTGAAGAACGTGGTTTATCTTTTGCTTAGTTGGTAATGAGTAAATGTCATGTAGCAAATTCTACAAGAATTTTGTTCTTCTGTTGATACATCTTGAGTTTATTAGATATAGATGGAGTGAGACTACTTTGATTTGAATGTTGTCTGTAATTGTATAAAAATGACACAATTTGCCTTATATCTTGGTGGATAAGTAAGATCACATGAAAATATAAAGGGGATACATTCTCTCCTGAATTGCCTATTTTTTAACACAAGCAGATTTTCCAGTTTAACCCAGAAATTAGTCAGCAGCTTAGAGTTCTTTTTAAAAGGCTACCTTGGAAAGTACCTTTAAGTCAAGATACCCAGATAAGGTTTACTAACACAGAACATTTATTTAACGTACTAAAATGTTGTAAGCTTTTTGTGTCATTTGGCGAATTGATGCTTTATTAGTATAATAACTGAAAAATAGTTCAGAAAAGAAGATCTTTCCCAAGTTATATCATTAAACTTTCAAAGAGTTAGCCTCAACCAGAATGGTAGTAAATACCTTTAAATGCTTCAGAAGTTTGACCAGTTTTTTCAAACGTCATAATTTTGACATCTGCAAATCTTCGTTAAAAATATCTTAGGGAAACTAAAAATGTGTTAAGTACCTATAGAGTTAGTATCATTATATAATGGCCTTGAAGTCTCAGAAGTCCAAACATTTGCATTACCTTGGGAATGTAACAAGTTGAGAAAAAATACCCAAATTTCAGTGAGAAATAATTTGCTTCTATACTACTGCGGTTACAGCTATGGTTGGCTGTGACTACCAACTGTATAACACTTGGTTATTATTAAAAGTACTTTATTTTCTTTGTGAGTAAAGAGTAAATCTTATAATCTGATACAGGTTTTGTTCCCTTAAAGGGTAAGATTATCTAAAGACAAATGGAACAACCACTTCCATTTGTAATTTTATTTCTATTTCCTTGCTAGAAATTTTCAAGCAGGATCCATTTTGTTTGAAAGATTGACATTGGATTGTGTAGTCACTGTACCAGATTCGGTTATTGTTTTTTGCCTATAACAGAGCTAGATTAGATGCTATCAATTCTAGCAGCTTTTAGTGAATAAAAGGTAAACATTGTTGTTCATTTCCTTTTTTGGTGCTGTAGAGGCGTGATCAAGTTCTTAGAACCAAATGGTTGATTTTTCTTTTTTTTTTTTCCCATAACCTCCACCCTCACCCTTGCTTTTTTTTTTTTTTAAGTTAAAATGTAGGAAGGCTTGTGAAGGAAAAATATTGATTTAGCGTAATTTGCATCCTGTTTATGCTTAATAGTAGCAGTTTGTGTGTGCTGATTATTATAGGTATGTATGTGTTTGGGCTCCTTAAAAATACTTATCTTCTACTTATTTCCAAAAAGGTCGAATGGCTTATAGTTTTAAAATAGATATAAGAAAGCAAAATAACATACCTCTGTTCTTTAACAGTATACCTTTGTTATTACATTACTAACAGTTAAATGATTTTTTAAACTATGAAAACCAAAATAAGCAGTACAGAAGTTAACTTATAGTCAGAAGATCACTCTGATCATATAATTAAATCAAAATATAAATAGAACACAGACCAAAAAGAATGGAGTCTCTTTTAAAACTCTGGCATTAATGGATCTGGCCACTTTTCTTATAGATTAAGCATGTTTTTCAAAATTTTACTTTAAAGAGTCTCAGGTTTTACCCATGCAAACCTATTTACTTAAAATAATAGATCATATTTAAAAAAAAAATTTAACTCCTCTCTCATTTTCTTTTTGGCGTAAATTTGGGGGGGGAAATAGTAAAATGAAAATCACCCTTGATGCTGTCATCCAAAAATCTTCATATTCTGTCATTAAGTATGAGACATAGTCGAAGAAGTTTTTTTGGAGGGAGTGGGTATGTTTGTATGTATTAAACTGATTTCAAATACAAGATCTGATACAAGATCTGATTGTCAAACATGAGTGATCAGTTAGAAATGAGTATATGAATATATTTGGTAGCTTTCTCTTTACACCTCAAGGAATGTATACTTAAACTTGCCTTTATGTACTACATTTCAAGTTTTTGCTGTAAGACAAAATTACCCTCTAATTTTTTAACGTTATGTGTCTTTACATTTTTTAAAAATTTTTCTTAATGTTTGTTTATTTTTGAGAGAGAGACAGAGCGGGAGTGGGAGAGGGGCAGACACAGAATCCAAAACGGGCTGCAGGCTCTGAGCTGTCAGCATGGAGCCTGATACGGGGCTCAAACTCATGAGCTGTGAGATCATGACCTGAGCCAAAGTTGGGTGCTTAACTGACTGAGCTACCCAGGCACACCTAAAAAATTTTTTTAATGATGTTTTGCTACAGGAATCACCAAACAGTAAAAACGCCAGGTTTATTACTGTAGACTGTGTACACTCCATTCCTGTTACTATAGAAACACACATAGACTGGATTTATTGTAAACCTTGAGAAATGTTCCTTGCAGTACTTCACATAAAAAAAAACATCTGGGGGTGCCTGGTGGCTTAGTCAGTTAAGCGTCAGACTTCAGTTCAGGTCTTGATCTCATCGTTCGTGGGCTCAAGCCCCACATAGGGCTCTGTGCTGACAGCTCAGAGCCTGGAGCCTGCTTCAGATTCTGTGTCTCCCTCTCTCTGTGCCCCTCCCTGCTCGCTCTCTCTCTCTCAAAAATTAATAAACATTACGGGGCACCTGGGTGGCTTGGTCGTTTAAGCGTCCGACTTCGGCTCAGGTCATGATCTCACGGTCTGTGAGTTCGAGCCCTGTGTCGGGCTCTGTGCTGACAGCTCAGAGCCTGGAGCCTGTTTCGGATTCTGTGTCTCCCTCTCTCTCTGCTCCTCCCCTGTTCATGCTCTGTCTCTCTCTGTCTCAAAAATAAATAAACATTGGGGCGCCTGGGTGGCGCAGTCGGTTAAGCGTCCGACTTCAGCCAGGTCACGATCTCGCGGTCCGTGAGTTCGAGCCCCGCGTCAGGCTCTGGGCTGATGGCTCGGAGCCTGGAGCCTGTTTCCGATTCTGTGTCTCCCTCTCTCTCTGCCCCTCCCCCGTTCATGCTCTGTCTCTCTCTCTCCCCCCCAAAAAAAAACGTTGAAAAAAAAATTTAAAAAAAAAAAAATGTTTAAAAAATTAATAAAAAATTAATAAACATTAAAAAAAAATCTGGATCCCTTGTTTACCTGGGTAAAGGAAGACCATTCTCTTCCTCTGTGTTGTGGAAGTCATGTTTGTTATATTCCACTATATTTCTTTAGCTGTTAAAATTTCTAATGTTGATACATCAAGTATGCTCTGTATTTTGGTATGATTGATAATTACTGGAATAGCTTTGGAAAATAAAGGTTGATGTTCATGCCAATTCAATTAACTATGACTATGAAAATTATATTTTAAGAGCTTCTATATTCTGAGTTTCAGATCTACAATTTCAAAAACACTAGGGTTTTAAGTAGTATGCTTATTAGGGTTTTTTTGATATATTTTGGTCTTTTGTTGGGTTAATAGATTCTGGAAATTCATTTGACTTCATACCAGTCCCTTGGGGCCTTAATAAGTCTTGCTGGGAAGTTTAGCCCACAACTAAGGATAATCAGTAGTGTCTAGGTAAGCATTTATTAGTCAAATTTTGACGAGGATATTGCCTGAGGAGACTATAACTGCATTTATATTCTCTTGCATTCTGCATGGAAAGATCCTTAACAACTGTTTAAGGCATTTCATTTATATGTAATAACTCCCTTAAGTTTACACAGTTCAGTTTAAAAGACTCATTAAGCCCCTCCTCTGAGCCTTCACTTTGGGCTCTAGGAGCATATGGATGAATAAAATTACTTCCTACTCTTAAGAAAATCAGGGGGCGCCTGGGTGGCGCAGTCGGTTAAGCGTCCGACTTCAGCCAGGTCACGATCTCACGGTCCGTGAGTTCGAGCCCCGCATCAGGCTCTGGGCTGATGGCTCGGAGCCTGGAGCCTGTTTCTGATTCTGTGTCTCCCTCTCTCTCTGCCCCTCCCCCGTTCATGCTCTGTCTCTCTCTGTCCCAAAAATAAATAAACGTTGAAAAAAAAAATTTAAAAAAAAAAAAAAAAAAAAAAAAAGAAAATCACATAAACAGGTTGTTTCAAGATTAATTCTTAAGAGGTATGCATGGTGTATCTTAGGAACATGGAGGAAAGTTACTCAGACCAGCCTAGAGCTTAAGTGACTACTTCTTGGAAATGACTTTCTGAGCTCAGAAGATGGGTTAAAAGTCAAGCCAAAAAAAGTATAAAAGGACATACTAGGCATCAAAGATAACATTGGTAAAGGCACAGTGGTATGAAATTGTAGTGTATACATTCATTCTCAGTAGTTTAACATTACTAGCATACAAAAGTGACTGGAGGTTGAAGACCTCAGTAGAGACCTTGCTTGGAGGGGTTTGAGTGCTCTGTTGGCCAAGGTTTTGGACTTTTTCTAGGAATCATTGAAGGATTTTAATCAGGAAAGTGAAAATTAAGTGATCTAGGAATGTATTTAAAGGTAGTTGCATCTGAAAACAGATATAGGCAATTTATATGACATCTTAGATCCACTTTTGATTCCAGAAAACTTGAATTAGGATATTGACATGAGCAATTTTGACCTATAATAAACTAGTGTTGACCTTTGAACAATATGGCTTTGACCTGTATGGCTACATTTGTATGTGGATTTTTCTCAATAAATACAGTACAGTATATTTTCTCTTATGATTTTCTTAATATGATCTTTTATTTAGTTTATTGTAAAAATATACTATATAAGCACAACATGTAATTCTATAAAGTAGGATCCAGCAGGGGGCCTGGGTGGCCTGGTTGGTTGAGTGCCTGACTTTGGCTCCTGTCATGAACTCACCGTTTGTGACTTCAAGCCCCACATCAGGCTTGCTGCCATCAGCAATGAACTGCTTCAGATTCTCTGTCCCCCTCACTCTCTATCCGTCCCCTGCTTGCACGTGCTCGCTCTCCAAACACAAACATTAAAAAAAAAAAGGTAGAATCCAGCAGTATGTATGGTTTAGTAAGGGAATTGTCCCTTTTAAGAATTTGTTATGATGACTTAAACTATACATTTAACACACTGTGACAGATCACATAAATCTTTGACCTTTACATTTAACACATCATGAATACTTAATTGATATTCATAACCTCAACCTGTTCATGGCACACTTTTTTTTTAACCTCATATCTTAAGATTTGACTTGAGTCTATAAACTTTATATTATTATTCTCCTCTTGAGTAAGTTGGTAAATATAAGAGCCCTAAAGGTTTAGTTGATAATTTTCAACTTTTTTCCCCTTTAATACTGTCTGTGGACAGCTTCAACAAAATTAGAATGGTATTCATTGACTGACTTATTTTATCTTAAAACAACAACAACAGCAGCAGCAGTAACAACAACAGAGGGACACCTGGGTGGGTCATTCGGTTAACTGTCTGACTCTTGGTTTCATCTTAGGTCATGATCTCACAGTCTGTAGGATCTAACCTTGCAAGTCAGGCTCTGTGCTGATAGCATAAAGCCTGCTTGGGATACTCTCTCTGTCCCTCCCCCATTCATGCTCTCTCTTGCTCTCTCAAAATAAATAAACATTAAAACCAGAAACATTGGTCAGAGGCAGAATTTATCGTAAATTATTTGCCTGTGGTGGTTTCATTTATTTGGAAGTACATATTAGAATGGGTGGAGGACTAGTACCATTATTTAGTCTCCCACCAAACTGTTAACTCTGGGGAGTGGGATCAGGGAAGTGTGAAGTGTAAAATATGAGTGTTTTTGTCATTGTTGTTGCTATATTCTTGATACACTTAGGGATTTTGAGAAATTAGTTTACTTGTTAAGAGCAAGTGCTGTGGAATAGAGAGCCTTGGATTTATAGGATGTCTATGAGCAAGTTACTTAATCATGCTGGCCTTTCTGTTTCATTTGTATAATAGGGGTCGTATTTCCTCAAAGAGGTGTTATTAGGAGTAAAATAATGAATGTGAAGCAGGATAGTTTGACACATAGTAAGCCCTCAAATATTAGCCATTATTATTATTATTTTAGTAGTACTAAAAAATTAAAACATACCATCTTTATCAGGGGATTTATTAAGGACAAACAAGTGAGAATTTTTGGTAACCTCTACTGAGTGGTGTTAACTATGATGGGTGAAAACTGCCTAACTTCCAAATCTTGCCTGTCTTTCATGGCCTAAATACCTCCTTGCTTAGTGAATGAACATTGTTCTTTCTCAAATATCGTTTGTAATTGTGATGGTAACACAATTTAATTCTTAGTCACCCTCTGATTCACATTGTTCACGTTATTTACTATTTTATGACTCTTGCCCATAACGTCTCGTTTAGTTTACTGAAGAGATTGTAAATGCCTTTAGGTCAGAGATCAGGTTTTTCACAAGTTCTGTGTGCCCAGCATCACACCAACTGATAATGGTAGCCAATAAGTATTGGGCTTTAACTATACTCCAGGCACTGTCCAAAGTACTGCTTACAGATTAACTGTTAATTCTTACAACAATTCTGCACAAAGTAGGAATTGTAAATATCCAGTTTATGGATAAGGAAACTGAGATTTAGGGAGATTAAGCTGCCAAAGTCACATAGTTAACAAGCCTTGGATTGGGGTTTTGAACCTAACAGTTTGATTCTGAGCCTATATTTTCAACCACATGCTCACTAGAGAGCCATCTAATTCTTTAAGGTCTTAACTATTTAGATCAATTGGTGTGTCTGCTGTTTGAAGGCTGACTGCCAGACTTCAGTACATACAAAAATCAGTAGAGGAATTTATAGTCCTAAAATATCTTTCTTTTAGAAATGATCAAAACTGCTTTCTTGATGAAAAAGTATGGCTCTATTCACACTTCTGCTTTCTAGAAAAGATAACAGTGTGGAACATTTGGCTTAGTTGGTGTCAATTTGTTTTGTTTTGTTTTATCTTTAAGTAATCTCTCTGCCCAACGTGGGGCTTGAACTCAGAACCATCAGATCAAGAGTCACATGCTTTTTACCAACTGAGCCAGCCAGCTGCCCTGGTGCCAAGTTTTAATGCAGGCTTTTACCATCTTAAGAAGCTGTTTAACTTTTTCTTTTAAAAACTTCTTCCAGGGGCGCCTGGGTGGTTCAGTCAGTTAAGCTTCTGACTTCAGCTCAGGTCATGATCTTGCGGTCTGTGAGTTTGAGCCCCACATCGGGCTCTGTGCTGACAGCTCAGAGCCTGGAGCCTGCTTCAGATTCTGTGTGTCCCTCTCTCTGCCTTTCCCCTGCTTACATCTCTCTCTCTCTCTCTCTCTCTCTCTCTCTCTCTATCTCTATCTCTCTCTCTCTCTTTCTTTCAAAAGTAAATATAAAAAAAAAAACAACTTAAAAAAAAACTTCTTCCAAACCCTAGCCAAATTATTTTAATTTTTTTTTTGCAAACTTTTAGGAAAGTTAAAAGAATATTACAGTCAACACCTAGATTAGCCAATTGTTAACATCTTGCCTCCTTTTGTATGTACTTTTTTAATAACAGGACATTTGAAAGTTGTGATCCCATGGCACTTTAAATATTTCACAGCTGAAATATTTAGTGTCTCTTCTAAGAATAAAGACATTCTCTTATATAAACCAAACACTTATCATACCATTGAAAATTAATAATTCCATTAAGAAAAATTTTTTAAATTTATTATTTATTTTGAGAGAGAAAGGCAGAGAGGGAGACAGAGAATCCCAAGTAGGCTTTGCACCATCATCGCCGAATAGCTCCATTTTTTAATGGCCAGTCCATATAAAATTCTAAGTTTTCTCCAAAATGCATTTGTTAACTGTGTATTTAAACACATGATTTCATCAAAATTCATGCATTACATTGGGTTTTTTAATCTTGTCTTTTAAAATGTAGAAGAATCTTTCCATCTTTTGTTTGTTTATAACATTAGCTTTTTAAAACCTTTTTTAAAATGTCTGTTTATTTTTGAGAGAGAGACAGAGTAGGAGCAGGGGAGGGGCAGAGAGAGAGGGAGATACAGAATCCAAAGCAGGCTCCGGGCTCTGAGCTGTCAGCACAGAGCCCGATGCGGCGCTCAAACAGCACAGAGCCTGATGCAGGACTTGAACTGGTAAACCACAAGCATGACCTGAGTGAGGCAAAGTTGGATGCTTAACTGACTGAGCCATCCAGGTGCCCCTAGCTTTTTAAAACATTAAAAAAATATATTTACTTATTTATTTTGAGAGAGAGAGAAAAACATGAGTGGGGAAGGGGCAGAAATAGAGGGAAAGAGAGAATCCCAAGCAGACTCCTCAGAGCCCAAGTAGGGGCTCAGTCTCCAGAATAGTGACACCATGACATGAACCAAAATCAAGAGTCAGTCATTTAACCAGCTGAGCCACCCAGGTACCCCTATAACATTAGCTTTTTTGAAGAGCCTAGGCCAGTTGTCTAAGTGAATGTTCCACATTTTATATGTGTCTGATTGTTTCCTCACTGTGAGATTCAGTTTAAGCACTGGGAATAATACTTAGGAGATGATAATACCAGTGAATCACATCATGAGGCACATAATGCCAGGTTGTCCTGCTTTTGATGATGCCATGTTTAATAACTTGTTTAAAATGATGCCTGCTAGATCTTTCTATTGTATGTATTTCTGTTTGCAATCAGGAAGTAATCTGTGGAGTAAGAAATATTTAAACTATCATTCACTTGTTTCATTTTTGCTCAGAAACCCTTAGTGGGCCTGTTTGCATTTCCTAAAATGTAAGAATAAAAGATGTTTGAGGCCCCTGGATGGCTCAGTTTATTAAGCATCTGACTCTTGATTTCGGCTCAGGTCATGATCTCATGGTTTGTGTGTTTAAGCCCTGGTGATAGTGTGGAGCCTGCTTGGCATTCTCTCTCTCCCTCTCTCTGCCCCTCCCCTACTTTCTCTTTCTCTCTCTCTCTCTCTCTCTCTCTCTCTCAAAATAAACTTTAAAAAAAAGAATAAAGAATGTTCTTTGTTAGAGAAGCGTTTTGCAAATATTTTCTCCCTGCCTATAACGCACCTTTTGGGGGTTTTTTGTCTCTAATTTTTTTTTAAGTTTATTTATTTATTTTGAGAGAGAGAGAGAGAGCGCGCAGCCATGCACAAGCAGGAGAGGTGCAGAGAGGGAGGGAGAGAGAGAATCCATAGCAGACTAAAAGCCTGGCACGGGGCTTGATTTCACCAAGCATGAGATCATGACCTGAGCTGAGATCAAGAATTGGATGCTTAACCTATTGAGCCAGCCAGGTGCTCCTGTAATTTTTTTTTTTTTAAGTTTAGCATAGTTGACATAAAATACTAGTTTTAGGTGTACAACACAATGATTCAACAATTATATACATTACCAAATGCTCTCCAAAATAAGTGTAGTTACCATTTGTCAGCATACAAATATATTACAATATTATTGACTATATTCTCTATGTTATACTTTTCATCACCATGACTTAACTGGAAGTTTGTACCTCTTAATCCTCTCCACCTATTTCACCTATACTGCCATCCACTTCCTCTCTGGGAACCAGCAGTTTGTCAAGTTATGAGCATTTTCCGGGTTTTGTTTTGTTTTTTTTTGTTTTTTTGGTTTGTTTTTGTTTATTTGCTCATTTGTTGTATTTTCAGGTACCACATATAAGTGGAATTGTATAGTATTTGTCTTTTACTTATTTCACTTAGCATAATACCCTCTATATCAAAATGGCAAGATTTTATTATTTTTTATGACTAATATTCCACTGTGTATGTCACATCTTTATTCATGTATAAGTGGACAGTTAGGTTGCTTCCATAGTCTGGTCATTGTAAATAATGCTGCAGTAAACATAGTGATGCTTATATCTTTTCAAATTAGTATTTTTATTTTCTTTGGCCCAGAGTCATGTTACTGGATTGTATGGTATTTCTATTTTTAATTTTTTGAACCTCCATACTCTTTTCCATAGTGGTTGCACCAATTTTACATTCCCACCAACAGTGAACAAGAGTTTCCTTTTCTCCACATTCTGCCTAACACTTGTTATTTCTTGTCTTTTGTATATGCCATTCTGACTGATGTGAGGTGGTATCTCATTGTGGTTTTGATTTGTAATCCCTGGTGATTAGAGTGATGTTGAACATCTTTTCATGTGTCTGTTGGCCATATGTATAGCTTCTTTGGAAAAATATCTATTCAGGACCTCCACCCATTTTATTTATTCTTTTAAATGTTTATTTAATTTTGAGAGAGAGCACAAGCGGGAGAGGAGCAGAGAGAGATAGGATAGAGGATCCAAAGCAATCTCTTTGCTGATAGCAGAGAGCCCAATGCGGCGGGACTTGAACTCACCAACCTTGACATCATGACCTGAGCTGAAGTCGGATGCTTAACCAGCTGAGCCACCCAGGTGCTCCAGGATCTCCACTCATTTTAATCAGATTGTTTATTTTTTTGGGCATAGAGTTGTAAGTTTTTTTTTAATTAATTAATTAAAAAAATTTTTTTAATGTTTATTTTTGAGAGAGAGCATGAGCGGGGGAGGGGCAGAGAGAGAGGAAGACACAGAATCCAAAGCAGGCTCCAGGCTCTGAGCTGTCAGCACAGAGCCCAATGAGGGGCTCAGACCCACGAACTGCAAGATCACGACCTGAGCCGAAGTCGGACACTCAACCAACTGAGCCACCCAAGCACCCCAATGGAATTGTTTTCTTAAATTCCCTTTCTGCTACTTCATTATTACTATGTAGAAATGCAACAGATTTCTGTTTGTTGACTTTGTATTCTGCAACTTTACTGAATTCATTTATTATAATATTTTTTTGGTGGAATATTTAGGGTTTTCTATATCTAGTATTAGGTCATCAGCAAATAATGACAGTTTTACTTCTTCCTTATCAATTTACATGTCTTTTATTTCTTTTTCTTGTCTTAATTGCTGTGGCTAGGACTTACAATACTACACTAAATAAAACTGGCAAGAGTATACATCCTTGTCTCTTTTCTGCTTTTATTTTATTATTTTTTAATAATTTTTTAAAGTCTATTAATTTTGAGAGAGAGAGAACAAAAGTTTGAGAGGGGGAGAGAAAGAATCCAAACCAAGCTCTGCATTATCGGCGCAGACTCCAGTGTGGGGCTTGGACTCACAAAGGTCATGACCTGAGCCAAAATCAAGAATCAGACACTTAACCGACTGAGCCATCGAGGTGCCCCTTTTCCCTGATCTTAAAGGAAAAACTTTTAGCTTTTTGCCATTTAGTGTATTGTTAGCTGTGGGTGTTTGAGGTGTGACCTTCAGTATGTTGTGGTATGTTCTTTGATACCCATTTTATCGAGAGTTTTTATCATGAATGAATGTCAAATTCTTTTCTGCATCTATTGAGATGTTCATAGGATTTTTATCCTTCCATTTTGTTAATGTATACCAGGTTGATTGATTTGTAGATATTGAACATCCTTGCATCTCTGGAACAAATCTCACTTGATTGTGGTGAATGATCTCCTTTTGTTGAATTTGATTTGCTAATCTTTTGTTGAGGATTTTTGGATCTGTATTCATCAGGTATATTGTTCTGTCATTTTCTTCTTTTTCTTTTGTAGTATCTTTGTCTAGTTTGGCATAGGATAATACTGCCCTTGTAGAATGAATTTGTAAGTATTCCTTCCTCTTCTATTTTTTGGAATAGTTTGAGAAGAATAGGTATTAATTCTGCTTTAAATATTTGGTAGAATTCATCTGTGAAGTGATCTGGTCATTGACTTTTGTTTGTTGGGAGTTTTTAGATTATGGGTTGAATTTCATTACATTGGTCTATTCAGATTTTCTTTTTTCTAATTCAGTCTTGAGAGATTCTATGTTCCTAGGAATTTATCCATTTCTTCTAAGATATCTGATTTGTTGCCACATAGTTTTTCTAGTAGTCTATCCTAATGCTTTGTGTTTCTGCGGTGTTGGTTGTTAACTTCTCTTATTTCTTTTTTACTAAAAAAATTTTTTTTAATGTTTATTTATTTTTGAGAGAGACAGAGAGTATGTGGGCGGGGGAGGAGCAGAGAGAGAGAGAGGGAGGGAACACAGAATCAGAAGCAGGCTCCAAGCTATGAGCTGTCAGCACAGAGCCTGACATGGGACTCGAACTCACAAACCATGAGATCATGACCCGAGCCGATGTCAGACACTTCACCGACTGAGCCAGCCAGGTGCTCCTCCTCTTTCATTTCTGATTTTATTTGAGTTCTCTCTCTCCTTATTGTCTGGCTAAAGGTTTATCAATTTAGTTTATCTTTTCACAGAACCAGCTCTTAGTTTCATTGGTCTTTCCTACTGTTTTTTTAGTTTCTATTTCATTTATTTCTGCTCTGACCTTTATTGTTTCTTTTTTCTACTAGCTTTGGCTATTTTTTTCTTTTTCTAGTTCTTTTAGAATTAAAGTTAGGTTATCTGTTGAGATTTTTGTTTCTTGTGGTAGGCCTGTCTTGCTATAAATTTGCCTCTTTTGAACCATTGTGTTTCTATTTTAATGTCTCCAGGTATTTGTAAAATTTCTTTCTTGACCCTTTGCTTGTTTAGTAGCATGTTGTTTAGCTTCCATGTGTTTGTGTTTTTTGCAGGTGTTTTCTTGTAATTGATTTCTAGTTCTATACTGTTGTGGTCAGAAAAGATGCTGGATATAATTTCAGTCTTCTTAAATGTATTGAGACTGCTTTGTGGCCTAACATGTGATCTGTCGTGGAGAATGTCCCATGTGCCCTTGAAAAGATGTGTATTTTGGCTTTTTTGGCTGTAGTGTTCTATATATATCTGTTGAGTCCATCTGCTTTATCATGTCATTCAAAGCTACTATTTCCATATTGATTTTGTCTGGATGATCTATCCATTGATGTAGGTGGGTGTTAAAATCTCCTATTATTATACTAATTTGTTCTTGTTATTTGAGAGAGAGAACATGCAAGTGGGGGACAGAGGCAGAGGAATAAAGAGAGAGAGACTCTTAAGCAGGTTCCACACTCAATCCAGAGCCCAATGCATGGCTTGATCCCATGACCCTGGTAACATGACCTGAGCCAAAATCAAAAGTTGGAGGCTCAACCAAATGAGCCACCCAGGTACCTCTAAAGCCCCCTACTATTATTGTGTTACTGTCATACTTCTCTTTTATGTCTGTTAATTTTTGCTTCATATATTTCCGTCCTTTTATGTTTGGTATATCAAATATTTACAATTGTTACATCCTCGAGTTGTTGTATAACAATGCCTTTGTCATTATGTAATGCCTTTCTTTGTCTCTTGTTATAGTCTTTTAAGGTCTATTTTGTCTGATAGAAGTATTACTGCAGTTTTTTTTTCTTCCATTGGTATGGAATATCTTTTTCCACTGCACTTTCAGTCTATATGTGTCTGTGGGTCTTAAGTGAGTCTCTTGTAGACAGCATATAGATAGGTCTTGTTTTTTATCCATTCAGTTGCCTTACGTCTTTTGGGACATTTAGTCCTTTTACATTTAAAGTAATTAGTGATAGGTATGTACTTATTGCCAGTTAATTGTTTTTTGGTTGTTCTTGTTCTCTGTCACTTTCTTCTCTGGTGCTTTTTCCCTTGTGATTTGATGACTTTCTTTAGTGTTATGCTTGGATTTCTCTATTTTTTGTGCATGTATTATATGTTTTTGGTTTGTGGTTACCATGAGTTTCATAAATAACATCCTATGTGTATGGTTGTTTAAGTTCAAACATATTCTAAGAACACTACATTTTTACTTCCTCTCTCCCATCTTGTATGTATATGGCATCATATTTTATATCTTTTTATTTTGTGTATCCTTTAATTTTTGTAGATATAGTTGATTTTACTACTTTTGTCTTTTAATCTGCATACTAGCTTTATAAGATTGACTACCTTTACTTATGTTTGCTATTACCAGTGAAATTGTTTCCTTTTATAATTTTCTTCTTGTTATACCTTTTTTCCTGCTTAAAGAAGTCCCTTTAACATTTCTTTTTTCCCTTTTTAACATTTCTTGTAAGGCCAGTTCAATGGTGATAAACTCCTTTAACTTTTGTTTCTTGGTGAAACTCTTTATCTCTTCTTCAATTCTGACTGATAACTTTGCTATATGGACTATTTTTGGATGTAAGTTTTTTTTTTTTCCCCCCTTTCAGCACTTTAAATATATCATGCCACTCCCTTCTGACCTGCAAAGTTTCTGTTGAAAAATCAGTTGATAGTGTTATGAGGTTTCCTTGTACATAACTATTTGCTTTTTCTCTTGCTGCTTTTAAGATTCTCTTTCTATTTTTAATTTTTGATATTTTAATAATGTATCTTGGTGTGGATCTCTTGGATCCATCTTATTGGGGCTTTCTTTGCTTCTTGGACCTGGATGTCTGTTTCCTTCCTCAGGTTAGGGAAGTTTTCAGTTATTATTTTTTCTTTTTTTTTTTTCTTTTTTTTTTTAAATTTTTTTTTTCAACGTTTTTTATTTATTTTGGGGACAGAGAGAGACAGAGCATGAACGGGGGAGGGGCAGAGAGAGAGGGAGACATAGAATCGGAAACAGGCTCCAGGCTCTGAGCCATCAGCCCAGAGCCTGACGCGGGGCTCGAACTCCCGGACCGCGAGATCGTGACCTGGCTGAAGTTGGACGCTCAACCGACTGCGCCACCCAGGCGCCCCCAGTTATTATTTTTTCAAATAAGTTTTCTGGCCTTTCTCTCTCCTTCTTCTGGGACCCCTATAATGTGAATGTTAGTATGCTTGATGTTGTTCTATTGGTGCCTTAACCTATCCTCATTTTTTAAAAGTTTATTTATTTATTCACTTAAGTAATCTCTGTACCCAACATGAGGCTCAAACTCACAACCTCAAGATCAAGAGTTGCATGCTCTTCCAACTGAGGTAGTCAGGTGCCCCAACCTATTCTCATTTTTAAAAAATTTTGCTGTTCAGTTTGGGTGCTTTCCATTACCCTGTATTCCAGACATCTCTGATCTGTTCTTTTGCTTCCTCTAATCTGCTCTTGATTCTCTCTAGCATATTTCATTTCAGTTATTGTATTCTTCAGACCTGATTGGCTCTTTTTATATTTTCTGTCTCTTTGTTGAAGTTCTCACTGAATTCATCCACTTTCCTTTCAAGCCTGGTTAGCATCTTTATGACCATTACTTTGAACTCTTTATCAGATAGATTGCTTATCTGTATTTTGTTTAGTTCTTTTTTGGAGGTTTTGTCTTAATTCTTCCACTTGGAACATATTCCTCTGTTTTCTCATTTTGTCTGACTTTCTTTGTTCCTGTGTATTATGTAGGTCAGCTATGTTCCCTGGTCTTAAAAAGTAGTTATCTTATGCAGAAGGCATCCTGTAGTGTAGTCCTCCTTGTCACCAGAACCACGTTATCTTCTGGCTCCTTGTGTCTTCCTGTTGTGACTGGGCCCTCATTGCTGGTGGGTGAGCTGGCCGTTACCCCAGGTATCGGCAATAACCAGTCACAACTACTGCAAGTGCACTGGTGGGCAGTGCTTGACCCTATGCGGGGCTGTCCCCAGGCCTTCTGGCTGCAGTGCAGTCGGTTCCAGCACAGCTGAAACTATAGTTCAGCTGTAGCTCCTGAGGGCATGCTGGCGGGTTGGACTGGCCCCCTGAAAAGCTGGCTGAGCAGCTTGGCCACAACTGTTGTGGGTATGCTGAGGGCAGAGCTGGCTCACCCCTTTCCCTGGGACAGAGGTCACATTGAAGGAATGTTGGTCCTGGACCATGGCTACCTGAAGGTTGTGGTGGGGTGGTAGTCATTTTGGGGGGATGTTGCTCCTGATCAAGGCTACCTGCTGGGTGTGGTGGGGTAGGAGCTGCTTTGGAGGGGCCCTAGTTGGGATGGGTGGGTTGGATGGGGCAGGTCCACAGGGGAACTCCAGGGTGGGCAAGTGGTGCTAGCAGGGTAGATGGACAGTGTCAGAACTGGCTCCTGCAAGTGTCCAGCCAACTAGGCTGAAAGGAGGGCAAGAAAAATGACTCACCAGCGCTTCTGTTCCTGGAGAAAGCTGTTATAGATCCCTGCCCTTCTGGCATATGTCTTAAATCTCAATAAATCCCCTTCACTATAACTTAGGCATTTTCAAACTGCTGCTTCTATACTGGGTCTCAGACCAAGTGCTATGGAGTGCTGACCCTTTAAGAGCAAAGTCTTGGTTTTCTGTAGCCCTCTGGATCTCCCAGAGTTAAACTCTGGATTTTCAATGCCAGACATTATGGGGATTTGTCTTCCTGGTTGCAGGAGGACCCCAGGACGAGGAGTCCCCATTGTGGGGCTTGACCCCCTCCTCAGGGAGGACCTCTGTGCCTGTGATATTCCTCCCACTTGGAGGTCACTGCACCAGGGGTCTGGTTCTTGATCACATGTCTTCCCCTCCTACCCTTCTCATTGTGCCCTTCTCTTTGTGTCTTTAGTTGTGGGCTGATCTGTTAGTCTTCAGGATGTTTTCAGAGTGAGTGGCATGACATGTAGTTGTTGTCGTGGTGTGTCTGTGGAGAAGGGGAGCTCAGGATCCTCCTACTCTGTCATCTTCCCCCATTCTCATGGCTACCATTTTTAATTCCCGTTTTCTTTTCTTTTTTTTTTTTTTTTTTTTTTTAATTTTTTTTTCAACGTTTATTTATTTTGGGGACAGAGAGAGACAGAGCATGAACGGGGGAGGGGCAGAGAGAGAGGGAGACACAGAATTGGAAACAGGCTCCAGGCTCTGAGCCATCAGCCCAGAGCCCGATGCGGGGCTCGAACTCACGGACCGTGAGATCATGACCTGGCTGAAGTCGGACGCTTAACCGACTGCGCCACCCAGGCGCCCCTCCCGTTTTCTTTTCTTAACAATGTCCTTTTAAAAGCAGAAGTTTTAAATTTTGAAGTCCATTTTGTCAATCTTTTCCTTTCATAGTTCATGGTATTTCTTTAGAAAAATCTTTGCCTAACCCAGTGGTATATTTTGTCTCATGTTTTACTCTAGAAGTTTTATGGTTTTGACTTTAGTATTAGGTTTATGAACTAATTTTAGTTATTTTTTTTGTATAATATAAAGTAAGGGTTGAGGTTCACTTTTTCTATATTGATATCCAGTCAGTTGTTCCAGCCCTGTTTGTTGAAAATGATGTCCTTTCCCCTTGAATAGCCTTGGCACCTTTGTGGAAAATCAGTTGATCATGTAACTATGGATATCAATATTTTAAATATTTGTTTATTATTTTTCATAATGAGCATAACACATTTTTACCAAACAAGGAATTAGTGGGTGGGTAAAGTTATGCTGTAGGTTGATATCCCCAGAAATCTGGCAGGTAAATGGAGATATACTAATTATAAGCCCTAAAAGGACAGGGACTGTTTCTTTCATTTATTAATTGAAGAATATTGAATAAGACATACATGGTCTCTGCCCATCTCTGTCTTCATAGAGCATGCAGTCAAGTAAGGGAGACAGACAGTAAGAATGTATAAACACACGTTTGTATAACATATATTAAGTTGCTATAAAGGAGAAAAAGCAGGCTTTGTCAGTAGAATGAGCATGGGACCTTGGAAGGCCTCTCAGAAAGATTATGTATGTTCAGATAGCTGGAGTAGCACATGCGAAATTCCTGATTAACAAAGATTAAGTTGGCATATTTGAGAAACTGAAAAGAAGCCCGTGTGTCTCTGCAAGCAGAAAGTGTTGGTACGTGACTTTGGAAATGTAAACTGAGGTCTGACCGTGCAGGGGCTTGCTGACCAAGATAAGTAGTCTGGATTTTATTTGAGTGCATTGGGAAGGCACTCAAGGTTTGTTCTTTTGTTTTTGCTTAAGACTATGTATGTCTAGATCAATACATTAAATATAAGTAGCAGCTCAGAAACCTCCATTATGGTCTTGTCCAGTGTTTATAGCCCGCCACCCCACCCCCTGCCCACCTCCCATTAAGCAAGTACTATTCTGACAGATGTCTCCATTATTGTTAGTTTTAACTTTATTCTGTTTTTGAACTTTATATAAATGAAATCACACTGTGAACTATATAAATGGAATCATTGTGTCTGGCTTCTTTCACTCAAAATGACATTGTTGAGAGTCATCCATGTTGTTGAGTGTAGCAATAATTTACTTTTCTTGCTGTATTTTGAGGGATAGTTAAGTGACTGAGTTAGTTTTTAAAAGGTGACTGGCTGTTGTATGGGAAGATAGATTACACCCAGGCAGGAGAAAAAACATGGAGACTGGGAAGGTAACTATGGAATAGACAAAGTGAGGAGCTTGGACTAGCATGAAGAAGAAAAGATATGGAATGAAATAGACAAATATGAAATGTATACTTTGGAGATAAAACTCAGGGAGTTTAGTGATACATTGGGTAAGAGTAAGAATGAGGGTAAGGGATGTATCATAGTCCCAGGTTTCTGGCTTGGCAACTGATAGATGGGAGTTTCACTTTTTTTTTCCTCCTAGGAAGGACTGGAGGAAGGACACATTCAAGTAGAGTAAAAACTGAGTTTATTATTAGGTCTTTTAAGCTGCTTGTGATATATGAGGGAAGCTGTCAGACATCCATTTGGATTGTGGCTTTGGAGCATATTGGAAAAATGTGCAAAGTAAGGATAGTTTACAGATTATGGGGCAGCTGCCATGTATATTAAGAAGGTTTGAATATCACCATTTTATTCAACTTCTGTTAGCTGTGTGTGTGATTAAGGGCAAACCACTTGATCTTTTTGAGGGCCATTTCTTTACATCTCTAAAATGGGAATAATACTTGGCTTCATAGAGTTAAATAAAGTGTAATATGTGAGCAAGACCACATTTTATAGTTATTTGGAGCAGTGGATGCTTGGAAAAGTTTAGTCACGTGTATACAATTTGAGTTGGTAGGAAAGTCAGATTATGGAAAACCTTGAAAGGCATGGAAGAAACTTGGTATAATATGGAGCCTTAGAGTTCTTAGTACGGGAATAGATTTATCTAAGTTTGATTTAAGGACACATCTTCTAAATGCTATTCAGGAAGAAGTTAAAGATGAGAAATATCTGGAAAATCAGTTGTCATAGTTGAGGATTAAGGTGCTGAGGGCCTGGCCTGACATGGATGTAGAGATCAAAGAACAAATCAGAGATTTCAGTGGAAGAAACTACAGGATTTGTTCAATGCCTCATTTTATGGCTTAACAGCGGGGGGGAAGAATCAGTGACTAAGACCATGTGACTAAGGCTTTGAGCTTGGGAAACCAGAAAAATAGTGGAAGCAATGACAAATCTGGGGTAGCCTAAAAGGAAAACTGAGTTAGGGAAAGGACAGTTCATTCAGTTTTGAATGTATGACTCTTATAGTGTGGTTGTCTTTGGGTAGGTGGATATTCTCTGGCAGTTAGATAGTGTGGTAAAGACTGTAGAATTAGAAGTCAAGAGATTAATTCTTTTTTGGGTTTAATCACTAATGAGCTTTGTGGTCTTGGAAATTTTAGCATCTCAAATATTAAATGTAGTTGTCTAAAAAATGAAGCTAATACCCGCCCTGTCAGCCTTCCAGGATTGCTTTGAGGATCAAATAAGAATGCTTATGAAAATACTCTGTAATTGTAAACTCCCATATAATTATAAGGTGCTAATGTTATTTCTTAGTTCAAATTAAAATGAAATACTTGGTTCAGGGCTAGAGAAGAAAAGGAGAAGATACCAAACTTCTTAAAAGTTTGTGTTTGGAACTAAATCGGAAACATCAGAAACCTTAGTCTCTGAATACATATGCCTGAAAACCTCTGTAGACTATAATTGAGGAGACTAATCTGGAAGCTGATCTTGTATATGACAGTTATGAGAACCAAAAACACAGATTGCATCTTGTCAAATGCCAGTATTTAACTTGACTTCAAGTTGGAAGTTCAAAGAACTTTTGAATTCCACCTGTATGGTTGCCCCATGTATGTTTACAGAATTTTAGAACATACCATTCTTATGTCTGTGAGCTGTACATTTTGGCCAAGGTTCAATTTAGGGTAATGTTTCAGTTTTCTTCAGCTATTTGTAAAGAAGTGATTCCTAACATTTATCAGCATTATCAGTATGGTATGTTGGTTAGCATCAGCAACTCTGAAACCAGACTGTTTAGATTAAATCACAGCTCTGTCAATTAATGACTAGACTTGTGCACTTGAGCACATCATTTAACCTCTCTGTGCCTCTATTTCCCCATCTGTAATGGGAACTAACCTGAAGGTTTTGGGGAGGATTGAATGTAGTACTGTATGGAAAGCAATTAGAATGGTTCCTGGCACATAAGAAGTGCTATTTAAGTGTTAGTGGTGGTTATTATAGAACAGTTTGTTGTTATTTTGGCAGTGATCAAAGAAGAAAGTACGTGAACAAGAGATTTTGATCCTCTCAGAACTTACAGCTGAGAGAAGTGGAAGGGTGTCGTGGTAAACATAATGGGCTGTAGAGTTATATTTACTTAGATTCATATAGTAATTCTGCCCCCTTTGCTTTATGGTTTCAGCAAACCACCAAATCCCTCTGAAGCTCAGTTTCTTTGCCTATGAACCAGGAGTCAATGTCTATCCTACAGAGTTGTTATGAGGATTAAATGAGATAATGTATAAAGTGCTTGACCCAGAGTAGATGCTAAAAAATGAGAGAGTTGTCTAACACCCCCGGTCCCCTGCCATACTGGTATAGAGTGGTATGGGCAGTTTGATTTCCTCTATGCTCTCTTTCTCTTTGCTTGCAATTATAGAACTTCTAAATTTCTTTCCATTTGTTAACAGAGTAAACAGCACCTGTTTAATTGGATATACCTTGAAAAGTGTATTGTCAGCTATCCTTTCCCTCTTCCTTTGCTGTTTTGGGTTATATGCTTTATTATTATGGCAAATCCTACTAGAATCAAGATGGTAGACATTATTAATTGGTCATAGAATTGGCTGGACTATAGCCTCAAAATCCTTCTTCAGGATAAGAAGCTAAAATCAGCTCATCAGACTCAATACAGTAGAGAAATCCTCTCTGCCTTAGAGCTTTCTAGAAGAAATGTTTATGGGATTATCAAACTAATATCTGAGCTGTCCATTAATCCTCTCTCAAGATATGGGCTTGTCAAACTTTATGACAAAACAGAGTGGTTGTAGAGCATTTCCTGACAGATGTGCTTATCTGTATTACAACATTGTTACACAATATGAGCATCTTTAGGCACCTTCCAGACAGGGTGCAATAATCTTAAGAGCAACTACAATGCAAAGATTGTAATGCAGTGACCCAACTAAGTGTGCATCGGAATCAGCTGGAATGTGGGCTTAAAACAGACATGCTGTAGGCCTCCCCCGAGGTTTATTGAATCAGATTCATCAGTAAATAGACCTTGACATGTGCATTTTGTAAAACTACCCCAGATGATTCTATTTATGCCGCTGGTTAAAAACAACTCAAATACTGTCAAGAATGTTAGGGAATCAGCTATCCTCATATACTACTGGTATGAGGGTGAATTGATATATAGCACAGCCTATAGAACTGTTTTGCAGTATCTATCAAAATTTCAAACTTTCCAATAGGAATACATACGTGCACAAAGATCTAGTTTCAAGAAAGTTCCCTGTTGTATAATATCAAACAATTGTGAGCAACTAAGTGATTGTCAGTACACAGATGGTTAAGTACATGAGTTAAATACCACAAGGAAACTATGTAAAGAATAAGGTATACATGAAACATATACATGCCAAGGTAGAAAGATATCTAGGATATATTGTTAAGTTGAATAAGCAAGTTACAGAATAAACCCTATTTTTAAAATTTTATATCTAAATATAGAGAGAAAGATTTGGAAGAATACTCACCAAAGTATTTACAGTGGTTATCCATGACAGAAGAATGGGAATGATGGAGGAGGGAGGCATAAACCTTTCTACTTTTGTATTTAAAATATTTGCTGGGAACATGGGTGGCTCAGTCGGTGAAGCATCTGACTTGAGCTCAGGTCGTGATCTCACAGTCTGTGAGTTTGATCCCTACTGACAGCTCAGAGCCTGGAGCCTGCTTCGGATTGTGGGTCTCCCTTTCTGTCCCTCCCCCACTCAGGCTTTGTCTCTCTCTGTCTCCCAAAAATGAATAAATGTTAAAAAAATTATTTTAAATGTGTGCAATAAGATTTTGTTATTTTTGTAATGATAAAGAGAACCACTGGGCAAAACATGAATGATTTAAAGGAAGCTTGTATGGAACCTAATTTATATGTGTCAAAACATTGCTTACTTTGCAAATACCAATTTTAACCTGAGACTTAAATTTCTAACTTGGGAAACATAAAGGAATGCAAAACAATTTTGGATGTTTGCTAAGAGGATAAAATTTTGTTACTGAAATTGTGAAAGTAATTGAGAGTTTCAAATAGATAAACATTTAAGGTAAAAGGCATTTACCTTGTATCAGAATTATATTGGCTACTTGTTTTAAAAATCCTTAGTGCTTGTGTATATCTGGATATGGCAATTCAGTACAGGATATTGTAGTGACTTTTTTTTCAATTGATAAGCCTCTAGCCTGTGGGGATATTAACACCTTTTAATCTCCTCTTTTAAAACTTTAGGCCCGATGAGAGAAAGGGAAAGTTAAGGATGCTGGAGCAGAACAATGGATTTCTCTTTCTCTTTCATGCAAGGGATCATGGGAAACACAATTCAGCAACCACCTCAACTCATTGACTCCGCCAACATCCGTCAGGAGGATGCCTTTGATAACAACAGTGACATTGTTGAAGATGGTGGCCAGACACCATATGAAGCTACCTTGCAGCAAGGCTTTCAGTATCCACCTACAACAGAAGATCTTCCTCCACTCACAAATGGCTATCCACCATCGATCAGCATGTATGAAACTCAAACCAAATACCAGTCATATAATCAGTATCCCAATGGGTCAGCCAATGGCTTTGGTGCAGTTAGAAACTTTAGCCCCACTGACTATTACCATTCAGAAATTCCAAACACAAGACCACATGAAATTCTGGAAAAACCTTCTCCTCCACAGCCACCACCTCCTCCTTCGGTACCACAAACTGTGATTCCAAAGAAGACTGGCTCACCTGAAATTAAACTAAAAATAACCAAAACTATCCAGAATGGCAGGGAATTGTTTGAGTCTTCCCTTTGTGGAGACCTTTTAAATGAAGTACAGGCAAGTGAGCACACAAAATCAAAGCATGAAAGCAGAAAGGAAAAGAGGAAAAAAAGCAACAAGCATGACTCATCTAGATCTGAAGAGCGCAAGTCACACAAAATCCCCAAATTAGAACCAGAGGAACAAAATGTAAGTTGAAACATTTGAAAAATTTTGTAACCTTTCAGATTTACTGGAAGTCCAAGAAATATTTTTCAGTTTTTATCTCTTCAAATATAAATATTCCTGATAACTTCTTTCTTCTAATCCCTGGCAAGGAACTTGGGATGTTATTATAGGTGCTAAGAAATTTTTTGAATAAATGAATGGACATCATTAGAGGGAAGAAATATTTTTAAGACATCAGACACTAAGAATCTTGCTGCTTATGTTTCTTTGTCTAATAGCTTCACTTATTTCTATTTGCTTATAATAAACTCCTGGTTTCTAAAGATGAAGAAAGGCAGAGAAGATGGTTAATTATATTGGTTTTCTTTATTTTGAACTAACTTTTCCCCGGAGAGCTTAGATTTAAACACTCATTACCATTGTATTTGCTACAAAATAATGTGAATAGAGGAACTCTTTGTATTAAAATCAGAGTTAGTATTCATATATATTAAAACTTTAGGTGGACTGTATGTTAACTAAAATTGAAATAAAATCTTCAGGTGGAATTTTTATAAAAGTCATTCTTCATAGGTAACTTAAGATGCATGCTGCCAATTTTTTAAAATATCTCTGAGGTTTCAGTATGAATTTACTTAATAATAGGTATGTAACAGATCAATCCTAGCTTGAATGAAGAGTTTTTAGTTACTATTCTAATACATGGTATGAATTGAAGACATTTCCCAGACATTGATTTGAGAAGAAATAGATATTTTTATAATACTAGTCTGCTTTTCTGTCTGATCTGGTATGCCTGAATAAGTTAATTTATTATCTTCTGTTTAAAGAAATGTTTACTTCATACCAACTCACCTTTCCCTCAGTAGCTGGGTTCCAGTACTTCATTCAACTCAAATGTGATCATTTTCTAGAGTAAAAGGCCACACTGATTCTAGACTCTCATGAGTCCCGGTGTAATATTTCAGTTTTTCTCATTTTTCTATAGTTTTATTTATTCATTTAACAATACTGTTTAAGTATCTACTCTTAAAGTAGGGCAAGGAATGAAAGTAAAGATGCCTACTTCCAGGTTGCTTATATTCTAGTAAGAGGAGCCAGAAAATACATGCATACATATGTACATACATTCAAACATACGTATAGTATAGTTTGTATAGTATAGTATAGTAGTATAGTATAGTATAGTTTAGGTAGTATTAAGTGCTGTAAAAAAAATAAAACTGGGTAATGAGATAAAGAGTAATTAGAGACACTTTAGCTATTCTGGTGTCTTAGTTCTGCATTTGTAAAATGAAGGCTTTGTAACTAAGTGTTTTCTGAAATGCCTAAATTTCTGAAATCATTTCTTAAATGCCTCACCCCTTGAACTTAGCTCACATAGTATCTTATACAGACTGTATAAGTAATGCCAAGTGAGCACACATTGAGCACATCAATTACTTCATTAAGTAAATGAATAAACGGAAGGAGAAAAGTTAACTTTTTGCATTCCAGATGCATTCACTGTAGCATTTTTTCCCTAGACCTACAGTGAAAAGGTGTGTGATACACTGTGACCCTTGGGAATCACAAAAATGCATAAAACCTGAATTTGGTTAAAACCAGAGCTAAAGCTTAGTTCCTGAGAACTGTTTTGTTGGCCCATCTTGCTTTTGCTCTAGACAATCTGGCAGATAGGAGAATGTCCAATTTTACTTACTGGGCTAGACTTTTTACCTCTTTTGACAAGGTACATTAAAAATATATTTCAAAATAGAAACAGGTCTGGAAACATTTAGAGGCAGGATAAGACAATCTGCTTACTTTTTATATCCTTTTTATTTTATTGGAATCTAGGAAAATTGAGTGCAATGATATTTCTAATAGTCCCTTTATAATGAGATTTTAAGTTTGTTTGTTTTTTTTTTAATTTATTTTGAGAGAGAGAGAGAGAGCAGGGGAGGGGCAGAGAGAGGGAGAGAGAATCCCAAGCAGGCTCCACACCATCAGCATGGAGCCCGACATGGGGCTCAAACTCATGAACCGTGAGATCATGACTTGAGCCAAAACCAAGAGTTGAAAGCTTAACCTACCGAGTCACCCAGGCGCTCCTAACAGTGAGATTTTAAAGCCCATTCTGTCTTTGTTGGATATGTGCTATGCCTAGCTCTTTGTATCACTTAAACCTTGAGTTAATTGTTATATCCAAGGATTCAAATGATTAGATAGAATTTAAAAGTTTTAGTTCATTTTGTTTTTGGTAAATCATGTGGGGCATAGTTTAATATGTCATTATTTAGGATCTTACAGTATCTTGAGGTAAAAGAATATCAATTTGACTGAAGGTATAGATGTAGTATTGATTGCACTAAATATTACCAAGACCATTGCCTGAAAGTTGAGTTTTTGGTGAAAATCCAGGTTTTCCTTCCCCTCCCCCATCCTTTTTGTCCTTGCCCCCTTTCCCTCTCCCCCAATGTTTCTCTCCCTCTTTCTCTTTGTTACTCTCCCTTCACTCCTCCCTTTTCTTCTAAAGAGAAAAATGAGAAGATCTTGTTAGTTGAATTTTGATTAATTAAAATTTATCACACATAGGGGACAGAGCTAAAGAAGTGGGCACCATTAAAGTTGTACTCCATTCTGATAATAGAACTTTAAAGCTAGAGCCTCCCAAGACTCCTGTGAGTGTCATGCTTCACTAAACTATGCAGATGACCAGTAATGTGCACAAAATGATTGGTTTTGTAACTTTGCTTTCTTTTTTTTTTTTTATTATTAGGTTTCCTTAACTTGAACAACATTTATTTTGTTTCCCTTAGGATAGTTTTCGTGTTTTAATTTCTGACACCGTTGTGCCTCCTCGTTGTTACTAAGGGTCCAAGCACTTGGTGTTTAGCATCGTAGAGGCCTTAGAAATCAAAGGGAAGGCCAAGTGAGAGTCTGCTGATGCAACTGGACAGCTCCCCTCCCCAGATGCTTTAGGGAAGCATAATGAGAACTGAGTGCTTGGAGGAAAAGTTTGAAAATGTCCTTAAGCTGGATTTGTTTTTATATGTATTTTTGTTCCCTAAAAACCCAGTCATAAGTTCTTTTTTGAGCAGTCTCATTTAAAGTAATCCTTAATGATTTCACTCACTACTTTTTTCTTTTTTTCTTGGTATTTGATCTATAAGTATCTCCTCCCAGTTCTGGGCTGTTTGGCCTTCTAAAGAGTGGCTGTTACTTGGAACGACCTAAGTATATCTTCTCAACAATAAAATGTGTCCAAACATCTAGGCAGCAGGAGACCTGAGATCACTACTGAAATTGTATGTTCTGTAAAGCTGGTGGAGCTGTTTTCCCTCCTGTCAAATTAGAAACATGTGAAAATGTTTCTGCATGTCTTCCTCCCTGGCAGGTGTAATGCCTCAGGCATGTGAGCTTAGGCCCTATTCAAACATTGGTCTTCCACCAGCACCTCAGTGGGCTTATCCACTAAGACTAGTCTCATTAACTCTTAGCTTGCCATTTTCATTTATAAAAAGCCAAATAGCTTCCGGTCCCCTCAGCACTAAGTTAGCGCTTATATTTGGTTCTCTAGCCTCAGAGTATTAGGTCTTAAAATTCTTAGAAACTGTTTAAGTGCAAAATGTTCTTTTGTACAGATGTTTTAATGTTTAAGGTTATGACCTTAAATAGTTATTTAGAAAGTAATACAGAAAGATGCACAAACAATTTACTGCCTTTGAATTTTTCTTTCCACCTTAAATGTTGACATAAATTTTGGGTTTTTTAAAAGAATGTGATTTTGCTTAATGTTTTGAAAATTATTAGGGATTAGGAATTCTAGATTTGATGCATATTATTCATTTTAATAAATCTCTTGGGTTTTAATAGAAGTACTAGACCAAATTCTTTAAAAAGGAGTATTTTGGATAATGTAATTTTATTTTAGCTGTTTTCTTAACATTTTTTTTCCTGTTTAAGAAACTTCTTGTTATTTTTTCCTGGAATATAGGTCTTTCCATATGGAATCAACTAATAATGTAAAAAAGAGGTATATACCCATAAAATCAAAAATTTAAAACTAAGGAGAGCTAACTCACTGTCATCTTTTTCTCAGAGTCTCTCTTCCTAACGCAACACTGTTAGTACCAAAAGGTATTTCTTGTCCTTACTTGATTTAAATCTCTTTTAAGCTTATCTATCCTTTGAACAACTAATGGAAAATGGATATTATACCCAGAAGTATTTTATCTGTTGGCATTTTCTGACTCATTTTTCTTGACTCCTAAGCATTTGACTTCCAGTGACCATTTTGTCTTCAAAACTTCCCTTAATTGGTGTTTGTGATACTATGCTGTTTATCTTCTTACCCTTTTTTTTGAGCTCAAATCGTAGATCTCTAAATGCCTACTAGATATTTCTATTTTGCCCATGTATTAGCATATCTTGCAATGTATATTTCCTTTTCATCATTTCAGCATCCTTATTTGACTTTCTTATTTTTCTTTCTTTTATATAGTCTTGAAAGCTTAGAATAAATCTTTTTTAATAAATTTTTTTTTCAACGTTTATTTATTTTTGGGACAGAGAGAGACAGAGCATGAACGGGCAAGGGGCAGAGAGAGAGGGAGACACAGAATCGGAAACAGGCTCCAGGCTCTGAGCCATCAGCCCAGAGCCTGACGCGGGGCTCGAGCTCACGGACCGCGAGATCGTGACCTGGCTGACGTCGGACGCTTAACCGACTGCGCCACCCAGGCGCCCCTTAGAATAAATCTTAAGCTTGCTTCTCTCCCTTGCCATTGTTTTCCTTTTAAAATGGCTGTATAAACAATTTTAGTTCTGTGAAAGTGATTTTAACAGTGTTTCAAGCTAGCCTGAAATTGAAAAGCGAGCATTCTGGAACAAACCAAAACAATCAAAAAAAGATAAGGCATTTGAGGGGCGCCTGCGTGGCTCAGTCAGTTGAGCGTCCGACTTCGGCTCAGGTCATGATCTCACGGTCTGTGGGTTCGAGCCCCATGTCGGGCTCTGTGCTGACAGCTCAGAGCCTGGAGCCTGCTTCTGATCCTGGGTCTCTCTCCCCCACTCTCACTTTGTCTCACTCTGTCTCTCAAAAAAAAAATAAATGTAAAAAAAAAATTTTTTTTTAAAAGATAAGGCATTTGAATAATAAACAGTTTTGAAGGAACTCCTGTCTTTAATCCAGAAAGGGAAGAATGTTAATGGGCTTCAGACCAGTTCTTACAATAATAGTAGGATTTTGTTGTGTGGCAAAGATGAGTCACTTCTTATCTGTCTGCCCTCAAAAGGAGTCACAGAGATCCCTTACACCCAGACATCATGAAGAGTGAGTGTGCGGAGGAGGACAACTCACTTTCTTAGCGACATATGTGCTTCCTCAAGCAGTCTTGTCTTCCTGCAGTAGCTGAAGAATGAGAAGTTAAGGTGAAGGCTTAAGCTGTATCTGTAGATTGAAGTGAAGCTACTGAAAGGGACTATGCAAATGTGGACAGTATTTCCAAACTGCTTTATTATTATACCAGTGATCAGGAAGACAGTTTCCACTTGAACACAGATTTTTCTTTCCTTGCTCAATGAGTGTGTCCTATTGGATTATGTGGTACCACCACAGACACATCTCACAGCGAATTTTGTGCCCATTGACAAGTTGCCACTACCTTTTTTCACCTGGGCTGTTTTCAGTAACCTAATTAAACATTCTGCTTCTCCTCTTGCTTCTATTTTCCCCATAATAGTTAACATGATCTTTAATGCATAAAGTGGTGTGTGTTACTTCTCTACCTAATCCTCTTCAGTAGCTTTTTACTGCACTTAAGATAAAACATTTGAATATACTTATGAGGCCCTCATAATGTACCCTGTCTCCCCTCTCTCATCATGTAACCTCTCTCTCCTTTGGGCAATTAAGTCAGTTGTAATGGCCTTCCTACCATTACAATTTCCTACCATGAAATTTCTACCTTTTTTTTCTAAATTAAAAAAAAATTTTTTTTAATGTTTTTATTTATTTTTGAGAGAGAGAGAGAGAGAGAGAGAGAGAGAGACTGAGTGCAAGCAGGGGGAGGAGCAGAGAGAGAGACACACAGAATCTGAAGCAGGCTCCAGGCTCTGAGCTGTCAGCACAGAGCCGGACGTGGGGCTTGAACTCATGAACCACAAGATAATGACCTAAGCCGAAGTCGGACGTTCAACCGACTGAGCCACCCAGGCACCCCTCTTAAATTTTTTTAATGTTTACTTTTGAGAGAGAAAGAGAGAGACACACACACACACACAGAAACAGAGCATGAGTGGGGGAAGTACAGAGAAAGAGGAAGACACAGAATCTGAAGCAGTGTCCAGGCTCTGAGCTGTCAGCATAGAGTGTGATGTAGGGCTCAAATTCATGAACAATGAGATCCTGACCTAAGCCGAAGTTGGAGGCTTAACTGACTGAGCACCCAGACCCCCTGAAATTTCTACCTTTTTAAATCCCAGGAACTGCACACATGCCATGACTTCATTCTGGAATGTTCTTCCCACTTTTTACTAGACTATTCATCCTTTGATTCTCAGATTACAATTTACTTTTTCAGAAAGGCCTTTCTTGACCTTCATATTTAAGGATGCACCCCCCCTTTATTTCTCTTCATACATTTACATTGTATAAGTGTATGTTTTTATTTGTTTAGTGTCTGTCCTACCCAACTGTAAGCTCTTTGAGGTGATGGATCAAATCTATTAGTTTCATCATTGCATACCCACCTTCTAGAACAGTGCCTGGAAATTCATAGGCAGTGTTGAGTAAATGACTGATACTTGGAGTTTAGGGTATTAGTCTGGCTTATCATTTCCTTGTAGTTAAAAATCTTTCTACAATTTTTTATTTAATAAAACTTTATTTTTACTGGTATTACAACAGTGTCCTGAATTAATTGACAATTTTAAGTAGCTTCTAGAATTACTCATATTTTTAAATTGGAACTAAGACCTAATTTGATACATACATCTTTCTTTATGCCATCTAAATTAAATTCTGTTCTTTGACAAGTGAGAAGTTTTTTAAATATCTTTTTTTTTTAATTTTTTTTTAACATTTATTTATTTTTGAAACAGAGAGAGAGAGAGCATGAACAGGAGAGGGGCAGAGAGAGAGGGAGACACAGAATTGGAAGCAGGCTCCAGGCTCTGAGCTGTCAGCACAGAGCCCGATGTGGGGCTCGAACCCACGGACTGCGAGATCATGACCTGAGCCAAAGTCGGACACTTAACCAACTGAGCCACCCAGGCGCCTCTTAAATATCTTTTTAATTATAAAAGTAATATGCTTTATACAGAAAGTACCAATAACACAAAAATATAGATCTGCCTGGAGCACCTGGGTGGCTCAGTGGGTTACATGTCCGACTCTTGGTTTCAGCTCAGGTCATGATCTCATCATTCTGAGAGTTCGAGCCTCAGGCTCAGTGGTGACAGTGCAGAGCCTGCTTGGGATTCTCTGTCTCCCCATCTCTGTGCTCCTCCTCCATTCACACTGTCTCCGTCTCTCTTAAAATAAATAAATAAACTTAAAATATATATATATAGATAGATCTTCCTTCACCATTTCCCTGATCTCATTCCCCAAAGATAACTACTTTTATCAATTTGATATAAAATGTATCAAATACTTTTCAAGGCATATACAGACTATTTTAAAATAAAAAGTTGGAAGATGTTGATAGATATGTAGATTACTGACATGGAATAGTGCTATACTTACTATCCTCTGCTTAGATTTTCTCATTTTGTTTTCTGTAAATAGTTCCCTAAAATATAATTGCTCGATTGAAGAGGGACATATTTTGAAGTTTGATAGATATTTCCAAATTGTC
Organism: Prionailurus viverrinus; assembly: GCF_022837055.1. Classification (NCBI taxonomy): domain Eukaryota; kingdom Metazoa; phylum Chordata; class Mammalia; order Carnivora; family Felidae; genus Prionailurus; species Prionailurus viverrinus. Next base: position 44,430,458 of record NC_062564.1, read on the forward strand.
TTCCCTAAGGGTTCCAGAAAAATAATTTTTAAGTAACCTATTTGTGGATTTTATGATTAGAAAAATAATGTTTATCATAGACAATTTGACAAATACAGAAAAGCACACCAAAAAAAATCACTTTTTCCATCACCTGGTGGTATTCTAGTTTTTCTTTCTGTGTACTTAGAAAAAATTATTTTTCCAAGATTGGAATCATACTATACAGATTGGTTTGCGATTTGCTCTTTTCAAAAAATGTTATATTATTTTCCCATGTCCATATATATATATATATATATATATATATATATTTTTTTTTTTAAAGATCTTATTTTTAAGTAATCTCTACACCCAACATAGGGCTCAAACTCACAACCCCAATATCAAGAATCACATGCTTCACTAACTGAGCCATCCAGGCACCTCTTCCATGTCATTTTAAAATTCATTTATATTTCTTCGCTATCTAGTTATAATGTATTTAACTAATTTATGTTACTAGACATTTAGATTGTTTTCTAATTTGCTTTTATAAATAGGACTGGTGTGCATATCTGTGTGTGTGTATATATTTATACCTCTCCACGCATTTTCAACATACATATGTATTTAGAAGTGGAACTTCTGGAACAGAGTCTTAAAATTTAAGGCTTTTCATTCATGCCAGATTGCTCTCCAGGAAAATTCCAAGTTATATCTTACTAGCAATCTCAGAGTACTCATTTTTCTGCACCCTGTTAGGTCTAAATAAATAAATACATAAATAAAATAAACAAATTAAGTTTTGGAAGTGATGAAATAAGAAATCAGAGATACAGCTATGGTGTGGAATAGACCATGAATGTTAAGACATCGTGCACTGCATATGTTGTATTCTTACTACCTACATTATCCAGTTAATAAATGTCCTTTATTCTCTTTGTGATTTAGTTTTGATTCTTTTTTGTGTATGTCACTATTCTTTGGTTGGCTGCCATTTTATTTTTTTTAATCTATACCTTTTCACCTAGAGACCAAATGAGAGGATTGACACTGTGTCAGAAAAACCAAGAGACGATCCAGTACTAAAAGAGGAACCCCCGGTGAGTTGTTATATTGAATACTGTCTAATCAAGTATGGTGTGAGAAGGTGAAAGCAGGGTGATTAAAATATAACACATGTTTACACATATTATTATAGTTCCAAACTTCTGGATTTCCGAAATTATACTGAAATAAATCTTGGAGCTGGTTTAAGAGGTAGATACTTTCAGTGAATTATTCTCCTTTTCAAAACTATGACCACTTTTTCTTATCAAAGTATAATCAACATGTAGCATTGTATTAGTTTCAGGTGTACAACATATTGATTTGATATGTGTATACATTGCAAAATTATCACCTCAATATGTGTAATTACCATCTGTCACCATACAAAGTTACAAAAATATTTTTATGACACCTTTTTAATGGATTATGTGAATTCTCAAGGTCTCTTATCGATAAGACATAAAGAATATCAGTCCTATTTTCAATATTTGGAGTGAAGCTTATTGTTTTCCTTCTCTTCCTTTTTGCTAGTTATGGATAGGTATCAGGGAAAATATAATTGAAGATAAATTTTACTAGGTTAACATGTTTAATGTACTTGTACATAATGTCTTTTTTTAACTTTGTCTGCTAATGAAGTTTTATGACCTTTTCCTGTAGGTTCAGCCAATATTATCTTCTGTTCCAACAACAGAAGTGTCAGCTGGTGTTAAGTTCCAGGTTGGCGATCTTGTTTGGTCTAAGGTGGGAACCTATCCTTGGTGGCCTTGCATGGTTTCAAGTGATCCCCAGCTCGAGGTTCATACCAAAATTAACACAAGAGGTAACTAAAGGCATAAATAGATATTAAATAAAAGGTGGGGGGGGGGATTGAATCTTAAATATTGTATATAAGAGTGTGCACATAATACAATCTGACACCAAAATATCAGGGCTTTTTTATGTTTATTTTTGAGAGACAGAGACAGAGACAGAGCACAAGTGGGGAAGAAGAGAGTGAGGGAGACACAGAATCTGAAGCAGGCTCCAGGCCCGAGCTATCAGCACAGAGCCCCACACAGGGCTTGAACTCACCGACTGTGAGATCATGACCTGAGCTGAAATCGAATGCTTAACCAACTGAGCCACCCAGGTGCCCCCAAAATATCAGTTTTTAATTACTAGTGATAGAATTCTGGTCATCTTAATGGGCAGAAAGCCTCTACACCTGAGACAGTCCTTGTTTTCCCTTTTACCACTCTGCATTTTATAATTTCTTCGTGCTGCTTCTTTAAAAAACCTTTATCTGACTGACCTCTCATATGAATTCCAAAAGAAAGCAGATGGGTAAGTAATAAGATGTCTTATATGGGGGAAAAAAAAAAGATGTCTTATATGAGCTTAGTGGGCATTTGGGCCATGCTTTCTCGCTGTACGTTTTATTTCATCATTGACTACTATGGATAGTAATTTTTTACCCACACAGTGTTTTCAATCCTGATGAAATTTTCACAATGCTTTTTTTGCCTCCTTCAATCCATTTTTTAATCTGTAAATTTACTGAGACATCCTTATAAATTCAATACAACATAGACGTACAGCTTGAATCTAGCTATTTAGCATAGAATCCTACCTTAGGAATATTAATGTTAAGAAAAAGATGTTTTCTAACTTTTCTCCATTTCTTTTCATGGGTTTGACCAAAACATGTTGACTAGATTATTGGGATTCTAGAATTTGGAATGGACTTGCTTAGTCAGAGGAAGGTTTGAGCTTGGAATTTATTTCTGGATATTTGTTTTGTGAACTCTTGTTACATGTTGAGTTCCTTATTGTTTGTGACAACTCTGCACCTATTTTTCTCTTTAAAATTTCTTTCTTGCTTCCTGTTCATTGTTATGAAAAGAAAAAATGTCTACATAAGTCTTGTAATTCAGATTTGTGACAAGATCAGCCATATCTATAACTTTTGTGCTACATAGCCAGTAATCTGCCCTGGTACAGGAGGTAATTATCTGTCATTATAACCTGCTAATTAAAGGTTGGGTAACTGGAAGCATCAATGGAGCAGACGTAAAAAAACAAAAACAAAAAAAACCAGCATTGTGGAATGTCTACTTTTGTGGAGGGCACTATGTTAAGCATTTCTCTTATGTATTTTATGCAGTCCACATAGCAGCAACACTATGAAGTAGGTACTATTATTATCCTTATGTTTTGAATAAGTAAATAGAGTTTCAGAGAGACATATCCAGAACCTCCACTCTTAAACATACTGTGTATTGAAAGGAAAGTTAATTGAATTCACCTAGTCATAATTTACCAAGGTTGGAGGAAGGCAGTCAGTACTAGTTCTTTCATTTATTACTTATTACTCAGAGTGTTGGACTAGTAATCTCTGAAATACCTTGAAGGTTTAATAATCTATGATTTTATGAATGGGAGAAGAAAGGGACAAGGATTTCCCAAAAGGAGCAAGCTGCCTTCTTTTTTTAAAAGTTTTATTTTAATTCCAGTTAACATACAGTGTTATATTAGTTTCAGGTGTACAATATAGTAATTCAGCATTTCCATACATCACCCAAAGCTCATCACAAGTGCACTCCTCAATCTCCATCACCTATTTAACCCATCCGCCCCCCACCTCCCCTCTGATAACAAATCAGTTTGTTCTCTATAATTAAGAGTCTGTTTCTTGATTTGTCTCTCTCTTATTTTTTTCCCTTTGCTTGTTTTGTTTCTTAAATTCCATGTATGAGTGAAATCACATGGTATTTGTCTTTCTCTAACTGACTTATTTTGCTTAGCATATTACCCTCTAGCTCCATCCATGTCGTTGCAAATGGCAAGGTTTCATTCTTTTTGATGGCTGAGTATTATTCCATTGTATATATATACCACTTCTTCTTTATCCATTCATCAATTGATGGATACTTGGGCTGCTTCCATATCTTAGCTATTGTAAATAATGCTACTATAAACATAAGGGTGCATGGATCCCTTTGAATTAGTATTTTTGTATTCTTTGGGTAAATACCCAGTAGTGCAATTGCTGGATCATAAGGTAGTTCTGTTTTTAAGGAATCTCCATGTTTTTGAGGAATCTCCATATTTTTTTCCAGAGTGGCTGCACCAGTTTGCAATCCCACCAACAGTGTAAGAGGGTTCCCCTTTCTCCGCATCCTTGCCGGCACCTGTTGTTTCTTGTGTTGTTAATTTTAGCCATTCTGACAGGTGTAAGATGATAGTTCATTGTAGTTTTTGATTTGCATTTCCTTGATGATAAATGACGATGAGCATCTTTTCTTGTGTCTTTTAGGGCCAAACCTTTTTAAATAACATAATCTATGTACCTATCTGGGCTTCTAGAGCTCGCTGAGATATTATTATCATGTGATAATTATCAAGCTCTTTAATTCTCTCCCCTTAGAGCATGCTTCTCAGATTATATAGTTTCACCTGTAGTTACTTTATGAAAACCTGCTAATTTCAGCTTTTTTATGGGATATAAGTGAAAGCACAATTTATGCTGCATCTGTGTTTCAAAGGAAGTGTTTCAGTTTAGTTTTATGAATTAATCTAATTTGGTCTGGTATCCCCTGGACAATCTTCTACTTTACTGCTGGAAGAACTGATTTTGTTTGCATTATTGAGAAAACTGGAATTCTGAGAACTTAGAAATTTTTAAAAATTTAAATTAATTAAAAGTGTATTCTGATATTTTTAATGTTCTTTTTCTGCAGGAGTTTTTAAAATAACCGCTTTTTGATATATGTATTACATGCCAATTCCGTGCAATTCAGTGATTTTTTAGTACATTTACAGAGTTGTGCAGCCAGCATTACATCTAATTTTATTTATTTATTTTTTATAAAGTATTTTTTTAATGTTTATTTATTTATTTATTTATTTTGAGAGAGAGAGATTGTGTGTGCATGCACTTAGAGAGGGAGAGAATCCACGCTGACAACATGGAGCCCAATGCAGGACTGGAACTAACCAACCATGAGATCATGACCTGAGTTGAAACCAGGAGTCAGACACTTACCAACTGAGCCATCCAGGCACCCCTCTACATCTAATTTTAGAACATTTTTAGGCTGCCTGGGTGGCTCATCGATTGAGTGTCTGAATCTTGATTTCCACTTAGGTCATGATCCCAGGGTGGTAGAATTGAGCCCCATGCTGTACTCCAGGCTGAGCACGGAAACTGCTTAAGATTCTCTCTCTCTCTCTCTCTCTCTCTCTCTCTCTCTCTCTCTCTCTCAAATAATAATCCATTATATGTTATCATTATGTTTTTATGAAAAATAACTATTTTCTCAAAAATATTAATGAGGAAGAAGAGCATCATTTTACATTGTTACAAATCTCTTTAATGTCTGTCTGACTTAAGTGAAGATACTAGATACTCATATCGGCCTATACATTCAGTCTGTTATGATTTGTTGTTTTGGTTGAAATATATGAAGATGATCTGGCCTCAGGTGCGTAGTCAGAAAGGGATAGTGTATTTTAATAGCCTTTTTAGATAATTGTGGATATATTTCTCTGATATTATACCCATACTCAACAAGTGGTGGGCAAGTTGGAATAGAGAGCCTAAAATCATATCAATAAACTTTTTGCACTTTGTTACATTAGAATCCGTTGGTTCTGTCTTGCACTTTGAATGAATCTTTTACTTTACATGATTTTTGTAATATCATATATTGGCCACTTAAAAAATATTGGTTTTACCAAGTGAGACATATCTTCCAAATGTTGACACATTCCTCTATAGATGTGTTTTTAAATCATATTAGTTTACATGACCAGTTATTTCATCAGAAAATTCTTTGATTATTGGGAATTTGGAAGACTCACAGGGATAAATACTGGTTTTGCAAAATTCTAATTTTTGCTTGAAAGATCAAATTTTATTATTGGCACAAGTAGTGTCAGTTAATTTCCTTGAAAGAGCAAACTTGCTTTTGAGGAAATATCTGCCAGATGCTCAATTTCAAATAATCATAGGTTTTCTGCCAGTCATTCTTTGAAATATGGTGTTTTGTGAAAAAGTGGCCAGTGACCTTGCAATTCAAACAACCGCACAGGTACTTTTCCTCAAGATAACTGTCACACTTCAGTATGTACTTTATGCATTCTTCCCGTTTTATCACACAGAATATTAAAGACATGTATCCAAGGGTTGAGATTTAGTAAAATTAATCATTTTTACTGCGTCATGAAGGACATTAAATAAAACTGGCTTTTTTTTTTTTTTTTTTAACTGCCAGTGTGTGGTTGTGAAGAATGTGATACTAGTATAGTTTGGTGTCACTCTCTGGTTTTATTTTTGCTAACATGCCAGCAGTCTTATCTGCAATCGTTCCTGTAGTATTAAGTGCAAATGTCAACAAAGTGAAACAATAATAACATCTTGGTATTATTATAAAGATAGTTTTGACCTTACAGGATCCGTGAGTCTGTGGCCTCTTCCCCTCCCCTGTTTGTATAGCGCACTTTTATATGTCCAGAAAAGCAATTTGACCAGCATTCATTCATTCATTCATTCATTCATTCATTCATTTTTGAGAGAGAGAGAGAGAGAGAGAGAGAATGGGAGAGGGGCAGAGAGAGAATCCCAAAAAGGCTCTGTGTTCTCTGCATTGAGCCAGATGCAGGGCTCAAACTCACCAACCGTGAGATCATAACCTGAGCCGAAATCAAGAGTCAGACGTTTAACCAACTGCCACCCAGGCGCCCCTGACAGGCACTTTTAAAGTCCAAGAAAATATGTTATACATTTTTGGAAGGAAGAAAATATTTATTTAGACACAGATTTGTTTGTAAAAAGGTTTAAGACAAGGAAAAGTAAGTTGTGTAACCAAGATAAAAAATCTGATAATTAGCAGAATTTCTGATTTCCTTTCTCTTAAAACTTGCTGTACTAATTTTAATCATTCGGGAGTGATTTTTTACAGTAACTATTAGTTGTGTAATTGGCTGGTGTTGGATTATATCTTTGGACAATGCAAAGTGTACAAGTTTTAATAGGAGTAATGCTAGGGAGCCTGGCTTAGGTTCACATTATTGGCAGAGTATATGTGGATGCTTATGGTCTGAAATGCTTAGTAAGAATTTTTTCTTACAGGTGCCCGGGAATATCACGTCCAATTTTTTAGCAACCAGCCAGAGAGGGCCTGGGTTCATGAAAAGCGAGTACGAGAGTATAAGGGTCATAAACAGTATGAAGAATTATTGGCTGAAGCAACCAAACAAGCCAGCAATCACTCTGAGAAACAAAAGGTAACTGACAACGTATTAACATTACCAATCAAATATGGTTGTTAGGGAACTTAATAATTTAGTAGAATTTTTCATACTTAAATTCAGACAGTTGTTAGAATGATTTGTTATTTTAACCTAAGTTCAGTTTTAATAACTTATTTTTATGTTGGTAAGTTTTATATTTCATATAAACAACATTAGAGTACTATTAAGAACTTGAACTCTGCTTAATACATTGTTGGATTCTATTTTGTTTTTTTTATTAATTTTTTTTTCAACGTTTTTTATTTATTTTTGGGACAGAGAGAGACAGAGCATGAACGGGGGAGGGGCAGAGAGAGAGGGAGACACAGAATCCGAAACAGGCTCCAGGCTCTGAGCCATCAGCCCAGAGCCCGACGTGGGGCTTGAACTCATGGACCGCGAGATCGTGACCTGGCTGAAGTCGGACGCTTAACCGACTGCGCCACCCAGGCGCCCCAGGATTCTATTTTGAATTGAATTACTGTACATAAGACTAGAAGATGCTAGTGAAATGTTGATTTTGCCAGGGAATTTTATTCTTTTTCCTATTTCAACATCTTTTCATAATTCTCTTTAGTCTTATTTAGTAAATTGTTTTGTGAAAGTAAAGCTTCTGAAATATTTAGTGAGCACCTACTGTGAGACAGGCACTATTTTAAGCATTTTATGTATATTAATTCACTTACTCTTCATAACAACCTAAGTGAGGTAGATACTATTATTCCTATTTCTACAAATGAAGAAATTGAGACATAGAAAACTTAAACAATGGATTCAGCCAAGATCACACTTGATGGAACCAAGAAATATGTTTGTGGTGGTGGATGTTTTAGAATTAGGACATCAACTCTTGATAATCTATCTCGTTGACATTTTTAAACTCAACTAATTTTAGGATGGGTCTCTTGTGATTCCAAAATTGTTCATATTTTTACACTTTAAAAGCTAAGTTTTATCACAGAGGATTTTAGTATTTTCAGACTTAACATTTTACAGATTTATACATCAGTGTTCCACATATACCATCCCCTCTCATAGTTTCCTTAGCTAATTTTGGACTCCCTCCAGTCTAACCCCCTGGAGAATTCATAGTTGCTTTGGTCATCTCACATACTTTTATTCAAAGTTTTCTTATGTGTTTTGCCACCTCTAAGTCTTCTGATCAACAATGATAGAGACCTATGGAAACCGATTCAGGGTTATTTTTTCTCTCATGCATTGCTTCTTTCCTATGTCATGTCAACCCTCATTTGTTTCTCCAGGTTCTGTCTTTTTCTTCATTCTGCTCCTGTTTGCATTATGGTACAAACTGCCAGCCCAGCATCAAATGCTGACTCTGCCATTTAGCTTTGTTGTGATCTCTGTAGCACCCCTGAGCTTTAGGGTGTCATTTTTTTTTTTTAATGTTTATTCATTTTTGAGAGAGAGAGACAGAGCATGAGCAGGGGAGGGGCAGAGAGAGGCGGGATCCCAGCTGACAGCAGTGAACCTGATGTGGGGCCCAAACTCACAAACCGTGAGATCACAACTTGAGGTGAAGTCAGACGCTCAACCAACTGAGCAACCCCGGTGCCCCTAGGGTGTCTTTTTTTTTTTGGATTGAGAGAGGGTGGAAGTAAGTTAGGGGCAGAGAGAAAAAGAGGGAGAGACAGAGAAAAGCAGGGCTCACCTGAAGCGGGACTCTGGTTCACCCAAAGCAGGACTCGAACTCACAAACTGTGAGATCATGACCTGAGCTGAAGTCGGACGCTCAACCGACTGAGCCACCCCAGTACCCCTAGGGTGTCTTTTTTTTTTTTTTTTTTTTTTTTGAGAGAGAGAGGGTGGAAGTAAGTTAGGGGCAGAGAAAAAGAGGGAGAGAGAAAGAAAAACAGGGCTCACCTGAAGCAGGACTGTTTTTCACCCAAACCAGGACTTGAACTTACAAACTGTGAGATCATGACCTGAGCTGAAGTCAGATGCTTAACGACTGAGCTACCCAGGCACCCTAGGGTGTCATTTTTAATGTTAGTGCTTTATTGGCCTCTGAAAGTAATCGTTCTGTAATCTTTCTTCCCTTTGCTCTCTTTATTACTAGCTTTTTATGAACATAATGTGAGGAGGATGGCTCCCTCTTTGAGGGACTTATCCAGCAGAGTGGTCAACAAAAGATACATAAAAGAGAGTAGACTTGCATATCATCTGATGCTGATACTGACTTACCAAAGTTAAGGAGTTAGAACATTTCATTTGTTTTACTGAAGAACCTGAAGATATTTACATTACCTGGAGAGATGACAGAATCACATGGGAAATATATATTGGTTTAAATGTACCCATTAGATTAAAGCGTATCCGATAATGCCTGTGTCTTTTTTTAAAGATTCGGAAACCCCGACCTCAGAGAGAACGTGCTCAGTGGGATATTGGCATTGCCCATGCAGAGAAAGCATTGAAAATGACCCGAGAGGAAAGAATAGAACAGTATACTTTTATCTATATTGATAAACAGCCCGAGGAGGCTTTATCCCAAGCAAAAAAGAACGTTGCCTCCAAAGCCGAAGTTAAGAAAACACGAAGACCAAGGTCAGTGCTGAATACTCAGCCAGAACAGACCGATGCAGGTGAGGTGGCCTCCTCACCATCAAGTACTGAAATTCGGAGACAGAGCCAGAGGCGGCACACAAGTGTGGAAGAGGAAGAACCACCTCCTGTTAAAATAGCCTGGAAAACGGCTGCAGCGAGGAAATCTTTACCAGCTTCCATTACAATGCACAAAGGGAGCCTGGATTTGCAGAAGTGTAACATGTCTCCAGTTGTGAAAATTGAACAAGTGTTTGCTCTTCAGAATGCTACAGGAGATGGGAAATTTATCGATCAATTTGTTTATTCAACGAAGGTACCTCCTTTGTTTTGTGGGTATTTGGGGGGAACAGTAATTAATAAGTAATCAGCTTTGGCATTAAAAAAAACCCCACAAACAACACGAGGTCATACTTTAAATACCCTTTTGTCTGCTGAATTTGAAATGTATAATCAGTTCACTGTGTTTAAGAGGGGGCAAAAAAGGCAGAAAGGCTATGTTTTCCTTCTTTTTTTCCCTCTTTTGTATATGCCCATCTGTACTAGATTAATCTTGGGCTGTTCAGCCAAAATTGAGCTTAGCTCCCTAAAGTTGTGGGAAAAAACTGGGAACTTTGCCTGTTTCTGCATGTATAGTTAATTTTTCTTAGCCTCAAATTGTGCTTCTTATTAAATTATTTTTGTCAGTTATCTGAAGTAACCATTGTAATAATGTATCTTGCTGATCTCTTTGGTTGCACCAGCAATTTTGTTAGGTTCATGTTGGCTTGGGATAGCTAGTACATTTTAGAGAAATTCCAGAACTGTGTTTGTTCTATAACAATTAACTGTGGTGATAGCTTGGGTAAAGGGGTGAAAATACCTCTTCAAACTGAATACCTTCATCAGCCAGCCCTGAGCTTCCATTTAGGGCACTTATATTTTAGCTTTTAATGTTTATTTATTTTTGACAGAGAGAGAGACAGAGCATGAGTGGGGGAGGGGCAGAGAGAAACACACACACACACACACACACACACACACACACACACACACACACACACAAAATCCAAAGCAGGCTCCTGGCTCCGAGCTGTCACCACAGAGCCTGACGCGGGGCTCGAACTCACAGACTGCGAGATCATGACCTGAGCCGAAGTCGGACCCTCAACCAACTGTGCCACCCAGGCACCCCCATTTTGGCTTTTAGACTTTAAAACTGTCTTCTGACATTTGTTACGTTTACTGCATATTGCTCTTCACTGTCCTCCCAACCCTTCCCACAATTGTGGACTTGTGAATTTGAGTTCGTGTCACTTCATGTGTGTGTGCTTTTAAGAACTTTGTGCTTATTTCCTAACGTTGTCATATGCACACTAAAGTAAATATAGGTATGTTTCATTGGTGATATTTTTTCTTTTTTTTCTTCCAAGTTTTTATTTAAATTACAGATAGTTAACATACAGCGTAATATTATAATATTTCAGGTGTAGAATTCAGTGATTCATCACTTACACACCTGGTGCTCAAGTGATGTATTTTTCTAGAGTGAAGCATAAGGGTTCTCTATTAACTTGTTTCTGACTAGAGGTTCACCTGATTTCGGTAAGACTAAACTACTTGGAAAAACTTAAGTTGGTCTCCACTTGATTCTGCTGGTAGCTTTGAATGGCAAATGAATACTTTGCATCTTTTTTTAATGTAAATTGGCTTCATTCTTGGGAGCTAGTTTTGATCTGCTTTTGGTACAAAAATCAAACTTTGCCACACGCCCCCTTCCCCCCCCCCCCCCCCCAGGAGTGCTATTTAAATGAAATTTGAGATAAAACTAATCTTTTAAATTTTTTTTTTTTCAACGTTTATTTATTTTTGGGACAGAGAGAGACAGAGCATGAATGGGGGAGGGGCAGAGAGAGAGGGAGACACAGAATCCGAAACAGGCTCCAGGCTCTGAGCCATCAGCCCAGAGCCTGACGCGGGGCTTGAACTCACGGACCGCGAGATCGTGACCTGGCTGAAGTCGGACGCTTAACCGACTGCGCCACCCAGGCGCCCCTAAAACTAATCTTTTAAAAATGAAGATCTTAAAAATATATATATTTACAAATCACTCCTTTATTCCATTATGTTAAAAATACCTAAAATTGTACCTGCCTCTCTCTGCTCCAAATTGCTTATTGGGTACACATTGTGGTCACCGTGAATGTCAGATTTCTGTGCCTAAGGACATTCTTGTCTTTCAAGATGTGTTGACATTTTTATTTGTATATTAGGGTACTGTACCAAATGAAAATGACTTGAGTTCTTTTCCTATGATAGGGATAAATGGAGAGGCTATTCAGACCAGAAAACATTTTGTTTTTGATAGAAAATTGATACAGATTCTTTTTCTTTTTTTAATTTTTTTTTTAACATTTATTTATTATTGAGAGACGGAGCATGAGCATGGGAGGGGCAGAGAGAGGGAGAGACACAGAATCCGAAGCAAGCTCCAGGCTCTGAGCTGTCAGCACAGATCCTAACGCGGGGCTCAAACTCACAAACCACAAGATCATGACCTGAGCCAAAGTCAGACGCTCAACCCGCTGAGCCACCCAGGAGCCCCCGGGTTCATTTTTTAGTGATACGCATCATATGGAGTTAGACAAATAGTTGTTTTTTGTTTATTTTTTACGTAATCTCATTCTACATTTTAGAAGACATCCTGATGACTTCATAAAATTGCTCTGATAATGGCTAAGATGATAAATTAACTCAAAGACCAAGTAAAATTCAAGCAAATTATGAACATTTTAAGCTGTCTTTATAAGTCAATGATGCCATTTGCTAGTAATCAACTATTTTTTTATTTTTCCTTATTTTGAAGGGAATTGGTAACAAAACGGAAATAAGTGTCAGGGGACAAGACAGACTTATCATTTCCACACCAAACCAGAGAAGTGAAAAGGCAACTCAGAATATATCATCTCCTGAAGCAACATCTGGTCCTACAGGTGAGTAATGAATGAAAAATATATGGACGCATTTTGAGGTGTCATAATTTTGGTATAAAATGATAGCTGTGTTCCTAAGAAACTTTTAGTTACCAAATCAAATTGTATTTAAAAAATTAAATTATAAAAGCAATTACTTCAGTAGGAAAGAATGGTTTAGGAGCTAGGGAGCTTTATTCATAGTAGGATATTTTTCCTACAGGAATTTAAGTAATAGGAGGGCTCTGTACTTAAAAGAACATAGTGGGGCGCCTGGGTGGCGCAGTCGGTTAAGCGTCCGACTTCAGCCAGGTCACGATCTCGCGGTCCGTGAGTTCGAGCCCCGCGTCGGGCTCTGGGCTGATGGCTCAGAGCCTGGAGCCTGTTTCGGATTCTGTGTCTCCCTCTCTCTCTGCCCCTCCCCCGTTCATGCTCTGTCTCTCTCTGTCCCAAAAATAAATAAACGTTGAAAAAAAAAACAAAACATAGTTATGAAATCTGTACACATTTCAGTAAATGCACCATTTGATTATTTCTCTTTGCATGAGAGTTAACAGCTTTACTTTTCTAGCACTATTACACATCCTTAGACCATTTCCTCCATCTCTTATTAGAAACTAATTAACAGATGCCTGTGCTTTTTTTTATTATTAAGTATGCTTAGATGTTTGGAACTAGGGTACTAGGGCCTAACTCTCCTGTTTTAATCTGTTCTCTGATTAACAGATCCCATTAACTGAGAACCAAGCTATATTATTCTTGCTTAAGGGAGAAATGCCTAGGGGCACCTGGGTGGCTCAGTTGATTGACTGTCTGACTGCAGCTCAGGTCACGATCTCACAGTTCCTGGGTTCAAGCCGCACATCCGACTTCGTGCTGACAGCACTAAGCCTGGTTCGGTTTCTCTGCCTCCCTCTCTCTCTGCCCCTCCCCTCCTTGTGCTCTTGCTCTCTCTGTCAAAAATAAACAAACATTAAAAAAAATTTTTTAGGGGCGCCTGGGTGGCTCAGTCAGTTAAGCAGCCGACTTCAGCTCAGGTCACGATTTCGCGGTCTGTGAGTTCGAGCCCCGCGTCGGGCTCTGTGCTGACAGCTCAGAGCCTGGAGCCGGTTTCAGATTCTGTGTCTCCCTCTCTCTGACCCTCCCTCGTTCATGCTCTGTCTCTCTCTGTCTCAAAAATAAATAAACGTTAAAAAAAAAAAAAACTTTAAAAAAAAATTTTTTTTACAACATAAAAGAGAAATACCTATATTTAGTAAGATTGTGCCTTTTGAATGGTCAAAGTAATTTTTATTAAGGGACTGACTTAACTAAGATCATATAGTTTAACTGAGTATCTGGTGGGTTTGGTTTCTATAACAGTATTGCTGATTCATATGGTCATCAAGAAAAGAGTTAGATTGTCAACTGGTTTGGTCATTTGGAATCTTAGTTTAGGAGAAAGAAGTTTGTTTCATTTTGTTCTTTTAAACGGTTTTTGGAATGAAATCAAAGAATGAACCAAGTAATTTTATAGAAAAGGATTAAAGTCTTGAGAACTAAGGTAGTAGCCTTCAATCAGTAGTAACTCAGGCAGAATTGAGATGGAGTGGCACTAAAGAGCCAATATTTTTTTTTTTTTTTTAATTTTTTTTTTTCAACGTTTATTTATTTTTGGGACAGAGAGAGACAGAGCATGAACGGGGGAGGGGCAGAGAGAGAGGGAGACACAGAATCGGAAACAGGCTCCAGGCTCTGAGCCATCAGCCCAGAGCCCGACGCGGGGCTCGAACTCACGGACCGCGAGATCGTGACCTGGCTGAAGTCGGACGCTTAACCGACTGCGCCACCCAGGCGCCCCAGAGCCAATATTTTTTGTAAGGGAAACTTTGAGTAAGATTCTTACTATTATAAGAGCTAAATAAAAGTCATTGTTTGAGAAAGAAGTTAGGGTAGCTCTCTTAAAATAAATGAGGGGGGCTATAAGACACGGTGAGGTGGTGGCAGGGAGATGGGACAAATATTGGATGGAGCACACTAAACATTATACCTTTATCCAAAATTGAGTTGGGAAGAGAAGTTGGAGTAAGGAGAGTGAAGTCCAGAACTAGTATCATTTCAAAATACTATATAAAAAATGAAATTATGATTCTAAAGAAATGAATAAATGGAGTTAAAAGATTTTGCATTAATTAGCCATAATTGAAAACATTTGTTCCCTTCTTTGAAGATTAAAAAAAGTCTTTGGTGGGATGTACCTGTGTGGCTTAGTTGAGCATCTGACTTCAGCTCAGGTCATGTGCTCATGATTCACGAGTTCAAGCCTCATATCAGACTCACTGCTGTCAGCCTGTCAGAGTAAAGCCTGCTTTGGATCCTCTGTCTCCCTCTCTCTGCACCTCTCTCACTTGCACTCTGCCAAAAATAAATTGAAAAAAAAAAAAAAAAATCTTTTGGCCTCGGCTTCCCATAGTTAGGTATATCAGTTTTCTTATTTTTTTTTTCCAGTTTTGTTATCTTTTAAACTGTTGGTAATTTGTCTGAATTTAAGTGTGATACTTAGGGGGATCTTTGTTAAATATCTATATTCTAATTAGGGAGAAAGTAATCTTCATATTAGACTGATCTTAAATATTATACTTTTTTTAATGTTTATTTATTTACTTTGAGAGAGAGAGAGAGAACATGAGTAGGGGGTGGGCAGAGAGAGAGAGGGAGAGAGAGAATCCCAAGTAAGCTCTGTGCTGTCAGTGCACAGCCCAACTTGGGGCTTGATCCCATGAACCATGAGATCATGAGCTGAGCTGAAATCTAGAGTTGGACGCTTAACTGACTGAGTCACGCAGGCGCCCCTATACTTTTATTTTTAATGGAGCTTTTTTTCCCTTCCCCTCAGCTACTGAACATTCATATTGTCTTCTTCCTGTAAGATTTAAGTTCTGCTATGATTTCTTTCTTTTTTTTTTTTTAAGTGAAAGGTTATACTGAGTTATTTCTTAGGCAGGTACTGTATTTCGGTTGTAAATTAATGAGTGCTCTAAAGCTTTGACCTTGGTTTAAATTTGGTTACCAGCTGTGGTTGATGAGCAGATTTTGCCTTTTTAAATGACCATTTTGCTTCTTGTGAAAACAACTTCAGTAGTTGAAAACCGAGAAAAGAGACTTGATCTCTCTTCAGAAACCAATAGTGTCATCTCAGTTGGTGTTAACTACTTAGGGAGAATTCTTGGGCCTTTTCCTAGTAAATTTAGAGGATAGATAGAGTATCTGGTACTGCTAATTTCTGTGTTTTGAAGAATTGTATTTGCATTTCTAAGGTATTTTCCAAATTCAGAGATGATCACCTCCTCTCTCTTAGGACTTAAACATAGTACTTTTTAGTGGTTTTAAATGTAGTAGAATTTATGTGTTCTTTGGGTAGCCTTCAGAACAATTTTAAGAAGTCATGTTGCCTTATTTTCTCTAAGATAGATCAAATACCAAAATACCATTTGTACTTGATGGAACAGTTATGTTGACATCCTTCAAACAAGTAAAGCTTTTTGTTTTAAGCAGTTCTTATGTCTGGGATACTCAGGTGACTGTGAGGGTAGGAGATCTGTTGTCTTGGTAAACATTTCCTTCAGTGTAAGAAGAGTGAGAATGAAGGAAGGAGCCAACACCTTCATTTGTGACTTCTCTGGTAGAGATTAACCACAGCTGAGAAACAATATATTCGTGTCAGACTACCTCCTCCTTCGTCAGAATAGAAGTAGTGGGATCCTTCTTTGTTTTGGCTTTGAACTAAGGTGAAGGAAACCATGTACACATAGACAAGCACAATGAAACCACAAAATATGAAGGTAATGTGGAAGGCTTTATTGAAGTAGCTTCTGCCTGCTCTGATAGGAGCTTTCCCCTGTGGCAAGTGAAAGGTGATTATTGTCTAGGAAGGACCATTTGGGTCGTCCAAGCACTGAGAAGGTGGAGAACAGCTGTGCTGAAGGCGTCATTCCTTCTCAGGATCACAGAATGAATCATTCCTGACTTAGTGTTCTTTCAAGTTTTGGTCTTCAGTCTAAGTTTTATCCTTTCCAAAATGGGGTCCATGTTCGTTCTTTTCTGTTTACTTCCAAAGAATTTTACTGTTTAAAAATTAATAGTTTCTGTTGTACTATTTAACATGAAAAAACTTGCTAATTTGTTTCAAATAGTTTTTCATGACTAATTCTGTCTAAAGTATAACAATTCCTTGACATCCAAGTTAATGATTTGGTTTTGGGCACACTTTTGTCCCTTTACTGCTTTTTTCTCCTTTGTTGTTAATAATATAACAGTAGCAAAAACTTATATAAGTGCACCAGCACTGTTAAGCATTTTACATATAGAATCAATTTCACTCATTTGTTAAAAATGCTAACTATGTAGCACTGATTAAATTTTTAATGATTTATAATTAAAAGACCGAAAGTAAAAAACAACAACAAAAGTGATAAAAAAGCAGGGGATTGGGCCAGATCTTAGTTACATAAATGTCTAGTCATCCTTAAGTGAATTTTTATTTTTTGTTTCTTTAAATCACCTCTTAGGCTCAGTAGAAAAGAAGCAACAGAGAAGATCAATTAGAACTCGTTCTGAATCAGAGAAATCCACTGAGGTTGTGCCAAAGAAGAAGATCAAAAAGGAGCAGGTTGGCTTCCTACATGTAGAGAGTTAAAACATTGTATTTGTAAATGTTGTGGCTTATATGGTATCTTAAAAGAAAAAGAAACTTTCCCCACACTGGGTTTCCTTTTTTCGGACTATTCGTATGCTTCTGTCCTGGTGAGTTCCAGTGCCCAGGTCTAATACAACCATCCCTGTGATTCTGCTTCAAGCATTTTCACAGAACATAGTCAGACTACAGGAGATGGGAAGCCAGTGGTACAAGACTCTTAAAGAATTCCTCACATTTATTTTGAAATTTCTGTTATGAGCAAAATGATTTCATGTTTTCACGATTTTTATTTGGAACCATCACTGAGTCACCCCTGCCCTTTTAAATTTTGATTTTTTGTTTAAGCTGCTGGTTTGTATTGTTTTTATTTTTTAAACAAATCAAATTAATTTAACTATGAGAGTTATATTTAAGACACAGATAATCATAGATGATCTGGTTTTTCTGTTGGTATCACAGATTTTTTGGAATGTTATTTTCCCAGTGGAATGGCACTCACCTGTGATTGGGCTATCAGAGAAACACTATTAAAGTAAAAACAAAAAAAGAGGAGGAACATTTGACTGAAAGGTATTAAACCAGTGTAACCAATATAATAATATACATATTAAATTACCTTTTTCAAAGAAATTTTAAGAAACCATTTTTCCTTTAAATTAAACTCACAATAAGAATTTTTCTTAATTTTCTAAAGTAGAAGAATACCCATTTTGTATAGCCCAGACAGCTGCTATTAAACAAAAAGAATTCTGGATAGAATTTGTTCCAATAAGCTTTATATTTTTAAAACCACTTAGTATGGAAGTGTGGACTTTTCTATTCAAATTGTTTCCTTCATAATTTTAAACTTCCAAACTTAAAAGGTAATTTTGTGGGTGCTCTATGGTATCTCCAAGCATGTAAAACAATTTTCCCAGAAACATTTAATTAAAATTTAAATAATGTACTAATTTGTCATTCATTTATCATAATTAACTTTCATACTTAGGAAATTATATTCCAAAAAATCTTTCTAAGCTCTTGCAAATCTATAGCATTCATTAACAAAACAAAGTTGTGATTTTTCCAGCTGGTTCCCAAATTCTGTGACCAGTCAGTTTAAAATTAATAAGCAGAATGAGTATAAAAAGTGGGACAAATTGTTAATGCCACTGTGTTAATAGTTAGTAGTAGAACAATACCAGTGATTGTTTTAGAAGATTTTATATTTGTATTACTAATTGTATCTTATAAAAGCGCTTCTGTTGTATGTTTTTTTACCTGTTGTAAAAAAAATAAAAATTTTTTTAAAAAGCTTAGAACAATCCTTAAATATTTACAAAATGTGTTTCAACATGCATATCTCACCACATCTTAAAGAAACATAAAATTCAACTCATAGCTAAAACAGGAACTCCTCCAAACAGCATCCTTTCTTTAATTCCAATGGTTCAGTCCTCAAATTACCACGTGTTGTACATATACATTGGCAGAATAACTTCTGATCTCGCTCTCCTAATGTAGGATCAAGACACTGTTCATAAGACACTCAAGAAAGTGCTTTTGCAATATCACAAACTTATTTTCTTAAGTTTGTACTAGCAGCAAAAGTATTGAGCTTCCAGCTGTATGGAGCCCTGTAGCACTCTCTACAGAGAGGGTCCTGATTCCCAGCAACTTAGCTGTGAGTGCAGGCGCGGAAGGGTCTTAAAGTGGCGTGAGTTACATTAACCTGAGTATCATAGTAAGTAAAAATTTATCCTAACGTCTTTGGGGCGGGAGGGGTTTATAGCAACATCGGGGCTGGTTGCAGAAACAACCCCTCTCCTGCCTCCCAGACACTGAGAAAAGGATTCTTGTTCTCTTCATATACCAAGGGAATGGTGGGAAAAGTCTTTGCTAGAAAGCATGTGGCTGTGTGTTGTCACTTGGTATTCAGCACAGGCAGCTAGGATTTAAACCCTCCCTGACCTTGAGACAGAACTTTACCCAGAAGATGGGACGGAGTTCAGATTACAGATACATTAATCACTCATCATTATTTAGATTGATGGAAGTATTGTTTTTTCCCTCTGTTAATTAAAAGTGAAAAAAATTCATTGTTAATGGTATATTTTTCTGTCCATACAGGTTGAAACAGTTCCTCAGGCTACAGTGAAGACTGGATTACAGAAAGGTGAGTTATTATAATGTTGCCTTGCATTTCCTCGATTAAAAACCAAATTTTAAGAATTACGTATTTGTACTTCATGTATTTTTGTTTGTCTCTGTAAATCACTGTTGTTGCTCTTCAGTCAAAAATTTGTGTGAAATTGAAGTATTTCCTGGCGTGTGTGTGTGTGTGTATGTGTGTGTGTGTCTTTTAGAGTTGATCTTATTCTGTACCTCCCATGTGTAAAGTCTTACTCGTTTCGGTAAATTGGAGAACACCATGTAGACTTGATACTGTTTCCAACTTTTCTCCATAAGATTCTGGGGTTTCACTGGTTAATAAACTAGGGATGTGACGAATCCATTTTTTTTGGTATTCGACTGAATACCGAATAGTAGCTATTAATGTTTATCAAACATGGACTATGACAAATCAGACAAGACAACCTGGTTGAAAAAAATCTTGCCACGTTTATTTTTACAGTGCTGTAAAATCTTTTTTTTTTTTTTTAATTAAAATGATTCATAGCATATTTATGGCCATTATTAGATGACCTTATGCAAATCTATTTGAGATATGCACAAAGTTTAAGAAACCTTAAACTTATATCTGTATTTTCTGTGTGCAATTTGACTACAGTACAAACTCCATAGCATGATTCGTGCATTTTTGATGAGATCATTCAAACTGTATTTAATACCTGTAGTTTACTCTGGGCAAATTGCATTATTTAAAAAAAAAAAAAAAAAAAAAAAAAAAACACCAGCCTCTCTGCATTCTCGGGGAGAAGTCTGCAGCGATGGTCTCCGTGGAGATCCTCAGCAGAACTGAACAGCCTCTCGGAGGGAACACTGCTTGGCGGAGCTCCAAGAAAAGACATCGCGATCGCTGCGAGATTAGGAGGCCTGATTGCGTTGTGTTTCCACCATTCCACAGGGTCGGCGGACCGGGGAGTGCAGGGCTCTGTCAGATTCAGTGACAGCTCCGTCTCCGCAGCGATTGAGGAAACTGTGGACTGAGATTCCTGTACAATTTCATCCCAGAAACTCCAGACTTGTAGTCTCCATGCAAGATTTCTTTGTCGGCGGCTCGATAAACAGTTTCTTTGTTTTCAATTTTGATTTTGCCAATCCTCATTATTGGCATCTTCCTGCCTGGTTTCTTCTTCAAGACTCTGAACAATTGCTTTAACATTCAGATGATTTTTTTTTTTTTGGTCTGAGCTGGATGGGTACAGCTTAAATCATGGGTCCAGCCTAAAACCACCGTTTAACGTACACTGATCAATTTCAACATGGACTGTTTTTGTTTTTTTGTTTTTTGTTTTTAAATAAAGCATCATTAATGCACATCTGCAGGGTTTTGCCAAACAGCCCAAATTGTATACATTACCATCATTAAAAGCTCTTATTTTTTTTAATATTAGTGCCGTTATCATGGAGAACAGCATGGCAGCTGTCTTTGGCAGTCTGTCATTTTTCTAGCATTTTCAGAAACTCATCGGAAATGGCGGTACCTGTGTTTCCCTTCGAAAGCCTCTCAGTACAGCACTCCTGTTCCTCTGTTAAAACTCCTTGTTAATCCAGTGATCTTTTAGGCCAAGGAAATACTTTGTGGTGGTGTTCTGGGTCCACACACCAGCAATGAAGGAGATAGATTTGTGTACTTGTGTTTTTTAATCAGCGTTAACATGGGCAGGCACCCTCATTTATAGATGTAAGGAAACATTCAGTGAAAAAACTTGTAGAATGGGATGTGATAACAAGGTTCCAGTAATCTGAGCAGTCTAAAGAGGCCCACATCCTCCACCACAGAACATGGCTATATACCAAGTGCTACTCTCACTCAGCCTGTTGCGGATCTTCATGGCCTCAGGAGACTTGTTTCTCCATGGTCTCTTCTGGACTGCACACTTCCACCATAGCTTGCTGGGCTGATCTAGATGTCTGTTTGTTGTATGGAAATTTTGGGGGAAAAAAAATCCAAAACAAACTGTGGGTTGAAATATTAACCGTCTCCTTGGTTCCCTGGTATTCACCGTGCCTGATCTGCACATTTCATCGTGGCTGTTTCTGTATAGCCTATACTGCATTAGCCCAAGAGATTGTTGCTTTGTAACTTTTTGCACTATTGTTTTGGCTGGATTTGTATTACACACAGTTTTAAAAAAAAAAAAAATTCCTCACTATTCTCTGCCTTTTTTTTTTTTTTTTTTTCATATTTATTCCTTCCCGCACAAATTCCACATAGAGGCCTCTCATCCAGCTCTTCGTTGATTTGGCTGCACTTGAACATTGATTATCGTTCCAACCCTCAGCAATGTGCCTCCTAAATGGCATGACATATGTAGATGTGCTGCAGCACTTGTTAATGGTCACAATAAATGCCACTTCACCAAGGAAGTCTCAGATGAACAATTGTGAACATCCAAAACTTGTTCGGGGGGCAATAATCAACTGAATTGCAAAATTCGGGGGAAAATGGCACTATCCGTGTACGAATCGAATACAAATCAAAGATTTGTCACATCCCTAATAAAAACAAGATGGAGATGTCTCTGCGACCATATTTGTAAGCTACACAGTGTGTTGGGTTTTATGTCTTCCCCCTCCAAATTGAATGGTTCTCTGGATTGCTCCAAATCAATCGGCTGTCCTGTAGTTTTGATAGAATTGGTTTTTAGCTTGGAACTTGGGCTCTGTCGACGGAAAATAGCTTTAGAGCAGGAGCACTGAATTAAATGTTTTTAATAGAGCGGTTGTAAATTAAATCACTCACTATCAGGAAGGTCAGAAGCTTATGAAGTTTTGACTCATGACTTCAGTGTTACAAAGAGAGCTGTGCTTTTTTTTCACACTACAGATGAGTCTGAGGAAAGAATCTCCCACAAAAAAAATAAATAAATAAAACTTTAAGCACTATTTTAGGATTAATTTCGGTATGTTGTATTAAGGTGCCAGCGAGATTTCAGATTCCTGTAAACCTCTAAAGAAAAGGAGTCGCGCCTCCACTGATGTAGAAATGACTAGTTCAGCATACAGAGACACGTCTGACTCCGATTCTAGAGGACTGAGTGACCTGCAGGTAAATATGTTCAAGGTTCTGGGCACACTGCTTTTTCACTTTGAAAAACGAAGTAACAGAATACATTGTTTGACTTATTTTGGGGGGCTTGGGGAAGTTTTTAAATACCCAGGGAGCAAATCACCTTGGTTCTTTTGTAACTTACAAATGTCTTAATTTTGCTGATCTCTTACATAACAGAAGCATTCCTTCTATGTTTTTAAGTTTTAACTACAGTTTCTCTCAAAACACCAGGCGTATACTATCCAGGGATTTTAGAAAGGAAGAAAAAAGTTGTATCAAGGTTTAGTTGAGCAAATCATGCTAGGATTTTCATAGCGCCTAACTTTGAGGAAACTTTTGTTTTATTTTTCTTAACAAGTGTTATGTTTTCCATGTAGGTAGGCTTTGGAAAGCAAGTAGATAGCCCTTCTGCTACTGCAGATGTAGATGTTTCTGATGTGCAGTCCGTGGATTCAAGTTTGTCAAGAAGAGGCATTGGAATCAGTAAGAAGGACACTGTGTGTCAGGTAGGCAAGCGACAAATAAGCTTGAAATAATTGCTCTAATATTCTGCCAATAATATACTAACCTGCTGGAGAGAATATTATCTTCCTAAATTATACTACTTTAAAGCTATAAGTCTAAAAGTTCTTTTCTTCCCTTTCCGAGTTGGAAATTTTATTCATATGCAATGCTAATCTTGATTGTAATACTCAGTTCTGAATTAGAAGTAAAAGGAAAGGATCACCTGGCTGGCTCAATCTATAGAACATGCGATTTAATCTCGGAGTCATGAGTTCAAGTCCCATGCTGGGCCTAAAGTTTACTTAAAAAAAAAAAAAGTATTGTATGGAAACCAATTTGACAATAAATTTCATTAAAAAAAAAAAAAAGTAAATGACATATGATTGATTTCAAAAACATTTTCTTAAATTTAAGTTGGTATTACTTTTTTTTTTTAAGTTTATTTATTTTGAGAGAGAGAGAAAGGGAGCACACAGGAGGGACAGAGAAAGAGAATCCCAAGCAGGCTCTGTACTGTCAGTGCTGAGCTTGACACGGGGCTCGAGCTCACTAACTGTGAGATCGTGACCTGAGCCAAAATCAAGAATCGGGCACTTAACTGACTGAGCCATCCAGGTGCCCTGATATTACCTTTTTAAATATATGTTTACCCTTTTTGAAAAATACTGCTTTGCCGTGTGGGGAAAAGTTAAAATGTGCAGATTCCAGAGAAGGAATCATGAAAGATCAAATATGCCTTTTAAACTTTATACCATATTGGGTCTGGAAATAGTTATCTAATTCAGTGGTTCTCTCTTTTTTTTTTTTTTTTTAAATATAAAATATAGAAGTCTTCCTATATTATTATTTTTGTCATGATGAGTACCAGGTGATGTATGGAATTGTTGAATCATTATATTGTACACCTGCAACTAATATAACACTGTATGTGTTATTATTAACTGGAATTAAAGTAAAAATGTTAAAAAATAAAATAACTTACTTCAGGGGTTCTTAAAATGAGGGCCAAGGACCAGCAGCATCACCATTGTCAGGAGACTTGTTAGAAATGCAAATTCTTGGGCCCCAGCCTAGACCTGCTGAATCAGAAGCTATGGGAGAGCACCCAGAAATCTGTCTTAACAGGCCTTCTGAGTGATTCTAATGCCTGCTAAAGTTTAAGAATGACTACTTTTTGCCATATTACAGATCTGTGAAAGCTCTGGTGACTCTCTGATTCCTTGTGAGGGAGAGTGCTGCAAACACTTTCACCTGGAGTGCCTGGGATTGGCATCACTCCCTGATGGAAAGTTCATCTGTGTGGAATGTAAAACCGGTAAGTTTACTTAGTTTGATAGATATGAAAAGACAAATAGGGAGGCATGTGTGATGCCAGCATCCCCCGTGACGTCTAATTCCCTTACCACTTTTATGTAGCTCTCATCTTCCACTCTCCGTAGGTATTTCAACAAATTAAGAACATTCAGTGATTGGGATTTCTAAGATCAAATCGTTGAGATGGATTTGTGTTTTATCTAAGCAACTATGCAATATATATATAAAGTGAATTATTTTTAGATGGGTTTGAGAGTTTTGTGTTCAATAAATTGGGTTAAAGTCCCCTTGACTTTAATAGATTGGATAAACATTAGTCACAAACTCACGAACTATAACCATGGTGATTATATTTTTACTGGAAAGATGGAGCTACTGGAAATTGTTTTTTAGACAGTTTAGGGGATTTTGGATTCATCATTTTGGTCTTATGTTCCTCCTCCCACCCACCCACCCCCCCCCGCCCCATATAGACTACCACTGATCAAAACAATTTATAGAGAGAGAAAATGTAATTCCTTACCCAAAGTCAAAAGACAACATATGATGAAAATGGGATTTAAACCCAGGAAGTAGCTTAACCCCGGAGTCCTTACTCTGTACTGTTGCCTTTGACAACCTTGATGAAGTAGGGTGGAGATTGCACACACATGCAAAAAATGAAGCTACAAAAGCTGTTTTGAACATATACTTGTATTTTTTCCTATATAAGATATTATTTATCACATTTAGCTTCTGCAGTAAAACTTTAGGACAGCTTGCCAACTGGCAGCCTCAGGGTCAGATTATCTGCGCGTCATTTTACTTGGCCTTTGGAATGTTTTGAATGTGTGAACATGGATCAGGCACGTATTCTTGGTTCCTCACATTCCCTGCCATTCCCTTTTCTAAAACCCTGTCATTCCAGTCATTTATGTAATCTGCCTGGCCCCTTGTAAGCACTCAAGTTGCAGTTTCTGTTATAAACTACTGATAGGAGGGACCACGTATCATGTTATTAAAATACTCTGAGGGCTTTTCTCCTAGCTCTAGAACCCAACAGAGCAAATTCTGCCAACAAAGGCTAGATCTAGTTTAATTTGGCACACATCTATTAGAAAATTTAGAAGACGAATTTAGAAAGGAAAGTAGAAAATTTAAAAACAAGTAGGGCAAAGTTGGAAGACTTACTTCCTGATTTAAAAATTCACTACAAGGCAAAACAATTTAAAAAAATTTTTAATTAAAATTTACTACAATCCTACAGTAATTTAAATAATGTGGTACTGGCATAAAGACAGAAATATAAACCAATGAAATAGAATAGGAAGCCCAGAAATAAACATTCACACATATGGTCAAATGATTTTTTTGATAAGAGTGCAAAGACCATTCAATGGGAAAGGATAGTCTTTTTAACAAATGGTGCTGAGGGGTGTCTGGGTGGCTCAGTCGGTTAAGTGTCTGACTCCTTCTCAGGTCATGATGTTGTGGTTTGTGAGCTCAAGCTCTGCGTTGGACTCTGTGCTGACAGCTCTGAGCCTGGAGCCTGTTTCAGATTCTGTGTTTCCCTCACTCTGTCTGCCCCTCCCCCGCTCATGCTTGCTCATGCATGTGCCCTCTCTCTTTCTCTCCCTCTTTCTCTCAAAAATAAACAAACATTAAAAAAAAAAAAAAAACACTAAAAGCAAATGGTGCTGGGGAAACTAGATACCCACATACAAAAGAATGAAGTTGGACCTTTACCTAATAACCATATATAAAAATTAATACAAATGGATCAAAGACCAAAACATAAAAGCTAAAACTATAAAAATCTTAGAAGAAAACATAGGGGAAAAGCTTCATGACATTGGATTTGGCATTGATTTCCTGGATGTAACACCAAAGGCATGGGCAACAAAAAAAAATAAATTGAGCTTTATCAAAATCAAAACCTTTGTACACCATTAACAGACTGAAAAAGCGACCTACAAAATGGAAGAAAACATTGGCAAATCACATATATGAGAAGGGATTAATATCCAGAATGTGTAAAGAACTTCTATAACTCAACAACAAAAAACAAAAAACCCAATTGGGCAAAGGATTTCAGTAGACATTTCTCCAGAGAAGATGTACAGATGGGTCAATAAGCACATGAAAAAATGCTCAAAATCATTAGTATTCAGGGAAATACAAATCAAAATCACATGAGATGCCATTTCACACTTATTACAATGACCATTATAAAAGTAAAAAGCAGAAAACACGTGTTGGCTAGGATATGGAGAAATTGAAACCTTTGTGCACTGTCAGCAGTAATGTAACATGGTAGGTACAACCTCTGTGGAAAATAGTATGGCGGTTCCTAAAAAAATTAAACATAGAATTACTATATGGTTCAGCTATTCCACTGTGGGGTATATACCTGAAAGAACTGAAAACAGAGACTCAAACAGATATTTATACACCCATGTTCACTGCAGCATTATTCACAATAGTTAAAAGGTAGAAATGACCCAAGTGTCCATAGATGAATGGATGAATGGATGGATAATAAAATGCGGTGTGTACATGCAACAATTTTTTTTTTATTTTTTAAATACTTATTTTCGAGAGAGGGAGAGGCAGAACGTGAGCAGGGGAGGGCCAGAGAGAGGGAGACACAGAATCTGAAGTAGGCTCCAGGCTCCGAGCTGTCAGCACAGAGCCCGATGCAGGGCTTGAACTCAGACCATGAGATCATGACCTGAACCAAAGTTAGACGCCTAACCGACTGAGCCACCCAGGTGCCCCTATGCAACAGAATATTTTTTAAAATGAGGAAAAAAAGGAAATTAAAAAATGAAATTCTAATACATGGAAATTCTAATTCTATAATATGGATGAACCTTGAGGACATGATTGTGGATGAAATAAGCTAGTCACAAAGGACATATATTGTTTGATTCTACTTTGATCAGTTACCTAGAGTAGTCAAGTTTATAGAGACAGAAAGTAGAGCAGTTGTTACCAAGGTGTTTTTTGTTTTGTTTTGTTTTGTTTTACACTAGTTTTTACCTGAGAGAAGTGGGGAGTTCTTATTTAAATGGATACAGAAGGGTGCCTGAGTGGCTCAGTCAGTTGACTTTGGCTCAGGTCATGCATGATCTCACAGTTTGTGAGTTCGAGTCCCCCATCAGGCTCTCTGCCATCAGTGCAAAGCCTGCTTCAGATCTTTTTCCTTCTCTTTGCCTTTTTGTCACTCGCACGTATGCTCTCAGTCTCAAAAATAAACATTAAAAAATACATAAAAATAAATGGGTACGGAATTTAAATATGGGATGATGAAAAAGTTCTGGAGATGGATAGTGGTGATGGTTGCAAAATAATGAGTTCTTAATGTCACTGAACTGTACATTTAAAAATGGTTAAAATGGTAGTGGTGCCTGGGTGGCTTAGCTGGTTAAGCGACCGACTTCAACTCGGGGCATGATCTCGTGGCTTGTGAGTTCAAGCCCCACATCGGGCTCTGTGTGAACAGCTCAGAGCCTGGAGCCTGCTTTGGATTCTGTGTCTCCTCCTTTCTCTGCCCCTCCCATGCTCATGCTCTGTCTCTCAATAAATAAACGTTAAAAAAAAAATAAAAATGGTTAAAATGGTAAATTTTATGTTATATATTTTTAACCACAGTTTAAATAACAATTATTTTTTAAATTTTTGATTTATTATATGAAAATTAGTTTGATACCAATTTGTTACCCTTCCAACATAATAGGAGTAAAAACTCCAAACCATTGTTTAAGTTCATTTAGAAAGTTTTCTTTTGTTTATCAAAAGACAAACATTTGCATGTAAAAAGTATTGCAAGATAGGGGTGCCTGCGTGGCTCAGTTGGTTAAGCATCAGACTTCTGCTCTGGTCATGATCTCACAGTTCCTGAGTTCAAGCTCCGCATTGGGCTCTGTGCTGACAGCTCAGAGTCTGGAGCCTGCTTTGTATTCTGTGTCTCCCTCTCTCTCTGCCCCTACCCCACTCATGCTCTTTCTCTCAAAAATAAATAAACATTAAAAAAAATTTTTTTAAGTATTACAGGATACATGCCTAATAAATTCTTATACTGTTCTTTTTATTGTTTAAGACAAATGTGATTTCTGGAAAGAAAGCACTTTCATTTTACCTTGTGATTAAAATGTTTTACCTTATGATTAAAATATGTAACAGTCAAGCTTACTTATTAATTATTCTAAATGAAGACTGTTTCCTACTGAGAAGGGAGATTATTGGAAGCACTCATATCCTTAGATCTCTAAGGAGGTTGATAGTTCAGCTCTCTATAACAGTGTTACTAGTTATAGCAATTTTCATTTATATAAGACCTATTTTGATCATTATCCAAGTGAAAGCCTTTTTTTACATAGAGCAATTTATGCAATTAGGCAAAGCTGTAAAATCAAACTTCTTAGCCTTTAAAATAATTTCTTTTAATTTTTTAATTTTCTAAAAGTTATTTTTAAAACAATACTGTTGCTTTCATATCTACATACATGTTAAAATATAATTTGAAATTATATAAATGTAACAAGACAACAAAAAGAACCTCACAACCCTGCTGTCCTTTATTTTACAACAAAACCAGTAAAGGAAAAAAAAAAAAAAAAAAACCAACACGTTTGAACATCACAGTTGTAAGTACTAATTTTAAACAATTTTTATAATTCAGCTAATTTGTAAAGGTTAGATACTTCCAAAATAAAATCTAACTCTCTGTAAAAAAATTAAAACAAAAAAACGATTCCATTTTTGTCTTTCAGATTTTTTATAGCATTGTGAGAAAAATGGGCAAAAGACTTGAAAGTCTGTTTCCAAAACATGATATCCAAATGGCCAGTAAATAATCACTTAAAATTCTATCCATAAAACAGACACAAAATGAAAACTCCTATCCTAATAAAAGAGGCAGAAGATTAAAGCTAGGCTCTTATTCAAACTGTATAAATTAAGGACAGAGAAAATATTAAAATTACCCACAGAAAAGACAGTTATCTTCCAAGAATAGAACAACAAAAATGTTATCCTTTTAGTTCTTGGTTTACAACTAAACATCTTTTTCTGTATCTTTATTCCCTCTCTTGTGAATGATCTGTGTATGTTTTATTCATTTGTGTATTGTGGTGGTAAAGATGTTCTTAGCGTTTGTTAGTACTTGAAATTTATTTCTAATTACACAAATAATATATAAATACTGTCTTACGAAAATATAATTATAGCTGAAGCAGCGTGCACTTAACATTTTTCTGTGTGTTGAAACAAAATGTATTAATTTTCTATAACTTGCTTTTTTCACTATCTTGGGACTCTTTTTATGTCTAAACAGATACATTTTATTTAATTACTACGTAGGGTTCCATAGTATGCATCTATCATAGTTTATTTAACTGTTCTCCTGTTGAAGGATGTTGGAGTTGCTTTCAGTTCTTTGCAGTTACAAACAATGCTTCAGTAAACCTCCTTTTATATATACAAGGCTTCCCTAATGTAGATAGCAAAAAGCGGCATTTCTTGGTCACAGAAAATGAATGTATGTTTAATGGATACTGCCACGTAGCCTTCTAAAGGTAGTACCTTTGAACCTAAACTCCTACTAGCAATATATGAGAGTACCTGTTTCCCATTCCCCATCAATAATTGGTATTATCAAGCTCTTTTTTCTTGATGACTTTTTAAAATATTACTTGGGTTTTAATTAGCATTTATCTGATTACTGGTGAAGTTGAGCATTTTTCCATTTGTTTATTGGCTGTTTGTCTTCCTGCTTTCTGTAAATAGCCTACTTGTATCCTGCCCACATTTATTTATTTATCTATCTAATTATCAATTTATAAGTAAGCCCTACATTCAATGTGCGGCTGAACTCATGACCCCAAGATCAAGAGTCACATGCTCTATCGGCTGAGCCAGCCAGGCACCCTTGCCCACTTTTGTACTAAGCTGTTCTGTTTCTGTATTAATTTATAGTTCTGTATAAATTTTGATTAGTTACCTTTGCTTATATCTTGCATATATTTTCTCCATAGGTGAACTCTTTTTGTAACAAAACATAATCCTTTATCATCTTCGTTGCATATATTTTTCCACATCTGTCTTGTCCCTTCTTTTTATCCTACTCTATTCTATTCTAATTGACATTATTTCTAACTTTAGATGTTTGGCAGATTGACCAGTGGAACCATCTGAGATTAAATTTTTCTTTGTTGGAAGGTGTTTTTGTTTTTTTTTTTTTTTTCAACGTTTATTTTGGGGACAGAGAGAGACAGAGCATGAACGGGGGAGGGGCAGAGAGAGAGGGAGACACAGAATCGGAAACAGGCTCCAGGCTCTGAGCCATCAGCCCAGAGCCTGACGCGGGGCTCGAACTCACGGATCGCAAGATCTTGACCTGGCTGAAGTCAGACGCTTAACCGACTGCGCCACCCAGGCGCCCCTGTTGGAAGGTTTTTAATGATGGTTTCAATTTCTTTAATAGTGTGTAGAACTATTCATATTTTCTATTTATTTTTGTGGGAGTGGTGATAATTATGCTTTTCTTTTCTTTTTTTTAATGTTTATTCATTTATTTTGAGAGAGAGCAGGAGTGGTTGGGGGCAGAGAGAGAGAGAGAGGGAGAAAGAGAATCCCAGTGTGGGGATGTGGGGCTCGATCCCATGAACCACGAGATCATGACCTGAGGTGAAATCAAGAGTCAGTTACTCGGGGCGCCTGGGTGGCGCAGTCGGTTGGGCGTCCGACTTCAGCCAGGTCATGATCTCGTGGTCCGGGAGTTCGAGCCCCGCGTCAGGCTCTGGGCTGATGGCTCGGAGCCTGGAGCCTGTTTCCGATTCTGTGTCTCCCTCTCTCTCTGCCCCTCCCCCGTTCATGCTCTGTCTCTCTCTGTCCCAAAAATAAATAAATGTTGAAAAAAATAATTTTTTAAAAAGAGTCAGTTACTCAACAGACTGAGCCACCCTGCTTTTCTAAGAATCTGTCCATGCATGTAAATTTTCAAATTATTGGCAATTTTTTTAACAGTTGTAGGAATTGTAATATTAATTCTGATATTATTGCTTTTTATCTCTTTATTTTATTAGTCATTCTTGCCAGAGATATGAGCTTTATTAATCTTTTTCCAAAAACACCCAACTTCTGTTTTTTTTAATCCTTCCCAATGTATATTAATTTCACTCCATTCTTTTTTATTTATTTTTAATTTACATCCAAGTTGGTTAGCATATAGTGCAACAATGATTTCAGGGGTAGATTCCTTAATGCCCCTTACACATTTAGCCCATCCTCCCTCCCACAAGCCCTCCAGCAACCCTCTGTTTGTTCTCCATATTTAAGAGTCTCTTCTGTTTTGTCCCCCTCCCTGTTTTTATATTATTTTTGCTTCCCTTCCCTTGTGTTCATCTGTTCTGTGTCTTAAAGTCTTCATATGAGTGAAGTCATATGATATTTGTCTTTTCTCTAATTTTACTTAGCATAATACCTTCTAGTTCCATCCACCTAGTTTCAAATGGCAAGATTTCATTCTTTTTGATTGCCAAGTTATACTCCATTGTATATATATACCACATCTTCTTTATCCATTCATCCATCGATGGACATTTTGGGCTCTTTCCATACTTTGGCTATTGTTGATAGTGCTGCTGTAAACATTGGGGTGCATGTGCCCCTTTGAAACAGCATACCTGTATCCCTTAGATAAATACCTAGTAGTGCAGTTGCTGGGTCATAGTATAGTTATATTTTTAATTTCTTGAGGAACCTCCATACTGTTTTCCAGAGTGGCTACACCAGTTTGCATTCCCATCACTCCATTCTTAAAGAGTGCTTTCACTGGGTATGGATTGCTAGTTTAGTAAAAGTTTTCTTTCAGCCCTTTGAAGATAACATCCCATTGTTTTCTGGCTTCCATTTTTCCCTTGCTGTCAGCTCTCAGTCTTATTGTTGCTTCTTTGAAAATCATTGTCGTTTCTGTGGGTAATTTTAATATTTTCTCTTTGTTGTTGATTTACTACAGTTTGAATGAGATATCTAGTTATAATTTTTCTGTGTTTTGTATTAGGATTATGAGTTTTCATTTTATGTCTGTTTTACATATGGAAACTGTAAGTGCCTAATGGAATCTTCGTTGTCTTTGGTAATTTATTTATTCTGGGTTGGAAAGACCTTCTCACTCCCAGCTCCCATATGTTGAAAAGTTCTGCTCTGGGTTAATTTTATTGTAGAGTGAGAAAGTGAAGACCTAAATTGTTTTTAGTGCTTTATCTCCAAATTGATTATCAGTTGTTCTAGCCAAAATTATTAAATAACCTTTTAGCTGCTTTTATTTAAAAGGAATATGCTTTGGGGCGCCTGGGTGGCTCAGTCGGTTGAGCGTCTGACTTCGGCTCAGGTCACGATCTCACCGTCCGTGAGTTCGAGCCCTGCGTCGGGCTCTGTGCTTACTGCTCTGAGCCTGGAGCCTGTTTCGGATTCTGTGTCTCCCTCTCTCTCTGACCCTCCCCCGTTCATGCTCTGTCTCTCCCTGTCTCAAAAATAAATAAAACGTTAAAAAAAAAAATTAAAAAAAAAAGGAATATGCTTTATAAATAAACGTTAAAAAAATTTTTAAAGGGATATGCTTTCATCAGATTTTATTTAATTTGTGTTCCTCAACCAATTTTTCAGGACAGCACCCATGTTTTTCATGTAAAGTGTCTGGTACAGATGTGAAGCGTTGCTCTGTTGGTGCTTGTGGGAAATTTTATCATGAAGCCTGTGTTCGCAAATTCCCCACTGCCAT
Organism: Prionailurus viverrinus; assembly: GCF_022837055.1. NCBI lineage: Eukaryota > Metazoa > Chordata > Mammalia > Carnivora > Felidae > Prionailurus > Prionailurus viverrinus. The sequence continues at coordinate 44,463,733 of NC_062564.1, forward strand.
CTTTGAATCAAAAGGATTCCGCTGTCCCCAGCACTGTTGCTCTGCCTGTTCCATGGAGAAAGATATCTACAAAGCAAGTAAAGGTAAAATGGAGCTTAAAAGAGGGACAAAGTGTTTTGGGGTTTTTTTTTTGTTTTTTTGTTTTAATTTTTTGTAATGTTTATTTATTTTTGAGAGAGAGAAAGAGACAGAGCCATGAGCGGGGGAGGGGCAGAGAGAGAGGGAGACACAGAATCTGAAGCAGGCTCCAGGCTCCCAGCTGTCAGCACAGACCCTGATGCGGGACTTGAACTCATGAACCATGAGATCATGATCTGAGCCAAAGTTGGATGCTTAACCGACTAGCCACCCAGGTGCCCCGGGTTTTGTTTTTGTTTTTTGTTTTTTTGGTTTTTAAGTACAGTAGCAAATAATCGCATTATTATAAAAAATATATCAGGTATTATCTTTCTGTGTATATATAGATATATACAGCTTTCTGTAGATATAACAACTCAGCCACGATAGATAGCATGATAGAGATTAGGATCTAATTGAAATTATGAAAATTCTATATGTTCAAAATTACCCTTGAAAATTTCTTTAACAGGTGACATTAAGACCACCATCTCTCCAGCAGTGGAGCAGACAAGTTTTTCTTTGCGTGATCTCTCAGTGGGCACTGCATTTAGGATCCTGCATAAGGAATGACAGAGCCAAACTCGTGAAAAAAAATATTATCTTACTATAACAGCATCACATGGACCCAAAAGAGTCCAACTCCAAAAAACTCATTTTATATCCAGCTGATACCTAATTATGTAGATTTTTTTTTTTTTTAATTTATCTTTAAACAGGTCGCATGATGAGATGTTTGAGATGTCCAGTAGCCTATCACTCTGGAGATGCTTGCATTGCTGCCGGAAGCATATTTGTATCCTCGTACATTCTCATCTGTAGTAATCATTCCAAACGGAGCAGCAGTTCATCCTCTGCCATAAATGTAGGCTTTTGTTTCGTTTGTGCTAGAGGTGAGTGTCAATCCTTTCTCTCCATTTCTTTGAGTTCATTGGCATATTTCCCCACTGAAATGGAGATTCAGTAATACCCCTGAGACATTAACACTTTCAGTAGTCCCTTTTATAACATTAAACATTCCAATTGTTAGAATATTAATTCTTCTATAAATTAAGCTAAAATCTAAATTTTTTAAATAACTTAAAATTACAGATAAGTTCTTAGTGTTCCTGTATGGCGTATCAAACGTATTCCCTTCTGCAAACAATTCTTCTATTGGAAGTAGACTCTTCCCATATCATATTCTTTAATCCAGAGCTTTCAACTGATTGAGATTTCACTTGGAAGGAGAGATGAGCACATTTAGTTTTTAATTGTTTATGTTGTATTTTATCATGTTTTGGTCTGGCATTGAGGAAGGCCTGATGGGATACAGCCAAGGCAACATATGTGGTGGTGGTAGCTAAGAGCCAGCAATGCAAGCTTTCTTACTTGCCAGCTGTTGGTATTTAAGTATGCCAAGAGCTTGATCAAGTAAAAACAATATTGTGGCCCTGAGGGGGTCAGTGAAGTGGAGTTCACGATAAATGTAAAATAGAATTTCTTTAGTTGAATATAGTACAGAGCATTCAGCATTACAGAGTGTCTCAGTTGTATTATAATAAGACAATTTTCAGTGTTTAGTAAACATTTTAGAAATTAACTAATATCCCCAAATACAGTTTGTTTTTTCAAGTATAAGTGCTAACTTTTCTGAACTTTGAAAGGACTCTGGTATATCGGGCCAATTAGATTATGTTTAGACTGTGCTGAAGATGAAGTGTTTGGTTTGGTTTTAGTGTTACGTGGTTTCATTTTGGTTTTTGCTTTAGGATAATAATTCTTTTAATTTGGTGAAAGCACTGTAAAAAATATTTTTAAATAGAATTTAGGTAGTGTGACAGATCTTGAGTTGTTTTGGTTTTGTGTCTCTCAAAAAAAAAAAATAGAGGAGGTGGGCAGTAAAAGGTTAAATAAATGGCTGTCCTCCTGGTGGCAGCCCATTGTATGTAGGCTTTCAGTTCAGTTTGCCCCAGTGTGTGCTAAATCCCTGGGGCTGTTTGCCCTTACTGGGGAAGCCTTGTGTCTTTATTTAGGGGAGCAATTACAGCTGTATCCTGCTCTGAAACCTGGCTGGTGCGTGGAGGAGGAAGTCTGCAATGTTTTGTGCCACATAGTTATTAACAAGTGGCAGAAAGGATTCAAATAGTCAAAAGAAATAAAAAGTCACCACTGGTGTCTTTTCCATCTCCCCATCCCTAAGAAAGTAATGATAGTATGGAAATACTGAATTATCAGTTGAATGGCTAGCTTTAGAGGCTTTAAACAGATGAGTGTCAGTGATAGCATGAAGTCTCACTTTGTAAATATTTTATTCTACCTTGCTAGGCACTTAATATTACTCACGTTTACAGGGTGTGTGTGTGTGTGTGTGTGTGTATAACTGAGCCAACATTTTAAGTATCAAGTTTATAACTCTCATGCCAGCTTACTTTGGAGTACATTCTGAATCAGTTACCATCAGTATATTAACCAATACTTTCTTTTGCTCTATTTCATTCAATAATTGGGAAACCTTTAAAACAGGTATTTTCAATGTAAGATAGGTAGAAAATGGCCATTGTCAAGGAACCTAGCTTTATAGGGATTCTACCCATTTTAACTTCAGATGCCTTGATTAAAAAAAAGCTTGAGATAATGGAAATACTGGATCTGTATTTGCATCTTATCAATTTGACAGTTATTCTGAAAGATATACTATATTTTATGCCTGTATAATCAAGATTATTTAATTCCCAAATATTTGAACTAAGAAACTGTGCAGTAAACAAACTTTCATTTTCCTTTTTAGCCTTTTACAGAAACTTATTCAAAATAGATCAGATGTTGGGATTTGAGAAGGCTGAAGTCAAAAGTTTTCACAAGTAAATGATATGAGTTCTTTCATCAGTGTTTATAGAGGTCTCCTTTTTTTAAAAAAAATTGTTTTTAGTGCTTATTTAGAGAGAGAGAAAGCTCGCATGGGCAAGAACAGGAGAACAGGAGAAGGGCAGAGACAGAATCCCAAGCAAGGCTCCGCACCATCAGTGGAGAGCCTTATGTGGAGCTCGAACTCAGAAACCTCAAGGTCATGACCTGAGGCCAAATCAGGAGTTAGTATAACCGTATAACCCACTGAGCCACCCAGGCGCCCCAGGTCTCCTTGTTTTTAAAGAGGCCTAAATGTAATAAATTCACACATAAAAGGTTTTAATTGTGTATGTTTTGGTATTAGAAAGCTTTGTTTTGCTTTTGTTTCTTGCCTTATACAGAGCTTTTCCCTCCTCATGAAGGATTTTTCTCTTAGTTCATGATTATTGGTTGTTTAAAATAATTCAGCTAATTCTTTTTTTTTTTTTTTTTTTTTTTTTAATTTTTTTTTCAACGTTTATTTATTTTTGGGACAGAGAGAGACAGAGCATGAACGGGGGAGGGGCAGAGAGAGAGGGAGACACAGAATCAGAAACAGTCTCCAGGCTCTGAGCCATCAGCCCAGAGCCTGACGTGGGGCTCGAACTCCCGGACCGTGAGATCGTGACCTGGCTGAAGTCGGACGCTTAACCGACTGCGCCACCCAGGCGCCCCTCAGCTAATTCTTAAGGACTGAAATATCTAGAAATATTTTTAGAAATGTTTAGAAATGCTCCTTCCCTCCCCTCATGGCACCATAGGAAATGTTCAGTCCTAGCATTTCCTTTCATCTGGGGGGGGAGGGGGGCATAAAATAAAAGTTACTTAATGTTCTATGCCTTTCTTTGTGATGGTAATTTATAATGGAGAAGGTAGACTAGGGTTTTCTTTTCATTTTAATAATAATAGCATTTTTTTTTTTTTTGCATCTGTAAATCAAACTCTACCAGATACCATCTGAATGGTCACAGTTGCCCTAAGAAGTTATTTCCCCATTTTATGTAGATGAGAACACTGAAGCCCAGATTCCATAATTTACCTGAAGGTCATAGAAATTGTTAAATAGAGGGACTAGCATTTGTACCTGATCTGTCTCATTTCAAAGCCCATGTTTTTTATACTATCCTGCTTCTCTCTATTAAACATATGAAATTCATTTGACATTATATAACTTTTTTTTTAACTTTTTTTTAAACGTTTATTTATTTTTGAGACAGAGAGAGAGACAGAGCATGAACGGGGAAGGGGCAGAGAGAGAGGGAGACACAGAATCGGAAGCAGGCTCCAGGCTCTGAGCCATCAGCCCAGAGCCCGACGCGGGGCTCGAACTCATGGACCACGAGATCGTGACCTGAGCTGAAGTCGGACGCTTAACCGACTGAGCCACCCAGGCACCCCAGCATTATATAACTTTTATTAGAAGATTTTTATACTATTGCCAATTAGCAGTTTTAAGTTCCATTCTGTCCTCCAGATCAGAGTTAGGTCTTGACTCTTTCTCAATGTAGTAGGTAGCACCAAATTAAGATAACACCCATGGCAAAAATAAATGGTAACCCTTTTAAAAACAAAACTCTTGACTCTTCTCAAAATGATCTCTATAAAACGGCTGTCATGATCCTTATTGCAAAGTCCTCAGACCATTATAAACTGTCTAGTAACCAAACAGAGCAATGTTCCCTGGTCTCACACTCACCTAGGTTAAGAGTGGCCTATAGTGAACTCAACAAGGGGAAGAGGATAGGAGGGTGTCACAGGTGGGTTAGAGGAGATCTGTTTCCTTCCAAACAGGATAGCTGGGTTAGTAGATCAAAAGAACTATCTTATAAACCCTTAGGTTGGTAATTACTTTATGTCATGGCAGGGGGAAAAAATGTAAATGGTTTGCATTACCTTAGTGAAGTTCAACAAGTCCTGGCTCCTTTAAAATCATGTTATCATACTGATAGAGAACAGCTTCATTATCTGGCAGAAAAAGATATGACTAGAGAAGAAGAGACTCAATTCTGCCTTTCAGTGTTGCTTGATACATTGAAGGTAGATCAGTGTTTCTACTATGTTATGTAAATAACTCTTACTTGCTATTAAGTGATATGTCATTTTGTTCTTTGGATTGTCATCACAGTATTTCTAAATATTAAGGAGTGTAGCTTTGTGTATCATAGCAGGTTTTAAGTGTGACATCAACTGCAGTTTACATCTTCAAATTAATTTGTGGTTTTCTTCTGGGTGTGTAGGTTTTTACGGGATAAGAAACCGAGTAGCTCAAACTCCCTTTAATAACTCTGGCAAGCCTTTTCTGTCAGTTTTTTCTTTTTCTTCATATTCTCATTTTCCCCCCAACTTTTAGCACAGCTACATAATAGGTGTTGGTTTATTTTTTACCTTCATGGAATCATGGGTAGTTTCATTGCAGCTCATCTCTTTCTGTTTGTTTCGTATAGGGCTGATAGTTCAGGACCATTCAGACCCCATGTTCAGTTCATATGCCTATAAGTCCCACTACCTACTGAATGAATCAAATCGTGCAGAGTTGATGAAATTACCTATGATTCCTTCTTCGTCAGCTTCCAAAAAGAAATGTGAGAAAGGTAATAATCAAAATAGTTTATCTCTTGCTTTTTATTTTTGCATTTCCTTTTTTTTTTCTCTTTAAATGAAGGGGGGAAATGTATGCCTGTCAAGCACTATCTGTTGCTTTTGGTAAATTCTACCTTGGTGGTTGTGACTGTGTCTTCATATGGCTGCAACATTATTAAAAAGGGCTTAAAATAATTCCATTATTGCAAATTCTTACTTCTCGTTGAATAAATTCTCACACATTCCATCTATCTGTGGGTTATTAAAATTGAAAGACTGAGTAGGATTTTGCTTAATATAGAAAGATTCTAAGGGCTCTTTCTCTTCTGCCTGATGGAGAACTACCATTCATGTTAGAATAGAATAGACGTGATGTAAATTATCATGAACTTTCAACTAAAAAACCAGGATAGGTTATTAAAAGAGGGAAGCCAAGATACTGGTACTTAAAATTTTGATTTTAGGCTACATTTTATCCTTTTGTTTCTTAAATGTTTTTGTTAAGATGCTATGAAAACTAGTTGCCCTTCTCTTAGGAGACTTTGGTGGGCAGCTGGGGTAGTTTATCCCCAATATTGGATATTGAAAGGCAGCCCAGCTCAACTGAAGAATTACTTATGGATAATTTATCCACAGAGAATCAAGAACTAAATGTAATTTATATTCTCCCTAATAATTTATAAAAGCAAATCTTATATTTAACTTTACATAGCCTGCTTATAAAAAAGGAAAAAGTAGTTTAACAGTACTATATTATTTTGGGAGGTCTTATCCCAGAGGGTAAAATGAATAACCTTGAAGGTAAAGGCCTTTTCCTGTATACATTCCCATTATGATCGGGGAGCCAAGTTCAGAATCTTTAAAGGAAATTTGATTCATACCTAAAATACTAGGTATATTTGAAATAGGTTTTTTTTCCCCCATTCTTTATGTTGCCTGCTTGATGATGTATCTTTGCTCTTTGTCAGACATCTGAAGTGGCAACCCAAGACTAAAAAATATGTAATTAAGCAGATTGATTAGAACCTATGGAGAAGTAGGTTGGAGAGAGTATTGGCTTGCTCATTTGTTTGTTTGTTTTTACATTGAAGTCAGAGTATGTCACCTTACTGGTGATACCATCTACTTCTGAAACAAACATGGACGTAGGTCTGGCTAACTCCATAATGCAATAAAATTACCCGAGGCATTCATTTTAGGAAATGCCTTATTTCCTACTGGCGCTTTTATAAAATTAGATTAATTCAATTGTTTCTTACTTTGTTTTTGGTACTCAGTATTGACCTTGACATGAATTGAAATTATTTTGAGCCCTCTGTTTGCTTAGCTTGAACCACATCTTCTTCTTGCATCCTAAAGCAGTTTTCTTGCATAGCACCAAGGTGGATTGTTCATATTTTCATTTTTCTTGTGTATTTTTTGTCAAAAAATCGTGATGATTTTCATTGACGATTCTGGGTCTGTATTTCCTCTGAAATAACACTTAAAATTGAGGACTATTCCATAATGTTAAAAATGGCCAGCCTGACTTCCACATCAGCTCTAATGATCACATGTCTCCTAAAGCTGTTTGCAAAGTCTGCTCTCCCTATTGGTAATTTCTTTCTGATGGAGAAGTCAGTTATCTCATTTTTATTTTAAACTTACCAAACCCCCTACCTAGGCTAAGAGCACTCAGGCAGCTAATCTGTAGGTTGGAGAATTGGAGCAATTAATCCACATTGAGATCTGCAGACAAAGGAAAAAATCTTAATGACTGAAGTAAAAGCTTTTAAGCAGAGGAAATATAGTAATTTATTTCATCACTGATTGTATATAGATTTTCTTTTTGTTTTTATGTTAATCAGTTAGAAGTTTGAAAGTCTACAGGAAGAAAAGATTTTCTGGAAAATTGATAGCAAAACCTCAAAAGGTTAGAGCGTGTGATTTCATAAAGTTGTGTAGAGGGCTCTTAACCTTTTGCTTATGAGATATTAAACCTCAGTACAATCAGGTTATGGGCCTGATTTTCCAACACAATTTTTTTTTTTTTTTGCAGTAAATGTCTTTATTATATTTCATCTTCAGTGGTTAACATCCTTCTCTGTCACTTGTTGAAATACCTTTTAGAAATACCTAATCTCCCCCCAAATCTCTTTTATATTTTTGCATTAAAAAATATCCTTTTGTTTTGTTTGCTGTACTTGTCTTGGTCTTAATCCAGAGATCATTTTGTGTATTTCAAAGGAGAGGATTTTGCCAGGGAACCTGGAGAGGGATCTCCTTGTTGTGTGGTACTTATTCCACAGTAACATTTACTTAGTTTTATGCTATAAAGCAGTGGTTCTCAATGTGAAGTCAGAAAAACTTATATAAACAATTTTTTAACTATGTTTAATATTTCAGAAAATCTAACAGAATCACACATTTGCACAAAATAAGGCTGCATACATTTCTTTATATTTGGCTATGATTTGAACAACTTAATGTGATAGTTTTGTTATTGGGATCAGAAGCTCTGATTGGCAGTTACATATTTCTTTGGTTAATAAAAACAGGAGAAATTGTTACCTTTTAACAGGGGTTTTGATTCTGTTTTTTTTGGTTTAGGATTGGTTTTTTTGTTTGTTTGTTTGTTTCGGGGGTTTATTGGTTGATAAAATGTTTGGAAACATGGGTCCCTGAAGAAGAGAAAGGAGATCCTTGGCGATGAAAAAGTTGCAAACCACTGCTGTATAGCCTGTTTTTGACTTTCTTTATTTTTGCTGGAAAGTTAAATGATAATGTAATCACCAATTTGAGAAAGTTCAATCCTTTGCTTTTTTGCATTTTTTTATGGAAAGAAAAAACTACTGGTCAACCTATTGGTTATTTTCATTCTTGCTAATTTTATTATAAAGGGATTTAGTTAACTATGCACTGGATTAAAATACAAGATGACCATTGCATGCTTTCTTAGCTCTCAAGGAGAAAAGAAAGTAAGTTGCTACATATTTCTTTGAAAATCTGCTCTCAAATCTACTCAAAGATTCCATGCATCTGTTAAGAGTTTTAGCTGCATGCTAAGCGGATGCCTCAATTGCCCACATTACTGTAAAGACTACAGTAATGGTTTTCATACCACTCAAAAGTTTTGAGTTTCTGGCCCCTGAAGCCCTGAAAAGGGACTGAAGTAGCTAAATCTGTTCATTTGTTTTCTATTTTAATCCATCACTATAGAGCTGACTCAATCCCTTTATTTTCCCCCAATTTGAGTCAAATTTGATGCACTTAAAAGATAACTTTCTCTTTTCTCTTTCTTTTTCTCTTTCCTCTCTTCTTAGTTATTAAGACTGTTTATTTGTTTCAAGGTGGAAGATTGCTCTGCTGTGAATCGTGCCCGGCTTCCTTCCACCCAGAATGCCTGAGCATAGAAATGCCAGAAGGCTGCTGGAATTGTAATGACTGTAAAGCTGGCAAGAAACTACATTACAAGCAGATTGTTTGGGTCAAATTGGGAAATTACAGGCAAGTTTTTCCAGGATAAAAAAGAAGTATTCAATGATTGTTCAGACATAGGTTCATAATCTATATACAAACTGGCTAGCAGATAGGTAGAACAACACAGAGCGACTTCCTTAAAAAAAAGAAAGAGAAAAGAAATCTATTTTGATTTGGCTTTTAGAAGCCAATTTGGGAAGGTTGGGTTATTGTTGGATTTTTTTTCTTTTAGATTGGTTCTTTGACTTGTTTTTCAGTTTTTCTTTTTTAAGAGGAGACACTAGGCTCCTCCCTTATTTTTGTAAAATGTTTATTCTTTTTGAGAGAGAGAGTGAGTGTGTGTGTGGGTGCATGATCAAATGGGAGAGAGACAGAGAATCCCAAGCTGGCTCCATGCCTAGCACAGAGCCTGACCCAGGGCTCAATCTCACAAACTTCGAGATCATGACCTGAGTTGAATCAAGAGTCGGTTACTTAACCAACTGAGCCACCCAGGCAACCCTTGTTTTTAAGTTGAAAGTAATTTTACACTAGTGAACTATGTACTACTAGATTTTGGAATAAAAGGTCTTATATAGATAGTAGGGAACATGTATTCTTTGTGTCCTAATTCATTTATATTGATTTCTAATAAAATAAAAGAATTTATATCCTGGCCAAAATAGTTCTCTTTACCCCTAAATCTGGCCCATTTCAGTTTCTGCTAGAAGCTTTAAACTGAGTGCAAGAAGAGAGCTCTTTAGAATTTAAGGAGAGAAATTATTTCATGAAGAGCTTTTAGTTCTTAAGAGAATGAAGACGTATGTGTGATTGCCATTATATTAATAAAACTTTCTCCTTTTAAGAAGCCTGTCTTGGGGTGCCTGGGTGACTCAGTCGGTTGAGCGACCGACTTTGGCTCAGGTGATGATCTCACGGTTTGTGAGTTTGAGCCCCGCGTCGGGCTCTGTGCTGACAGCTCAGAGCCTGGAGCCTGCTTTGGATTCTGTGTCTCCCTTTCTCTCTGCTCCTACCCTGCTCATTCTCTGTCTCTCTCTGTCATAGAAATAAATAAACATTAAAAAAAAAAAAAAAGAAGCCTGTCTTTGGGGCGCCTAGGTGGCTCAGTCGGTTGAGCATCTGACTCTTGATTCTGGCTCAGGTCATAGTCCCACAGTCATGGAATGGAGCCCTGCCTCAGGCTCTGCTGACAGCACGAAGCCTGCTTGAGATTCTCTCTTTCTCTTCTTCTCTCCTCTCTCCGCCCCTCCCCCTGCTCGAGCATGCACATGTGCTCTTTCTCCCCCTCTCAAAATAAATAAACTTAGAAAATAGAAGCCTGTCTTTAACAAGCCTTCATTGAATAGGAATAGTGATGTATTTTTAAAAACTCTACATTCTACATTTTGAGACATATGTTTATCATTTACTGAGAAAATAGGTACTGTTCAAGAGAGCACAATAATGGTCCACTTTTCAGAATGCTAAGTAAAATATATTTCTGTAGGATTTCAGACATTGTAATTTTTTTTAGTAAGGGCTATGTCATTTTCTCTGAATTTTAAATATGCTGCTTGCTTACTTACCTATTTAACTTTGTGTGGGGGGGGCGGGTAGAGTGTGTATATGTGCACACACTAGCAAGTAGGGTTGGGGCAAAGGGAGAGGGAGAATCTTAAGTAGTCTCCACACCTAGCGCAGAGCCTAACATGGGGCTCAATCTGATGGACAGCGAGATCATAACCTGAGCTGAAATCAAGAGTCAGACGCTTAACCAACTGAGCTACCCAGGAGCCCCTTACCTATTTAATTAAAATTTTATTTTAGCTGAGATATAAGGGGCCTTGAGATTGAGACGTGATGCCCCCCCCACACACACACTATTTTTTTTAACATATGACAGAACCCCCCCCAAAAAAGCTTGGCAGTTGAATACATGAGTAATTTTATACTATATGGCAACAAATACAAAGTTTCAGAAGGCAAATGTCAAACCAAGGGGAGGTATTTTTACTTCTACTTTAATAAGAAAAGACAAATACCTTACCTAGAACAGGGAGCAAAGAAGAGAAAGAGCCAGGTTGCCAAAGAAGAACAAATAGAAAATAAATATGTAAAAAATGCTGCGCCTCACTAAAAATAAGTATATGTTAAGGACAAAGAGGTTTTTTATTTCATTTTTGTTTTTGTTTTTTTCCAGTTAACAGATTGTCAAAGATTTAAGAGTAATAAGTTTTTGGCTAGGGAGGGCAAGGGAAAAGGAGTGCCCCCACAGGGCAGTCTTGCATCACATATTAAATTGTAACAGTGTCTACCTTTTGATTCAGCTCTTCTCTTTTAAGGAATTTATTTAAGGAAAAAAACTGGACAAACAGGAAAAAATGTATTTATAGGGGTATTCATTAAAGTATTATTTTTAATTGCAAAAATTTGAAATAACCAAAATGCTCAGTCAGTGAGGGATGTCTCAAATAAATTATAGTGTATCCATAACCATAAAGGGGTAATGCTCATCTCTATAGTAACATGAGATATCCAGGGTATGTAGTTGAATTTAGACAGCATGTGAAAGAGCATATACATTATCTTTCCATGTGTTTATATAGTTAAAAAAAAATGTAGATCTAGATATGTTTTTCAGACCCAGAAAGAAAAACATCAGATGTTAATAGTATAAGGCATAAGATTTTAAAAGGGTGTCATTTATGGGGCGCCTGAGTGGCTCAGTTGGTTAAGCGTCTGACTTTGGCTCAGGTCATCATCATGCAGTTCGTGAGTTCAAGCCCTGTGCTGGATGGATCTGTGCTGACAGCTAGCTCAGAGCCTGGAACCTGTCTTCAGATTCTGTGTCTCCCTCTCTCTCTGTCCCTCCCCTGCTCATGCGCGCGCTCGCTCTCTCTCTCTCTCTCTCTCTCTCTCTCTCTCAAAAATAAGTAACACATAAAAAAAATTTTAAAGGGAGTAATTTTAAGTTTTTCTGTTACACATTTCTGCATTGTTTTAACTTTTAAACACACACTGCTTTTTATAATTAAAAATCTGTATCATTCCAGGGTGGGTAGGAGTGCAAGTTTGGCAATTAATAGATAAGACATTCCTGGATAAGAAATAGCTAAAACAGCATAGGGGCACCTGGGTGGCTCAGTCAGTTAAGTGTCCCACCTTGGCTCAGGTCATGATCTCATGGTTCATGAGTCTGAGCCCCACATCAGGCTCACTGCTGTCAGCACAGAGCCCACTGCAGGTCTTGTCTTCCTCTCTCTCTGCCCCTCCCCAACTTGCACACAGACTGAAAAAATTTTAAGTTTTTGTATATTTACTGTTCATACTGATTATTCTGTATACTACCAAAACTTACCTCTTCAATTCTTGACTTGCCCAATTGTTAGAAACTGTCATATGTACCTCACAGATGATTTCCATTTAGTGATCGCTATGCTATTCAGCCATTGCCTGTTTTCATTCAGTTATGTTTTCATTCTGTTCCACATCCCACATTTGTTATGATGTAGGATGAATTAGATTCTGAAATACACACTGACATAAACCTAGTACATTTGACCAAAAACTATTTACTCTAGTTGATTAGAGGGAAGAAAATGTTCATTTGAATGGAGTGGTCATTCTTCACTATAGCATCAGTTTATTCTCAAAGGTTCCCTTGACTACTAGAAATCAACTTTTATACCTTGAAAGGCAATCTTACTACTAAGATTGTCAAATTTGGAGGAACACGTAACTTTTCTAGGATTGAAATTGGTTTTGGAATAGTATTGGTAAATTCTAACTCTTAAGTTGGGTAATGAGTTGTTATTTTTAGTTGTTATGCTTTATAACTTATATGTTCATGATATTCCTTTGTATCAGGTATTAATTTTTAAAGGAAAAAAAACTAGATGGGGAGTTTAGGGTCTAGTTGGTTTAGTCTGTGTTCACTATTTCATTAGTTCACTGATCAATATGTTTTTTTTATTAATTTTTTTAATGTTTATTTTTGAAAGAGAGCATGTGTGAGCAGGGGGGGACAGGATCCCAAGTGGGCTTTGCACTGACAGCAGAGAGCCCAATGTGAAAGTACAAAACCTTTTTTCTCCCTCATGCCAGCCATGTAAAGAATGGTATGATTTTTCAGTGTCTTGATTGATCTAAAATTGCTTTTGTTTTCAGATGGTGGCCAGCAGAGATCTGCAATCCCAGGTCTGTGCCACTGAACATCCAGGGCCTTAAGCATGACTTGGGGGACTTCCCTGTGTTCTTCTTTGGTTCTCATGACTACTATTGGGTACACCAGGGCAGAGTGTTCCCTTATGTTGAAGGAGACAAAAGTTTTGCTGAGGGACAGACTAGTATTAACAAGACCTTCAAAAAAGGTAAGTTGGATGATGTTTACAGTGACTCAAAACCAAGACTCAGTGGTTGATTTCTCTGTGTCTCCTCACTGGCACTTGACATGTTTCTGGTATTAGAGAACTTTCACCAGGTGTTACAATCCAGCATCCAGAAGTATCCAATCACATTAGAGCACATCTTATCCAATCAGTTAGAAAAATACATTTCAGTATGGTAGACTCTGCCATCTGTATGAAAAGAGTATCTTCAGTGATCTTTCTACAAACATAGAGATTATTTTGGAAATAGTCTTCTGAATCCAGTGAGGCACCTTTGCCACAGAAGAGTAGTAAAAGCTTCCCATGAAGCGCCTTGTAAGTGTTTTTGCAACAAGTTTCCAGGAAGTTTGACTTTCTGGGTAAGAGTAAAAGGAATTTAAATCTAGTACGAGATAAAAAGCTGGGTTTTTTTGGTTGGTTGGCTATTTTTTTGCTTTACTTGGAAGCCTCTGATTATTGAAGTAGGACCTCTTCTCTAAGGCAATGGCTTACGCAGAGCACAGTGTTCAGCTATAAACGAGTTATGTCCTATTTCAGCGTTATCCTATCCTGGTGGAAAATGGTTATTTCCAGAATAATTTTAAAAAGAACACCCCAGGCCAGATTCAGGGCATTGGGAAGGCAATGTAAAACTGCTCTCCTAACAGTCTTCGTTTTTTGTTTTTTTGTGTGTGGTTTTTTTTGTTGTTGTTATTTATATACTTTGTTTTGTCCTATTGGCAGCACTGGAAGAAGCTGCAAAACGTTTCCAGGAATTGAAAGCACAAAGAGAAAGCAAAGAAGCACTTGAGATTGAAAAAAACTCAAGAAAACCCCCTCCTTACAAACACATCAAAGTGAGTCGTTACCCATGAAACATTGGTATTTGACAGGCAAGAGGAAATGCATCGCCCTCTTAGTAATTAGAAGGCCCTTTTTGACTTATGAAGACTTTTACTGATTATCACCCAGTCTTCTGTAAAGCAAACTGAGAGCTTTTGTTGGAAGCATAAAATGGGAGCCATAGCCACTGTGCTGTGAGGAGGAGTCTTTGATAAGCCCTCTCACACCTACGAGCAGCATGTTCCCTGTGAAACCTTGTTCTTGCCCTACCAGGCTGTCCTGCAGCAAGTGAGAGGATAGGTATTTAGCTCCTTTACAAATTCTAGAAAGCCCACAGTTGCTTTTAGTTATAAATGTCCATTAATTTAGTAGAAGAAATACACATGATAAATAAGTGAGAATTCACATCAGATTTTGATATTTGTGTCCAGTATGAAGAGGCCATTTTATTCTTAGCTTGTTCTTAAGTTATTCAGGGGGAAATTGAAATCAAGATATATAAAGAACCTTTCTCAGAATCACACCACTATAGCAAAGCCAAGAATTTCATGGATGTGTGAGGTTCCTGTTCAGATTCCTCCCTCTCATTCGTGACTTGGTTTTCCAGGCTAACAAAGTAATAGGAAAGGTGCAGATCCATGTTGCAGACCTGTCAGAGATCCCCCGCTGTAACTGCAAGCCTGCTGATGAGAACCCGTGCGGCCTGGAGTCAGAGTGCCTAAACAGGATGCTGCAGTACGAGTGCCACCCGCAGGTGTGCCCGGCTGGAGAGCGGTGCCAGAACCAGTGCTTTACAAAGAGGCTCTACCCTGATGCAGAAATCATCAAAACAGAACGGAGAGGCTGGGGCCTCAGGACCAAAAGGAGCATTAAGAAGGTAGCCTGGAACAGAGGCCATGGGGGCGGTGGGACAGACCAGGGCTGTGCCTCTCAGAAGATGCTTCATCTCCTCCTAGGGGTGAAATACATAGGGATTTTTGGCAAAATTTTGAAGCTTCCCAAGTTGAAAGTTTGGCACTTCTTGAGCAGAGCAGAAGTGGTAGGAAGAGGCAGTAATAAAATGCACATAAACTTTGGATGTCCTATGGTCAGTCATAAAAAGGAGAAGGGACATTGGTCATTTCCTTTTTTTTTTTTTTTTAATCTGGTTTTAATTGACTGTCTTTATACATTTTTTTTTTTTTTTACATCTATTTTTGAGAGACGAAGCACACGTTGGGGAGGGGCAGTGAGAGGGGGGGAAGACACAGAATCCGAAGCAGGCTCCAGGCTCTGAGCTGTCGGCACAGAGCCCAACGTGGGGCTCAAACTCACAAACTGTGAGATCATGACCTGAGCCGAAGTCGGAGGCTTAACTGGCTGAGCCACCCAGGCGCCCCTCCTTTTTTATTTTATTTATTTATTTTAAAGCTTATTTATTTTGAGAGAGAGAGAGAGCACAAGCGAGGGAGGGACAGAAAGAGAATCCCAGGAAGGTTCCACGCTCAGCATCAAGCCTGACACAGAGCTGGATCTCATAACCATGAGATCACAACTTGAGCCAAGATCAAGAGCCAGACTAAGCCACCTAGGCGCCCCCATTGGTCATTTTCTATTTGAAATATTTTTGACCTGTTAAGCAAAAGAGATGTAAAAGGCTTAGTAAAGGCAAAAGAGTATGAAGGTCAGAACATACTGGAATGGAAACTAGCAAACCCAAGCTTTGCACCAATGTCACAATTCCTTGGCTGTGAGGATGTGGCCAAGTCACTAACCTCCTTGAGCCTCAGTTTCCTCCACTCTCAAGCGGATGTATCATAACCCTTGCCCTACACTCTTAAAAGGGTTGTTGCCAGTCTCAAATTAGAGTATATGTGCAAAAGCAACTGGCAAAGGTTGAGATCTTTAACACTTATAAATAGTCTTCATTCTTGGGGCCCCTGGGTGGCTCATTCGGTTTAAGTGTCTGACTCTTGATTTCAGATCAGGACATGATCTCACGGTTTGGCTCGTGGGTTTGAGCCCTGAGTTGGGCTCCACACTGACAGTGCAGAACGTTTTTGGGATTCTTTCTGTCTCCTGCTCTCTATGCCCCTTCCCCACTCGTGCACGCTTGCTTGCTTGCTCTCTCTGTCTCAAAATAAATAAACTTTGGGGCGCCTGGGTGGCGCAGTCGGTTAAGCATCCGACTTTAGCCAGGTCACGATCTCGCGGTCCGGGAGTTCGAGCCCGCGTCGGGCTCTGGGCTGATGGCTCAGAGCCTGGAGCCTGTTTCCGATTCTGTGTCTCCCTCTCTCTCTGACCCTCCCCCATTCGTGCTCTGTTTCTCTCTGTCCCAAAAATAAATAAACGTTGAAAAAAAAAAATTAAAAAAATAAATAAATAAATAAACTTTAAAAAAATAAATAAATTATCTTCATTCTTACACTTTGAGGTGCTTTTTCCAAGTGGTCTCTTTGAAGAAAAATTTTTAAATGCAAATAACTCAAAGAAGAATGAAAATCACCAGCAAATCCTAGTGTTCAAACAGTGGCTCTCAAACTTCAGAGATCCCTGGAATCTCCTGGGATCCTTGTTGAAAACAGTGTCCTACTGAACTATCTACGGACAAGCCTGAATAGTGTGCGGTTTCAAATGAGGCCCCCTTTCGGCCCTCTCTTCCATCCCCCCCACCCCTCCACTCCCCGCTGCTTGCCCAGGGCCAGTAGCGAACTAGCAAGAGTGCAGAGACTCTCAGTGAGAGAAGGTGGACATAGTGGGAATTAAAATTACTCTTGACATTTTTCTACCTGTAAAAAAAAGAAAAATCATCTTTGTGGTTAAAAAGTACTGTAGGAAAGAGAAACAATACAAAAAAGATAATAAAGAGTGAAATTCTTTCATCCCTTCAATTCCTGGTCTCCTCACCAGAGATGACCATTGTTAATAGGTTGTCATGTAGCCTTTTATGTATACAAATACATAGTCCTATATCCTATACTTATAGAATCTTTAAAAACAAATATACATATTATTTTATCCCACTTAATATATCATAAACATCCCTTTATGACAACCCATACAGATTTCTGCTCATTCTTTCTTTTTTTTGCTCATTCTTTTTTAACTAAACTCCCATTGTATTCTATAGTAAAATGTACCATAACTTAAAACCTATCTTCTAATAAACTTTATATATATATAATTTATTTAATTCTGTAGTGAACATTCTTGATTTTCTGTCTTCATGCACCCATTTCTATAGATTAGATCACTTGAAGCGAAACTCATTCATTAAGCACATGTTTGTGAAGCTGCTTCTATGTGCCAGGTACTACTCTAGGCATTTGGAAAAACAGTAGTGAACAACATACCTTTGTGGGTCTGCTAGAGACAGGTAATAAACAGATATGTAATGCTAGGTACCACTGAAATGCTGCAAAGAAAAATAATACTGTCAAAGGGGATGGCTGGTGACAGGAATTGTTATTTTAAATTGCTTGGTTAAGGAAGGCTGAGGAGTGCCATTTGACCTGAACAATGAGGAAAAAAGGCATGCATTTCAGGCTGAAGAAAGAGCAAAGACAGGGGCCTTAGCATGCTCCAGGCACAGCAGGAGAGCTAGTGCATCTGGAGAAGAGTGAGGAGGAGAGGGGTGAGAGGCAGGAGATAGCAGAGAAGGTAGCCTGGGGCCAGATCTTATGGGAATTTAGAGACCACAGGAGGGAGACTTCTGAAGTTGTTAGTGGGAAGTGACTTGATCTGACTGGATGTATTCATTTTCTATTGCTGCCTGACAATAATACTACAAACTTGGGAACTTATGATGTTACACACACTTTATTTTCTCACAGTTTCTAGGTCAGGAGTTGGGCAGTGCTTAGCTGGGTCCTCTGCTTAGGGTCTCACAAGGTTTCAGGCAAGATGCTTCTAGGACTGAATTTCTCATTCTTGTGCCCCAACCAGAGAAGGATATACTTTCCTGCTTGCATGGCTGTTGGCAGAATTCTGCTCTTTGCAGCTATAGGTCTGAGAGCTTCAGGTGGTTTTTGTTTGGGGTTGTTGTTCTTGTTGTTGTTTTGCTGCTATTAGCCTCTAGAGGCTGCCCACAATTCCTTGCCACATGGAGTTCCCCGACTTGGCTATTTGCTTCCTCACAGCCAACAAGGGAGAGACACTCCAGCAAGATGGATGCTAAAGTCTTGATGTAACAGACTCCCAGAATCACATACATTCTGTCATCTTTGCCGTATTCTATTGGTTAGAAGCAAGTCGCAGGTCCTACTCACTCAAGGAGAGAGAATCACACCACGGCATGAGCGCTGGGAGACAGGCATCTTGGGCGCTGCCTTAAGTATCCGTGTGCCACCCTTGTGTTTCCGAAAATTAACTCTGGCTGTAGTCTGTGGAATTTATGATCATGGGGAAGGGCTAACAAAAAGGAGACCATTGTTGTCCAGGAGAGAAATGATGGTGGCATATGGACTACCAGGGTTGTAGCTGAGCCAGAGAGAAGTGGGTACATTGCTGATATTTTGAAGGTGGAGCCAACAGGATTCACTGATCATTAAATATATGGATTGGATTGCTTGGCCAAAGGTCATTGACATTTAAAATGTCATTAGAATGCAAAAATTTTTTTTAAGGTTTTTTTTTTTTTTTTTTTTTTTAAATAATCTCTACACCCAACGTGAGACTTAAACTCATGACCCCAAAATCAAGAGTCACATGCTCTTCTGACTGAACCAGCCAGGTGCTCCTAGAATGCAAAATTTTTGGTGGTACTTTTAAGCCATGCATATCACATACATAAATTTTGCCTATGACTTCAGGGGAGGTGTAGGGGCTATCCTGAAATTTATCCAGTTTAATATCATGTTAATGTCTTTTATTAATTTTTTAATGTTTATTTATTTATTTTTGAGTTGGAGGGGGAGGGGCAGAGAGAGGGAGACAGAGGATCCCAAGCAGGCTCTACACTGAAAGCGAAGAGCCCGATGTGGGGTTTGAACTCATGAACCGTGAGAACATGCCCTGAGCTAAATAAAGTCAGACACTTAACCAACTGGGGCACCCAGGCGCTCCTAACATCTTTTAACAGTAGTTGCATTTATTTTAAAATGTATTCTAATTTATTAAATTGATATGATCAAGAGAAAAGAAAATACAGTCAGGATTATTCTGTCCAGTAGCACTTGAGGAATTGCTAATGTAAGACAATTGCTCTTTTACAAAATAGTTGGAAGTATATATTCCTGAAAAGCAAAATCATAAAGACTTAGTAGCAGCATGGAAAAGATTTTTGGTACATTGAGGGACAAAGGCCAAATATGGAATTTGATTGTACACAGCCAGCCCTCTTCCTTTCGCACATAACAGATCCTTGCAAATGTGGGCCAGAGCCAAACAAGGGACTTCCTGTAACAAGGTGATTTCTTTCTTCAAAATTAAGAAAATATATATTAAATACTGAATTACAGCTTACCTTTTTGCCATAGTCTTTGAGGACAGATTTCTAGCTCTATTAAAGTTCTTGTTTTGTTATTTTTATTCATAATTTAATTCATAGTTAATGGGTATTTTTTGAGTTGTTTTTTGTTTTTTTAAAGGTTTTATATTTTTAAATAACCTCTACATCCAACATGAGGCTCAAACTCACAAAAAAATAAAAGTATCGTTACATTTTTGCCAATAAATTTGAAAATTTATATGAATGGATTCTTAGAAAAGCATAATCATCACCACTCCCACAAAAATAAATTTAAAAATATGAATAGTTCTATAAACTATTAAAGAAATTGAAACTATCATTAAAAACCTTCCAACAGGGGCGCCTGGGTGGCTCAGTCAATTAAGCATCCTGCTTCAGCTCAGTTCATGATCTCAGGGTTTGTAGGTTTGAGCCCCATGTTGGGCTCTGTGCTGACAGCTCAGAGCCTGGAGCCTGCTTTGGATTCTGTGTCTCCCTCTCTCGCTCTCTCTCTCAAAAATAAACATTAAAGGGGCGCTTGGGTGGCGCAGTCGGTTAAGCGTCCGACTTCAGCCAGGTCACGATCTCGCGGTCTGTGAGTTCGAGCCCCGCGTCGGGCTCTGGGCTGATGGCTCAGAGCCTGGAGCCTGTTTCTGATTCTGTGTCTCCCTCTCTCTCTGCCCTTCCCCCGTTCATGCTCTGTCTCTCTCTGTCCCAAAAATAAATAAAACGTTGAAAAAAAAAATTTTTTTTAAATAAATAAATAAACATTAAAAAAAAAAAAAAAAAGACGTTCCAAAAAAGAAAACTTTAAGCTCAGATGGTTCCACTGGTCAATCTGCCAAACATCTAAAGTTAGGAATAATGTCAATTAGAATAGAATAGAATTGAATAGAAAGAAGGAACAAGACAGATGTGGTAAAAATATATGCAACAAAGATGATAAGGGATTATGTTTTGTTGCAAAGAGTTCACATATGGAGAAAATATATGCAACATATGAACAAAGGTGCCACCTGCATGCCAATGAATGACAACCACCATTTGTCTCTAGGGTTAAAGTTGTACTTCCAGCAGTCTTTCTGGTTAATTCTCTTGGATTACATTACACATACATTGTTAAAAAATGCTTTCAAATATAACACACTGGTTTTACACTTATGTGCTTCTCTACAGGGTGAATTTGTAAATGAATATGTCGGTGAATTAATTGATGAAGAAGAGTGCAGATTGCGAATCAAGCGAGCCCACGAGAACAGTGTAACTAATTTTTATATGTTAACTGTTACCAAGGTAAAATTGCTTTTTTTTGTAAGAAAAAAGGATTCTTGGTTTTTGTTCATGGTCTTAGGTTGAACTCCATTTCCTCTAACTTGATTTTTTTTTCCAGGAGAGTTAGAATGGTTTGAAGTAGCCAGTGTGCTACCAGCCACAGTGTGCTTCTTAACACCACAGTGCACCGTGGCTGGTTAGTGAAGCTTTGCATGTGGCATGTGAGGTGGCCCTGTGAGTGGAGAGACAGCCAGGACAGGGCAGACATGGTCACGGAAGAACCTGGCCCTCAGTTTCTCCATTACTGATGGAGACCATCAGCTCTGCCATGCTGAGTTCTAAAGCACCATTAAAGTTCTGATTTAGCAAAAATTCTAACTCTGAATTGTTCTGTATACTGAAACTTCATGTCTGAGTTAGGACAAATGAATGAAGCCATAAGCAGGATGACAGGAAAACTGCTAGTTTAATCCATGAGATTGTAAGCCACCTTTGCTGTGCGTTCTGTCTGTATCTCACCTCACTTCTGCAGCAGCCCTCTGCCATGCAGGGGACAAGAAACTGAGGTCCAGCCATGACAAGTGATCTGTTGAGTGCAGAGCAAAGACTAGTACCCATCTTTCTGGTGTTCCAGGCTATCCCTGAAACTAAGGGAATACCATTAAAAGTAAGAACTAGTTGGGGCGCCTGGGTGGCGCAGTCGGTTAAGCGTCCGACTTCAGCCAGGTCACGATCTCGCGGTCCGTGAGTTCGAGCCCCGCGTCAGGCTCTGGGCTGATGGCTCAGAGCCTGGAGCCTGCTTCGGATTCTGTGTCTCCCTCTCTCTCTGCCCCTCCCCCGTTCATGCTCTGTCTCTCTCTGTCCCAAAAATAAATAAAAACATTGAAAAAAAAATTAAAAAAAAAAAAAAGTAAGAACTAGAAATCACTTAAAAGCTTATTCTCTTGGTGCCTGGGTGGCTCAGTCGGTTGAGCGTCTGACTTCAGCTCAGGTCATGATCTCGCTGTTTGAGACCCGCATCAGGCTCTGTGCTGACAGCTCAGAGCCTGGAGCCTGCTTCAGATTCTGTGTCTCCCTAATCTCTCTGCCCCTCCCCACTCGCACTCTCTCTGTCTCTCTCTCAAAAATAAATAAATATTTAAAAAATTAAAAAAAAAAAACACTTACTCTAGGAGCGCCTGGGTGACTCAGTCGGTTAAGCGTCCGACTTTTGATTTCAGCTCAGGTCATGATCCCACGGTTCATGAGTTCAAGCCCCATGTCAGGCTCTGCACAGACAGTGCAAAGCCTGCTTGGGATTCTCTCCCTCCCTTCAGCATTCACACTGTCTCTCTCAAAATAAATAAACTTTAAAAACAAAAAAGTTTATTTTAGCTGATATGTCATTGTTTAACAGTTTTACAACTTTCATGATTGTAACTTTCATAAACATAAAATACCAATTATTTCTGATTACTGAGTAAGCCCTTCATATCCTCCCCTCACTGGCAGGGACCCTCCAGCCATCTTGACAATGCTGGGGAGGCCCCGTCCTCCAGAGCTTATCCAGATTATCAGAGTTTGAATTCAGGGGCCAGATTGTTGAGCTTTTGACTGTATTCTGAACATCAGTGTAAGTGAAACAGAAGGAACAGATGACTACTAAAGAGTATATCCCACACGACAGCCCTTCCATTGATCAAATCCCAAAGTCTTCATTCAGAGACCAAGTCTTTCATTTTTCCTCCTTCCCTCTCTGTGGCCTACACTCTTCTCCATTTGCCCCCATGGTCGTTTCGCTGCTTGAGCAGAGCAGGAAAGGAGGGCTGACAGCAGAAAACCATAGCTTCCACCCCACGCGGCTCACCGATCTCTGTGCTCTGGCATCGTAGAATGCCCTTCCTCAGCCTGTGGCCAACTGATCTTCCACATAGCATTATTCTGTGGTCTATGTCTAGAAACAAACTGGAAGGAAGGAAGGAAGGAAGGAAGGAAGGAAGGAAGGAAGGAAGGAAGGAAGAAAAAAGCTAAATTCTACTTTATCTTAAATGCTTTGACTTGAAGGTCATCAAATAAAGTCAAGAACTTAGTCAACGGCTCAGAGAGCACATGATGTCAGATTTGTCAGCCGTCAGACATCAGCTGGTAGCAAAAAGCTGCTCCCTGTGGCTCTTGACCAAGTTGGCTATTTCTGAGAGAGACTTGTACTTAGCTTTATGTTAAAGGCACCTTTCATTTCTTTTCTTTCTGAAGGACCGTATAATTGATGCTGGCCCCAAAGGAAATTATTCTCGCTTTATGAACCACAGTTGTAATCCAAACTGTGAAACACAAAAGTGGACAGTGAATGGAGATGTTCGAGTTGGACTTTTTGCTCTTTGTGATATTCCTGCAGGTAAAAAACCAGCTTGTTCCCCATGCCTTCCTCCCTGGGCAGGACATCCCTCAAGGTTTGAGGCTTAAGGATTTATTCAAATAAGATAGAATTCTATTTTGAATTATTATCTGCCGTTAAGAAGTGAAAATCTGTGTCCTGCAAAAGGGAGTTTAAGCAAGCAGAGAGGATGTCACAGAATTCTCTGGGTGCTTGACCCTAATGAATTACTTCTCCAAGTTCTTGCTGTCTGTGCGATATAACCAGATGCTTAAGCTTTTGTTTTCTTTTTTAAAGTATTAACATACTGTGTTAACTTCAACTGGTGTCTGGGCTTGTTTGGTGGGGGGGTGGGGGGGTGTTTGTTTTTTAGTTGGAAGATCATCTGTTTCAGGGTAGACATAAAAAGCTTTTGAAGCCAGCTGCTGCTTCCATTTTTCCTTACCCATCTAGCATCTTAACAGCAGAACTTAGTTTCTTCTCTGCTGGGTTTGTAGGAAAATGGGTAAGAAGAGAAGAACTATAG
Source organism: Prionailurus viverrinus (assembly GCF_022837055.1). Taxonomy (NCBI): domain Eukaryota; kingdom Metazoa; phylum Chordata; class Mammalia; order Carnivora; family Felidae; genus Prionailurus; species Prionailurus viverrinus. The sequence goes on from NC_062564.1 coordinate 44,487,525, forward strand.
CTAGAAGAGATTAAAGGCATTCCCGACGTTGTGGCCTCTTCAAGACCAGCTAAGAGAAAGCTTGGACCTCCCAGCTCAAATCCCTGGGTCTTTGGTGTAAATAGTAAATCTGCGTGGTGAATTCTTTTCTGATCATAAAGCATTAATCACCAGAGATGGTATGGTCACCAAGATGCCATGGTCCTATTATTCATTCAGAAATTGGTGTAAATTAGCTTTAGGAAAGCAACTAAACCAGAACCCATTTGTCTTGAGCACAGATTTTAGATTCTTAGTCTGTTATATGGATCTTGACCACTTCAATGAAAAGGATATGACGACTTCTGTAGACTATTTTTGCTGTCATCACTGGTGGATGGGGATGTTTTCCTCTATTGTTTTTCCCCATCACTGTCTTCTGTGTGGAACACGGGTGAGGGAAAAGCCTTCATGTCAGAATTATGTCTCTCTTTCATTGTGAGTGTGTGTCCGTGGCAGCATTTCTCTTCCCCATGATTTGAGTATGAATAATTATTTCTCTTGGTTTAGGGATGGAGTTAACATTTAATTATAACCTGGATTGTCTGGGCAACGGCAGAACGGAATGCCACTGTGGAGCAGAGAACTGCAGCGGCTTTCTGGGAGTGCGGCCGAAGGTCAGTCGTGAGGGAAGCAAGCACCCCAAGCCAGCGGGAAATCAGGAGTGGGGCTGCTCAAGAAGTGTATGACCATCTCAGGAAAATGCTGGCAAATGGGTACCTGGATTAGTTCGAGGGACAGTCGTTGTGGTAGCCAGAGTTTAGACTCTCTAACTTTCTAACGAAGCATATCTTAGTAAGATCTGTCAGGTTCTGAAAATGTGTCTGTATTTCTGATAGTTTTTGAAGTTACCAGTATCCTTTTCAAAACTTTTTTTAAAAATTCACATTTTATTTAAAACCACTGAGTGAGGCGCTTTAAAATGTTTTGTGTTCTGGGGCGCCTGGGTGGCACAGTCGGTTAAGTGTCCGACTTCCGCTCAGGTCATGATCTCGTGGTTTGTGAGTTCGAGCCCCGCATCAGCTGTCAGCTCAGAACCCACTTCAGATCCTCTGTCCCCCTCTCTGTCTGCCCCTTCTCTGCTCGCTCACTGTCTCAAAAATAAACACTAAAAAAAAAATGGTGCGTTCTATGGTATGCGAATTATGTCTCAGTATCCTTGCAATTTAAAAAACAAAGCACCTTATTCAAAAGTAGTGAAAATGAAGCCATATTTTCATGTTCATACTGTTATGGGATAAGTCCTCCCAGTGGTTTTTAGGTCATTGAACAACCAAATTTAAAAGAGCTTAAATGAATGTGGGGTTGTGGGAGTTCCTGTTCTGTGTGAAGTTTCACGCACCGTGTTCAGTACAACTCTGATCCTTCTCCCTGCCAGCCAACATGTGCGTCAACAACTGAAGAAAAGGCCAAAAATGCTAAATTAAAGCAGAAGAGGCGAAAAATCAAAGCAGAACCAAAGCAGATGCATGAAGATTACTGTTTTCAGTGTGGAGATGGTGGAGAGCTGGTCATGTGTGACAAAAAAGACTGTCCCAAAGCATACCACCTCTTATGCCTTAACCTGACTCAGCCACCGTATGGTAAGCTAAACTCTTGAGACCCTGTCTCTGACGTGCGTGTAATGTAAGAGGTACTTCACTGTCCTTCGTGGAGCCGTGGAATGGATGAGGCTGACTAGAACAGCCAACAGTAGCAAACATAAAGTATGCTCACGAAAAATTTATCCCTGCAAATAGGGAGTGGGTGCGGGCCAGCAGAGACTGGTCTCTGTGTCCCTATTGCCCTGGGTGAGCAGTTGGCTCCTGTGGCGTTGAGTTTCGGGCAGCAGCACGCCTCCGGGCTCACCGGTGCACCTGCTCGTAAGTTTGGCTGAAATTCGGAGTGGTGCTCAGGTGAACTTGGTCTCCAATCAGAGAAGACGGTGGGAACGGGGGTGTTTCACGGGTTGTCGAGGCGGGCACTGATGGGGCTCTTTTCCCTGTCCCCACCCCTCACTAGGAAAGTGGGAGTGCCCGTGGCACCAGTGCGGGGAGTGTGGCAGCGCCGCCATCTCCTTCTGCGAGTTCTGCCCGCGCTCCTTCTGTAAAGATCACCGAGAGGGCGCTCTGGTTCCCTCGGCCCTGGAAGGCCGGCTCTGCTGCTCGGAGCACGACCCCGAATCTCCTGTGTCGGCAGAGTACTGGAGCAAGATCAAATGCAAGTTGGAATCGCAGGATCGTGGAGAAGACCTGAGAGAATAAATGGGTGGTGATTTCTTTTTTTTCTTTTTATTGAAATGACAAAAAGAAAAGAAAAAAGGGGAATCGGTGACGCGTTAGTGGAAGAAGAGCCGGCTGCGGTGCGCGCGGCCTTGGCCTTCAGCGCTGCCTTACTGAAGTGCGAATGGGGAGCCGGGTGGCGCGGGCAGGAGCAATTGCTGGGATCTGGTTCTGTTTTGTCAGCTTGCGTCCTCTTCTGTAGCGGGCCAGATTCCCTTGGTCTTTTCTTGCCTTTTATTGTGCTTCAATGCCTTTGCAGCTGGAAAAAGAGATGTCTTCGCTTTTAGAAGAGAAAGTTATGTTAATGAGATAAATTTGAAGTCTAGGATGTGTTCCTTGGGTGTAAAAAGCAAAAGTAGCCATCATTCCTTTATTTATTTTCTTTTTTTTTTTTTTTTTTTTATCTTAAGAAATGTAGTCAGGTAGTCTGTTCAGTGTGCGTGTGCGTCTCACGTAGGAGCTGGAGCAGGCCCTCTGGAAAAGGCTCTGATGATCTTCATATACCTCTTTGCTGAGCAGTAGGGAGGCTGACTTCTCTTTCCCTTCGGAACGTCTTTCATAGTCTCAGAGAAGGGCTTTATGGGAGTATTGGATCTGGCCTCTTGAGAACAAAATGCCTCAGTGGATTTTACCTCTGTGGTCTTAACCTAGGTGGGCTTTATGACGTGATAACTCTACCTAGAAAGGAATGTAATGTGGTTTGGGGTTTTGGAGAAAGACAGAAGGGGGTGCGTTCACTGAGTTGGAAATATTTTCCATTGATCGTGGACATTTTTGATGAAGTGTGTTTATGTGGACGTGAGTGGTCATCCCCCCTCTATCCTGGCACACTGACAAAGGCAGATAATGGGAGACGAGAGGCCCAGACCAGACACTGTATCATACAAGCACCATTTTCTGTTCAGTATAGTGGAGCCCCCTCGTCCATCTTGGAGAGAATTAAGGGCATTTCCTCTCTTGTCTCTGCTCAGCCATGTTTCCTAGTGGGAACTACACAAATGAATCTGAGCTGTATCTGAGTAGGTTTCTTGGTTTAGTTCCTAATTTGGGGGGCAGAAGGGGTAGGGGCAGCCCCAAGTTCTATGTAGACAATTTATATCTCGTATTATCTAGTAACCAACATCGCCCCCATTGAGGAAGGGGGACACTTCTACAGGGTAGGTAAGAGCCACACAAACACACTTCGTTGTAGGAAGCACTTAGGGAAGCTCCCGAGAAAGCAGCGTTAGCAAAAATGGTTGGTGGTGATGCTTGGATCTCACAGATGCAAGTGTACCAAGGTGTCTGCCCACAAAATTCACTTGCATTTCATGTTTAGGAATATGTATATTCCAGTATTCCTGGTATGAAGTAATTAGTCATGTCAGACCTTGTTGTAACACTGTGCTAAGTAGAAGTCTAGGGCTAGCTTGAATGAACTATAACTTTCTCTGTGGATTCTGACTGCTTACAGTTGCTGATACCTGGTAGCATTTATTTTCCCTCAAGAAGTTTCTAGGAACCTTATGAAGGTTGAGAGAGTAGATGCTCGGCCACATTCCTTCGGTTGTGTCACGCGTGTTCCTTTTTTCTTGTCAATTTAGAGTTCTTCTCTGGAAAAAAGAAGAAACACTGTTTTGTGCCTCTTTTTTTAATGTAAATGTGTAATCGTACTGGGTTTTCTCTTGTAAAAAAAAAACAAACCAAACAAAAACCACACTACACTTCCTTTACTTAAGCTCCTAAACTGCCATTTGCCTGATTCCAGCAATTAATTCTGAGGTGACTTCTTGGGCCTCCAGTAATTCTATTGATCAGACATGGTCCCAGAAGAAAGAGCAAAATGGAAAATGCTGTACGTGTTACCAAATATAATTGCTATGAGTAACATGAAGTACAGCTTCACCAAAACACTAAACTCTTTGCAACATAATTGCTCTTGAGCAATTATATGGTTTGATATCCTTTTAAAAAATAATTTAAGAAAATCTAGGTTTTATCATACTAAAACTTTATATATATATATATATATATATATATATATATATATATATATGATAGATGTTTGCTTTTTTAAACTTACTAACATGAAGGATTTCCTTTAACATTCGAAGTGCAACTCTTGTTGAAATAGTATCAAACATGAAATCTTCTCTCCTTGCTTTGTTTCCAACTCAGTGCTATTTAATATCTGAGGACTTTTCTACGGTAAGCCAGGGTACATCCTCTGCACTGCAGGTACCTTAGGTTTAAGTATTTTTATGCAGCTTCTTCATTGTGTTGTGTTTGGTTCATGTATCTGTAACAGCTCTGCTGAGATTTCATCGTTTTTGTTGGGGGTGGGGGGTATCTAATAGGATTGTTCTGCCATTTCAGAAATCAGGGTAGAAAACAAAGTGGCTAACCACAGCTCTGGAGTCTTTGTCCGTGACTGCTCTTTAACAGTTCGAAAAGTGGCTTCGGTCCTGCCAGTGCCAAGGAGCTCTCCTCACACCTCCGTGGTGTCACTCCTGACCTCTTTCATGTATTTCCAAGTTGCAGGTGATAGAAGCAGAGAGGGAGAGAGAGTTGCGCTCACTGCGCCTCGCCAGTGAGGTATTCCAAAAGACGTGTCTCTCTCTCAGACTTAAGTTGGTATTTGTTAACTTTTAAATCTGTATGTGTGGTCAGAGCATAGATGGTTGGTTTTTATTCTTGTCCAAAAATGAGATAGCTCATGGCAGCATGGGATAATGGTGGTATTTTTTTTTTTAGCCTCCTGTTAATTCTTTGGAAGAAGAAGTGAATGTAAAATTTTTGATCATCAGCGTAAAGCTTCAGAAATCAGACAGTAACAACTACAGAGGAAATCCTGGAAGCCACCAGGCGTGTGCAGTGCAGGAAGGGGCTGGACCCCGGTCACAAGGGAGTCAGGAGGGCCGCCTGGGGCTGGGAGGGGGTGGCTGACCCTTCATTCCTGGAAGGCCAAAGCAGCTGGAGGAAGTGATTCACTCCTGTAATATCTAATCAGGGCTAGAGTCAGGAGGGAGGTGGGTTTTATTTTCGTTTTTATCTTAACAAGTTCCTCCTCTACCTTAATTGTCAAAAATGATGGCCTGAGCTATAGAATAGGCTGCCTTTTAGAATCATTGAAACTTGGAGCTGTGTGTTCAAGTCAGGACCATATCTTAAATAAATAAATAAATAATGGCGGGGGAGGGGGGGGGTTGGTGGCTGCTCCTAGCTCCCTTCTGCCATTTCCACAGACTATTTGGAAACGTGCTTGTGAAAAATGTTTTGAAATTCTGAGATAATCATGTAAAGGACTCTCAGGGCAGGCTGTTGGACACGTTTCTTTCATGGTTCATGAAGTAGAGTTTCCTTTTGGACTAGTCACGTGCTCTGTGCTCCACGGGCCGGACCCAGAGCTGCAGTGTGGAGGGTGGGGAGGCCGCTGTGCAGGGGGGAGTCTCTGGACTGCCCGGGATTCGTGGCTCGTCCTCCACTTCCTTTTAAGTCCCACGCTCTTCCTTTAGCATTCACCTTAAAGTCAAGGTGCTGCCACATGCCACGTCCCGACAGGGTAAGGAAATGAGTTGCCGTGGAGTCCTCATGGCTTGGGAATCTTACATTTGATGTGCTTCTCCGTGAGGTACCATGACCTTGGGAAGTTGCTTGATCGCTGGGCAGCGCAAATTCCGCCCCACTTCCTTCTTCCAAGGCTGCGGCATCTGGCCGCCCCAAGTCGTTGGGCCTTGTTGCTGCGACTTGACGAGATCATTGGGAACCATTTCCTTTGGCCCAGAGCCACCTCGAATTGGTCCCTGGTTATCTGTAAACAAAGAGTAGAACTCCCAGTTTCAGATGAGCTGGGGAATAGATGTAATTAGACAGCTTTGCCATGTATTAACAAATACTGAAAAGTTGGGAATTTGTATATACTGAAATCTACCGACTTTTACCTGGGGCGGGGACCGGGAGAGAAGGGGTAGAATAGGGTGAGGGCGGGGACTGATCATGTTTACCACAGGTACGAAGTAGTCACTTTAACATTGAGACCTCTGCCTCATTGAATTCAGGTTTTTTAAGTACTTGAAACTCTTCAGATTCCCCTTATTTTACAGTTATTTTTAAATTTATGAAGTAGAAAGCATTGTTTTGTATACTGTTTTGAAAACAAATAGCCTAGTCTCTTATCCTCTTTAGCTTGGATTAAAGGCAAAGTTCTGCAAATGGGAGAGGGTGTCCACAGCAGATATCTCAGATTTCATGTATGCATTTGAGGAAGAGACTCTTGCATGAAATACCAGCACCATTTTTATGAATATTTCCTATGTGTGTTCTTTATTTTGTCATTTTGTCAGCCCTATCCCCGTGCACCTCCTCTTTCCTTTTAATATATATGCCTGTGTAGGGAAAAAAACAAAAATTTGCACTTACGTTGCACTCCTGAAATGCAGGGTGTAACCTGCGTGTTTCAAAAAACATTTCCGTTCTTTTCTTGTCAGTCCATTGCTTAGGTGACAAGTTCAGGTGCTTGTGGCACATACGTGTGAAAGGGGAGGAGGAGGAGAGCGACCTGTGCCTCAGTAGCCCGTGCAAGTCCATTACGTGTAAGACAAAGGGAAAAGATAAACAGTTGCCAAAGTCATTTATTCAACCCCTAGTTTTCTTACGTGACCTTCTCCATCTGCGGATTAGCAAGAAAGCACCCTCGGGTGCCAGTGCGCCCTTCTCCCTGCCTGCTGCGGACCTCTGACTCGAGCTGGTGGCTCTCAGCAGCCAGCAGATCCCCGAGATAAGGTATTCGTAAGGTATTCTTGTCAGTTTAGGAGTGGACTGGATAAAATTTACTTTTCTACTTTTATCTCATTTGTGCTGTCACATACCCTGTGTCAAAAAAGAAAATCATATTGCCTCCGATGACCAAGATGCTAAATGATGATTACAACTGGCTAATAATTAGGTCCTTTTTATATACAGGGGTGTGTGCATAATTGGAATTGGTATGAGAAATTCATTTGTAACCACTTGTGATATTGCACAACAAACACAGATACCTACAGATTCTGTTTTCATTTTTCTTGTGATCTTTATCTATGATAATGACCTTTGTAGATTGGTTATTTCTGTACTTTGTTTATCTGTAATAAACTTTGTAGATCCTGTGAAATGTTATTTTGCCTAAATCACTTGAGATTTGAGTCTTTAATAACAGAGCATCAATATTCACTAAAGTCAATCTCTTTTGGGTTTCTGTGGCTTGGCTAGAAGCTCTTGACACTAAGGGATTAGTGTTCATTTTCCCTGGGGGGTGTTCCACTAGGGCATTACTGTATAATGACTTGATGTTGCCACATAGACTTCAAGATACATGATATTTTGGGGATTTTGTTGATCGACCTATGTTTTACTGCATAGTGTGAAACGTGTAAAGCTTGGTTAACCTGTATATAGATAGCTTATTGGTGACTAGTTACAGTACATTTAGGATTGCCTGTAATTTTAAGCTTCTAACTACTGTGTGTGCTGGTAGGAACATAAATTTTTGTACATTATATTTACTGAGATGTTGCCTTTTTTTATTTGACAACTACTTTGGAATTCAGACGTGTTTTTTGCTTCCGTGAGGATTAATTTGGAAAGGTTCTTAATGACATTCCACTGATTTCAGATTTTGCTTGAGATTGACTTCAATAAATTGTCCTGTATGTTACAAATTAAATTGTGGACTTGTTCATTGCCTGTCATTTCTTGCCACAACTACTGGACAAGGGGTCATAAAGGGAGGGAGGGGACCCGGCGCAGGGCTGAATGGCCCAAGATGTGCACCCTGAGCGGGAGGGGGGCGGCGGTGAGTCCGCAGCACTGCAGGGCCCTTCGGGATGTCCCCGCCACTGCGCTGCGAATAAACGTGGGGCCGCACTCCTGGGGTTTGGTTTGGTTTTCATAGAGGTGAGGTCCTTGGAGAATGTCGCTCCCCGCTTGGCGTGGTAGGAGAATATCGAGGCACCGACTGGTTGGCGAAGGGCGCCACGGGGATAGATGTCCCTCTCATCCGGTCGGTTTCTCAGACTCCACGGAGAAACTGCTGCTTGGCTGGGCACCGGGAGCCAGCTCCCTGCCCAGCACCCTAGAACGGCCCCGCTTGCTCCCCATTCCTTTGGCGAGGTGCTGCTCTCGGGACGGCGCCGGAGCCGCCCCTCCTCCCGGGGTTGCCGACCCGCCCCGGCCGCGAGGTGGCCGCCCGCCTTCTGCGCGCGCAGTTCCCCCGGCGCCCGCTAGCCCGCTCTGAGAGCAGCCGAGGCCCGGCCTCCCGGGACGGCCCTCCAGGGGGCGGGCGCGCGCCCCGCAGCCGCCGCAGCGGCAGCCACGTCAGCGCGGCGTCTGTCCGGGGCCGAGCGGATGGAGAAGGCGGCGGCGGCCCTCGGGGCCGAGTTGGGCGTGCGGATCGCCCTGTTCGCGGCCTTCCTGTAAGCGTCTTGCGGTCGGACCCCACTCCAGACGGGCGGCCGACCCCAAAGGAGGCGGGCAGGCAGCCCCTGCCTCGGCCTGGGGTTCCTCGAGCGCCGCCCGCGGGCCAAGGTCCGGGGTCCCTAGGTGGGAAGCCCCGGCCGTTCCAGGAAACAAGCCGACAGGCTCTGCACATTTTTGTTTCTCCTTTAGGGTAACAGAACTTCTCCCTCCCTTCCAGCGGCTGATCCAACCAGAGGAGATGTGGCTTTACCGGAATCCGTATGTGGAAGCAGAGTATTTCCCTACCAAGCCCATGTTTGTGCGTGGAGAACTAGCCTTCCTTCTGACCCTTAGTACCTGTTACTGAGCTTAATGCCAGGAAGCAGCAGGAGGTGGTCGTTTTGGCTCCAAAACGGAAACTTACTGTCCCCCTTGATGTGCTAAAAATTTTGTTTCCTTATGATTAGGATCCAAATTTAGCAAGATGCCAGTTTTTGCTCCAGGGCCATGTTCTGAGCTCTGTTCCTTAGGATGGGGATGGCCCGAGGGAACTGGTCATTTAGAATAATGTGATGGTGTTACTTGCTGGTGGAGCTGCTAGTGCCCAGTCTGACGCTACTTATATTGACAGGGGAACAGGGAGCTCTGACATGTGAGTTCTGCTGTCCCTACCACCCCTCTTCCCTGTGGGAGCTCCTTTAACAACTAGTGGTCTCGGGGTTTGGTTTTTTAACCTCTGCCATGTTCTGGTTCAGGTCATTGCATTTCTCTCCCCACTGTCTCTGATCCTCCTGGCCAGATGTCTCAAGAAGGCGGGCGGGACAGACAGCAGACAGGCCTGCCTGGGTAAGAACTAGCGGTCTCTGGCTGGGTTACCTCCTTGGTGCTGGAATGAGAAGGTGGGAGTTGTGGGCTTCAGCCACTGGAGGTGTGACCTCAGCGGGTGGAGACCATGGGGTTCTGCATTCCTAAAGTCGTCCTATCTCCCCTGTACCCGTGCTATCACCCATGACACCGAAAACTAGCACTCTAAGAACGTAACTTCCTAGCAGTGCCTATATGCACTGGATAATTTGTACCCCAGAAACATCTTCAGCCTAGTGCAGTTCTCTCTGTGCAACACGTTAAGAGAATTATTTCCACGCTCAGCTCCGGTTGGAGCCTGACCATTCCTGTCTCAGAAAGACATGGCTGCTCTCAAGAGACAATGACCATGCAGCGCCTCTGAGGCAGAAACTAACAGTAAGTTTCTTTGCTTTCCAGCTGCCAGCCTTGCCCTGGCTCTGAACGGTGTCTTTACCAACACAATAAAACTGATAGTGGGCAGGTGAGTGAGCAGGGTCCGCACCTGGGTGCCAGCCCTTCCCCACCCACCCACCCACAGGAGGTGGTTCATGGCTGCACCACACAGCTTCCTCCTTATCCTTTCCTCCTCTGTCTGACCTTGCTTTTTTCACTTAACTCTTCCTCCCTTTCCCTATGGTTGTCCTGCAGGTGACACTTGGGCTCTTCGCTGCCCTGAACAGCATTTCCCACTGACAGCTGCAGCAGGGTCCACGTCCTCTAGAGCACCTGCTGAAGCTGCAGGGTGACTTGCTCTTTGCCCTAACAATTTATCATGTGCTGGACAGGCTCCCGCCCACCCCACCCCACCCCCCACCTCCCGATTTAAATGCTGACCCTGGAAATAATGCTTTTCTTTTAATGGTGACTGTCCTAATCCACTTCCATTATTTTGCCTGGGACACCATTTGACCGAGAGTAAATGGATTACAGATTACGGATGTCTGATAAAACCAAAAAATAATTTCTGGTGTTGTCAGGCGATCTGTGTTGAGATCATGGTTCTTTCAGGCCACGCCCAGACTTCTTCTACCGCTGCTTCCCGGATGGGCAAGCCCATTCTGACTTGAAGTGCACAGGAGACAAGGACGTGGTGAATGAGGGCCGGAAGAGCTTCCCCAGTGGACATTCTTCCTGTACGATGTGAACTTGACATCTCTGCCTTTTGGGGGGCCACTGAATTTAACCTAGGAAATGTGTGAGGATGGGATCATCTCACTAGTTTTGTTCTTGTATCTAGAAACTAGCGAACCCCCCCCTTCTTTAATAACCCCAAGATTTCACAAGTCTGAGCCTCAAAAATCAGGGAGGAGAGAGGAGGTAGTTTACCTTCATGAGATCTGGAACGTTTTAGGATTGTTGTATTATTTGCCTAGATCCTGCAATCTTGTACTAGTTATAAAAGCATTAACCTTTGCTGAAGGACTACTATGTGTCAGGTTCTTTGGAAGGCATTTTTGATTCTTACCTCATTTAATACCAAAATAGCATAATGAGGTGGGTAGTATTATTTTTATGATTCCCATTTATACATGAGGAAACGAAGGCATTGAGAAGTTAAATAACCTGCCCAATTGTTAATATTCCAAAAACTATTCTCAGAATAAATATTAACTTTGGGACACAAAATAAAGTCCTTCATTTTCCCTTTTGTTTCCTCCTCCTCCATCATCAATGATCTCTACCAGAAGGGTATCCAGAAAGAATAAAACATGCCCCCCCCCCCCCGGCCACCTATCTGCAGATGGATGACAGCGCTTCCTTTAAGAGACATACACTTATAGGTTTTCCCTCTTCTAGTTGCATTTGCTGGTCTGGCCTTTGCTTCCTTCTACCTGGCGGGGAAGTTACATTGCTTCGCGCCACAAGGCCGTGGGAAGTCTTGGAGGTTCTGTGCCTTTCTGTCGCCTCTCCTCCTCGCAGCTGTGATTGCACTTTCCCGCACCTGTGACTATAAGCATCACTGGCAAGGTAAGCGAGGTATTCGTGCCGTGCAAGTTCGCACGTTTCACCCACCATTTTACCCCAAGCATTTGGCACAGAGGAGACGCTGAATGTGTCTGCTAAATGAATAAACAAATAAGTATGGGAGGGTCTGGGTTTCTGAACCAGCTGTATGGAGCATGGGAAAGCACAGTTTCCTTTTAAGGAGAAATATCCTAAATTTTCCATTACTCTGAAGCATCATAAGTTCAGAATAAACTACGAATTTCATTTTTCTCTAAGAAATTTTTTACCACAAACCTCAAAAGCTCAATTCACTTAGGGTCTTAAAAATCAAGTTTGTTGTCATGAGGTTTTTGTTCAGAAACTAAAGTTCAAGAAAACATAAAATTGTAGTTAAACCAAAGAAATTTAAGTTGAATGACAAAGCAAAACATCCAAGTGACAGAGTACCTTCCCAGAAAATTCCTAATTCAAAAAAAAAACCTGACAGTATTTCCTAAAAGTCCTTAGGAGCCCTAAGGCTCCTAAAGAATAAACTTTTTTTTTCCTGCAAAGAAAGGCAACTCCTGAGGAGTTTATTGCTTCCTCTAGAACTCTTTAAATGATGAAAAAGGGGTTAATATCATTAAGTGAAACGTTATTCCGAATTTTTAAAAAATTCAATCTGGTATACTTGGAAAAAGGCTCATTTACACTTATTTAACTAAAGATGTGTTTTGGTTTGGTTTAGAAAAGAACCTGATGATAATCCTATTACTCATATAACAAAACTGAGAAAGCCTAAAGAAACCATAAACCTGGAATTGAGGTTTTTTTGCAGCCCAAACAAGTAGAGAAACCTGAAGGGCCAAGGTCTCTGTACCGACGTACCTCATTTTATTGCACTTTACAGATAACGTTGTCTTGTGCAAACTGAAGTTTGTGGCGATGCTGCGCTAGGCAGGTCTCTCAGTGCCAGTTTTCCACGTTTGCTCACTTGGTGTTTCCCTGTCTCATTTTGGTAATTGTTGAATATTTCAAACTTTTTCATTATTACTATATTTGTTATGGTGGTCTGTGATCAGTGGTTATGACTTGCTGAAAGCTCAGATGATGGTTAGCATTTTTTTCAGCAATAAAGTATTTTTTAATTAAGGTATATGCTTTTTTTGTTTTAGATGTAATGCTATCGCACACTTAATAGACTACGGCACAGTATTAGCGTAACTTTCATCTTGCACTGGGAAACCAAAAAATTCATCTGACTTGCTTTATTGAGACATTCGCTTTACTGCAGTGATCTACAATTGAACTCGCAGTATCAGTATGCCAGCACCACGTGGTGTTTTAACATGATTTACGAGTCTAATATGATTAAGAGAAGACCTTATCTCTTCTCTTTCAGACGTACTAGTTGGATCCATGATTGGCCTGACATTTGCCTATGTCTGCTACAGGCAGTATTATCCTCCGCTGACTGACGCAGAATGCCATAAACCATTTCAGGACAGACTTGTACTTCCCATTGCACAGAAGCCTGGTGATCCTTATCATTTTAGTATTTAGAAATTGGAACTACCTCAGTGGAGATTAGGTAAATCACCCTTCGTAACTGCCCAAGAATTTCTGACCTTTTGTCTCTTAAGAGGTACAAGTGAGGACATCAGCACTTCATTCTGCCTCCATATGTTTATGCGGTTTTGCTCACATGGATTTATCATGGAGTCAAAGTTCAAGGTTCTTTTTCACTGCTCTGTGCCACACATTTGGTAAAAAGATCATAAAGTAGTCTACCAGCTGGTATCCCAATATCTACAGCATTTTACATTTCATTTATTTTTTTTTTATTTTTTTTTTTTTTAAATTTTCTTTTTTCAACGTTTATTTATTTTTGGGACAGAGAGAGACAGAGCATGAACGGGGGAGGGGCAGAGAGAGAGGGAGACACAGAATCGGAAACAGGCTCCAGGCTCTGAGCCATCAGCCCAGAGCCCGACGCGGGGCTCGAACTCCCGGACCGCGAGATCGTGACCTGGCTGAAGTCGGACGCTTAACCGACTGCGCCACCCAGGCGCCCCTACATTTCATTTAAATGCCATTCTGGGAAGGATCTTTCACAAAGAAGCCTTTGCAAGGGGTGCCTGGGTGGCTCAGTCAGTTGAGCATCCGACTCGATTTTGGCTCAGGTCATGATTTCAGGGTTGTGGGATTGAGCCCCATTTCGGGCTCTGTGCTGAGCATGGAGTCTGCTTAAGATTCTCTCCCTCTGCCCCTCTCCCCTGCTCACTCAGGCTCTAAAATAAGAAAAAAAGATTTTACAAAGAAGCCTCTACATATCCTAGAAGCTAGAGATGAATTTCCATTTTCTATAGCTCAAAATCTTAAAATCCAGGGCATGACCAACTGAAATTTTGGTTCTGTTTACTTTCTCTGGTGACAATCCATCAAACCTTATATAGGAAAATGTCCAATTCTGGCTGTTTTACCTTCCTACATATGTATCTTACCTGAGTCTAGTCAAATATTGCTGTCCATTTTAAATACTGTGGACATAAATTATTTATTGAATTACTAAGTAAACAGTTTTAAAAAATGGTAAGGACAAATGAGGCGGAAACCACCCTCAGTTGCTAGTACTGAAACATACTCCTAAACTGTGCTCACTAGTTTCCTTCTCTCCATGCATGACTGAAGACCTGCCCAAATGCATCAACTCTGCCAACTGGCTAAGGCAGGAAAGAAAAATTACAGATGTGGTTATCTAGCGGAAAAATGAACTTTCTGTGACCCTTCTTCAAATGGGATACAAGGAACAATTTTACAGGAGATGCTACAGGACCTACAAGTACCTTTCTCTTTACAATCGTACTTTAAATATAACCTTGGCTTACATGTTTCTGTATCTTCAGTGTGTCTTTTACCTTCAATAAATGTGATATTCAAAGAAGATGGTGACTGTGGGTGTTTTTGGTCCTTAATACCACACGAGAGCCAGAACGTTTCCAAAGTAAAACCCTGGATTCCCCATCTGACATAAGTGACACAACTATCGGTAGTAGAGGCTGATACCTGCAATTACTGAAGAACAGTCTCAGTATTTATTTTGTAATTGCCACGCTTTACTGTATCTGCCTAAAGAAAACACCAGTCCCCGGAAAAGAACTTAAATATTAGTTCTTTGCCCAAATGTTATCTTTTTAATTTGCTTTAGAAATATATACGGGGAGAAAACGGTTATTGTATTAACTTTCTGTATAATGGATGAACCAGGTAAAAGTAGGCAACTGGTCAATATGGTTTTATTTCAGTATTTCATAAACTTTTAAATATAATCATGTAAAAAAACAAACATTTCAAAAAGTGCAAAATATTAGAAAGCTAATCAGTACTATTAATCTTTCCATGCAGACAATCTGTTGCTGAAATAAGCAATACAAATTCTGTAGCAGGAAATATGTAGAAAATGATACTCTACAGTTGAAAAATAGTCTTGGTCAAGACACTGCACATGATACGACCAAAGTAGTGCAAATAATATATAACTAAAGGATTTAAATCAAGCCTATCATCCTATGTGATATGCAACCATGATGCTACCACAGGTGGAGAGACGAGACATCAAGCTCTTGTACAGCTGCCTGCCCCTCCCCATCAGGAAAGAACCATTTCTTAGTCCCAGCAGTGGTTGATCTAGCTATCCCAGGGGTATGCTGTTCATCTTTGGTTACAGGAACTCCTTCTTGCTTGTCCTTTGGTTTACTCTTAAATATGCTCTATTCTGCTAATAGGAAGAATAAACTTAAATTTGAAGACAACTTGACAAAAGCTTCCCCTCTAAAATATAATTAATGCTACTTAATTCTCAGTAACCCTTACTTCAAACTCAGTTTATATACAAAAGTATTCCATGTATCTGACACTTCTTAGTGGCTAAGTCAGCATTAGCCTGTAAAGCAGATGGACAAGGAAAGGCCAGACACTGACCCTGTACCCCAACCTCACCTCTACCATCTCTAAGGTGACAGTGATTAACTTCCTTTTCCTTTCCTCTCTGGAAAGGGATAAAGACCACTGCAGTTGAAGGGATGGCTGAAGTGAATGTTACATGCCAATGCACTGGATACCATGATACGTTTACAAAAAAACATTTTTTATAAAAAACGAAAACGCAGCTTGCCTGCCTGTGCCATTGTTATAGGCCTATGGAGTGTAAAGGACTATCACAAAGAGAACTGCAAAGACAAACTGACCAATGAGAAAGAAAACAGCACAGTGGTGAGCAGATGCCTGGAAAAAGTTAGTCTACACGCACCCATCATCTTCAAGGTACCTTTCACTTTGCATGCTCTGACAATGACTGCAATAGCTGTTCCTTGGCCCCGACAGGCGTAGGTTTTTCTTGCAGAAAAAGAAACATTTCCCCCTAGCCAAACCGACCTGCCCAACCAACACTGCCTGTGCCATGAGGCTTCTAATACATTTTCTGGATTATGGGTACCAAGGAAGGCAATGGTGTTTACAAAATGTTTTCAAACAGAGCACACAGTACTACCTTCACCCAAGTGGATATGGTGGTTGACTGTCACAGATTCTATTTCACCACAAATGTACTCCTGAGATATTTTTATTTATAACCAAAGCAGCCTGTCAAGGCTTGTATAACTTTGCCCTCAACTTAAGGAAGAAGCTACTATCCAATAACTAAGTCAAATTTCATCTAAACTCTCCTAAGTTGAAGCACGATATAAAAAGACAGGTCTAGGATATATAACATCTTTGCTTTATAAAGATGCACCTAATGTGAACTAAACTATCCACTTTAGACTCTGAGAGCAGCTCCAACAGCTGTGAAAATAATGAACAGCATCAGTGATTCCTCTGATCAACTGTCAGCTGTAGAGAATAAACAATAACTCTCTCCCAGCTACATTTTGGTCCTTCACAAAGTACTTGTAGGAAAGAAAAGTGGACTCAAAAGAATTTGCTCAACAGTCTTTTACACACCCACTTAGCCTTCAAGTGCAGAGAACACCAATGAGACATGTGTACCCCAAAATGCCTTCTGAATCTCAAGCCTGTTTCCAAACTAGAGGATTTTCTAAAGACAAGCAATAACCTCCTAGAAAAATGTCTACCCAAGCCAAAATAAACTCAAAACAGACTTTACACTGTCTCAAGGAATAAGCAATAAAAATAAAGGATGGCACCTGTCACCCAAGAATTAAAGATGCAAACACGCCCCACTATGAAGAATGGCGAGTGCTTATACGAAGCCAGTGGTAAAAAGCAATACGGTCTTCTCTTTGCTTTTCTACTCACTTCCAAAAAAGATTATCTTCCAAAGACCCCAGTGGTAAGTGGCAGGTAACATGCAAGAAATGACGTGGCTGAGAGGAAAACGGCAGCAACAAGCAGGTAGATTTTCTGGGGAAGGATCCTTCAGTGTCTGTCTAGGGAAGAGTGGAAAGAGGTCACGATGCAGTCACAGCTGGAAGGCAGCCAAGCAGAATGCCAGAGCCTGATACATGGACGTTCTTGTTACACATCTAAAAGGCTGAGTAACTTAAATCTCAGGATGTGTTGTTCATCATTAAAATTCTAACTACTGCCATGGTAACTCTCAGATGATCAGAACTATTAAGATTCTGAGTTTGGATCCTAAAAATGATTAAGTGTTATTGGAGCAAATCACTAGCAAAGCAAATGAACACTAACCTTTCTCTAAGTGGGCTATTGTGCTTTTTCCCCCAGGAATTTTAACCAGAGTCCCTCTAAAAATGAATAATAACCTAGATCTTGGTGACAGGCAAGAGAAAAGTATATTTATAAAAAGCCCAAGTCTACACTGTTCCCCATAACATATTAATATGTAGGAACCATGCAGCATACGTGACATTTAAAAACTCACATTAAGTAGCCATACATAGTTGATTTTTACTGTAAAGGCTGATCAAGGAAGATGCCCTGGGTTTGGTAGATTTCTTTGAGGACCAGCAATACGGTATCTTCAGACTCCCTATAAAGAGAAAAACTTACATTGTAAAAAGCAGCAGCTAATGTTCATACTTAAAGATGCTTTACACATACTACCTCATTTACACAACCACTGTGCAAGTTCATTTTTTACAATAAAAAGTTCATTTTACAGTGGGATATTTATTACTCAGCCATAAAGAATAATGAAATCTTGCCTTTTGCAACAATATGAATGGACCTGAAGGTTGCTAAGTGAAGTGAACCAGACACAAATACCATATGATTTCACTTATATGTGGAATCTAAAATACAAATGAACAAAAAACCAGACTCTTAAACACAGAGAACAAATGTGGCTGCCAGAAGGGAGATGGGTGTGGGCAAATAGGTGAAGGGAATTCAGACATACTAACTTCCAGTTATAAATAAGTTGGGGTGCCTGGGTGACTCAGTCGGTTTGAGTATCTGACTCTGGATTTCGGCTCAAGTCATGATCCCAGGGTCGTGAGATCAAGTGCCGCATCCAGCTCTGTGAAGCATGGAGCTTGCTTGGCATTCTCTCTCTCCCTCTCTCTTCTCTCCCCTGCTCACACATGCTCTTTCTCTCTCTCAAAATAAATGCTCAGCACAAAGTCAGACACAGGGCTTGATGCCATGACCCTGGGATCATGACCTGAGCCAAAATCAAAAGTTGCACACTCAACCAACTGAGCCACCGAGGAGTCCCTGAGCCATATATCCTTAAGGCAATCCTTCATGATGTTATTTTATATAATCAAATTTCTTTATGAACTGGATATGAGCAATTGCTGGGACACACACAGAATAGTATCTGGAAGATGCATGAGAAATTCATAACATTGACTGTCATAAGATGGGAACTAGTGGTTAAGAAGCCGGTGGGAGGGAAACTTTATTATTATACCCTTTTATATCTTGAATTTTGAACCAGGTGATTGCATTACCTTAAAATTTTTTTTTTTTTTTTACTTTTTGAGAGAGACAGAGAGAGAGAGAGAGAGAGTGTGAGTGCACTCATGCATGAGTGGGGGAGGGGCAGAGACAGGGAGACACAGAATCTGAAGCAGGCTCCAGGCTTTGAGTTGTCAGCACAGAGCCCGATGTGGGGCTCCAAATCATAAGCCTGAGATCATGACCTGAGCTGAAGTCAAACACTTAACCAACTGAGCCACCCAGGCGCCCCAGTGTTACCTTTTTTCTTAAGTTTATTTATTTTGAAGGAGGGGGGGGGGGGGAAGGAGGAGAGAGAGAGAGAGAGAGAGAGAGAGAGAGAGAGAGAGAGAGAGCAAGCGAGCATGAGCAGGAGAGGGGCAGAGAGAGGAGGTGAGAGAGAATCCCAAGCAGACCCTGTGCTATCAGCACAGAGCCCGTGTCGCTGACAGCACAGATCCTGCTTGGGATTCTCTCTCTCGCTGTGCCCCTCTCCTGCTCACATTTTCTCTCTCAAAATAAATAAAATGTAAAAAACAAAACAAAACTAAGATGACCAACTGGATGGCTCTTCCCATACTGTCCCAAGAATGAGCTCTGTGAAAAGGGAACAGTTCTTGGCCATTTACTACTAAATTTTTTTTTTTTTTTACATTACCAGACATACTGCTAGACATTTTTTTTGTTTGATTTTTGTTTTTTTTTGTTTTTTTTGTTGTTGTTGTTAGAGAAAAAGAGCACATGCACAAGAAGGGGAGGGGCGGAGGGAGAAGCAGAAAGAGAGAATCTCAAGCAGGCTCCAGGCTTTAAAAAAAAAAAAGAAAGAAAGAAAAGCAACCAAGTTTAAAAATAAAATAAAAACTATAGTGTGCAAAATACATACATTGAAAACTACAGAATATTGGTGAAGGAAATGAAAGACCAAAATACACTGAGAGATACTGTGTTTGTGGAGCTGAAGACTCAATATCATTCAGATGTCAATTCTGCCATTTTATCTGCAGATATTATGCAATCACAAAATCCCAGAAAGCTTTTTATTTGAAATTAACAAGCCCAATTTAAAACATACGTGGAAGTGCAAAGGACCTACAGTAGCTAAAATAAAGAAGAATAAAGTTGGGTGACTCACAATACCTGATTTCAAGACTTATTTTGAAGCTACAGTAATCAACACAATGTTTTACTGGCATAAAGACAAGCAAATAGATCAATGGAACAACCTAGAACCAAGGTAATTCAGTCTCCATCTGAATAAATAAATGTTGCTACAACAACTGGATAGCTACATGCAAACCAGTGAACTTCAATTCTTACCTCACACCATATTAAAAAATTAACTCAACCAAAATGGATCACAGACCGAAATATAAAAGCTAAAATGATATAACTTCTAGAACACAAGTGATATCTTAATGACTTTGGATTTGGCAAAGATTTCTTAAATATGTTAAAAAATCACAAATGTCAATAAATTGGACTATATCAAAATCAAAAACTTTTGCTCTTCAAAACATTTTGCTGGAAAAATGAAAAACCACATTCTGAGAAAAAAACATGTATCTGAAAAGGACTTGTAACTAGCATATAGAAAGAACTCTTGAAACTTAAAAAGATAATCTATTTTCCTTAATGGACAAAAGATTGAAACAGTTCTCCAAAGAAGATGTATAAATGGCAATCACATGAAAATATATTCAACATCATTAGGGAAATGCAAATTAAAACCATAGTGAGGTGCTATTACAACCCATTTAGAAAGGCTAAGAGACAAATCATGAAGTTATCATACCGAGTACCCTTGAAGATACGGAGCTATTGGAACTCTCAAACATTGCTGATGGGAATGGAAAATGCTGGCAAGAAAAGTTTGGCAGTTTCTTTTTTATTTTAAGTCAGCTCCACACCCAGCGCAGAGCCCAATGCGGGGCTTGAACTCATGACCCTGAGATTAAGACCTGAGCTGAGATCAAAAGTCGAACGCTTAATCGACTGAGCCACCCAGGCACCCCTGGCAGTCACTTTTAAAAATACTTTTACCCTACAATACCTAGCCATTATTCCACTCCTAGGTATTTTCCCAAGAGAAACTAAAGAATATGTCCATATAAAGTCTTGTACACGAATGTTCACAGTTTTATCTATAATAGCCAAAAACTGGAAACACCCCAAATGTCCACCAGCAGGTAAATGAACAAATTGGGGTACATTCATACAATAGACTACTACTTGGCAATAAAAAGGAAAGAAACTGATACACATCATGGAGAATGAAGGAAGCCATACAAAAAAGGGTATATATAATAGGATTCCATTTATAAAAAAAAAGTCATATGGCACAATGCCAGCAACTCCAACTGTAAGTATTTGCAGATCTACTCATGATTAGGTGAAATGACATAAACAAGGTGTATAAAGTTCTAGAGTAGAGAAATCTAAAGAGACCCAGCAATAAAAGACTATTTAAATGAATTACAGAATATTCATATAGTGGAGTACTAAAGCTACAAAAGAATGGAGAAACTCTTTATACCTGATAGGCAAAAAACTCCAAGATCTCTAGTAGAAAAAGCAAGTTACAGAACAATACCTATGATACTTCTGTATTCGTTAAAAGAGACATATAATACAGTCACATATTCACACCTGTGGTATATATGTATAAAATAGACCTCTAGAAGAAATTAGTAAGGAGGTTCCTCAAAAAGTTGAAAACAGAACTACCCTATGATCAAGACTGTCTTTGAAGCTGTCCCTGAATTTACAGCTGAGAGAACACAGCAGCCCAGAAAGCCAGGAGTGGAGACTGTAGGAGAAAGGGGTTCATCATGGTAGATGACCTAAAGTGATTGTTGTATAAAAAATCATCAGGTTGTTGAAGAGCTCCATGCTATTGTTGTGTCACATAAAGATGAAGTGCCTGTTATTAAAGTGGCCAATGATAATGCTCCAGAGCATGCTGTGAGACCTGGTTTCTTAACTACTTTTGCTCTTCCAACAGACCAAAGGAGCAAACTTGGACTTCCAAAAAGTGAAAGTATCATCTGTTACTGTAACACCTACTGGGTGGTTCAAGTCAATTGTTTACTTTTGGTGGTGAGTTTCACAGCCAGCAGCAATGCCAATACAGGACTAATTGTCAACCTAGAAAAGGAACTTGCTCCATTATTTGAAGAACTGAGACAGGTTGTGGACGTTAATCTGGCAGTTGTTTTGATGTATACCTTAACTTTCCTTATAACAGACATATATCAATCCAGCAATCTTTACAGACCATAATACTTGTATCCCTGTACTCAAGAAAGGGCCCTCTTTCCCACCTTACACTAAAAAAAGAGCCTATAGATAAAATTTATGGACATATTGTTATCTTTTCATGCGTAGGGTATTTTCTTATTTAGTGAGATCTGGGAATACCACAGAAATGGTTCAATACATCACAGCTCTAATGGTGTTAGCCAGTCACCAACTACGCATGAGATTCTATTCAGTGGGTCAGAATCAAAATTGTACTTTGGGGGTGCCTGGGTGGCTCAGTTGCTTAAGCATCTATTTTCCAGCTTATGTCATGAGTAATCTCATGGTTTGTGAGTTTGACCCCTGCACTGGGCTCTCTGCTATCAAGTGCAGAGCCTGCTTTGGATCCTCTGTCTCCCTCTCCCCCTTCCCCATTTGCACCCAGTCTCTTTCTCAAAAATAAACATTAAAAAAAATAATTACACGGGCGCGTGGGTGGCTCAGTCAGGTAAGCGTCTGACTCTTGATTTCAGCTCAGGTCATGATCTCATGATTCATGGTTTGAGTTCTAGGTCGGGCTCTGCACTAACAGTATGGAACCTATTTGGGATTCTCTTTCTCTGTCTCCATCTGCCCCTTCCCTTCTCATATTCTCTTTCTCCTCTCTCTCTAAATTAAAAAAAAAAAATTAATTTTTAAAAAAATTAAAAAATGATCCACTTGAGCCATTAAGTGCTACCTATTGCATAATATGCCCAGTCTTATAAAATGAACCAGGAGCTTTTTATTGTGAATAACAACAAGGATGTATTTTTCTTTATACTGTTTTATTTCTTTGCGCTGAGTGTGAGGAAGATATAATGGCTTAGTAAAAGTAATAAAATCAGTAAAATTACTAAAAAAAAAAGGAAGAATGGGGCACCTGGGTGGCTCAGTCGGTTGAGCATCCGACTTCAGCTCAGGTCATGATCTCACGGTCCGTGAGTTCGAGCCCCGCATCGGGCGCTGTGCTGACCGCTCAGAGCCTGGAGCCTGTTTCAGATTCTGTGTCTCCCTCTCTCTCTGCCCGTCCCCCGTTCATGCTCTGTCTCTCTCTGTCTCAAAAATAAATGTTAAAAAAAAAAAATTAAAAAAAATAAAAAAATTTAAAAAAGGAAGAAAAAAAGAACACCCTGTGATCCAGTGATTGCACTACTAGGTATTTAACCCAAAGAATACAAAAACAGTAATTCAAAGGGATACATACACCCCAATATTTATAGCAGCATTACCTACAATAGCCAAAATATGGAAACAGCCAAAGCCCATTGATAGACGAATGGATAAAGAAGAGGTAGTATATATACACAATGGATACTACTCAGCTATAAGAATGAAACCTTGCCATTTGCAACAACATGGATGGAGCTAGAGAGTATTATGCTAAGTGAAATAAATCAAAGAAAGACAAACACCTATGGTTTCACTCATATGTGTAATTTAAGAAACAAAACAAATGAGCATAGGAAAAAAAAAAAAAAGAGAGAGAGGCAAACCAAGAAACAGACTCTTAATTCTAGAAAACAAACTGATGGTTACCAGAAGGGAGATGGGTGGGGGGATGAGTGAAATAGGTGAGAGGATTAAGGAGTGCACTTGTGATGAGCACCAGGTGGACGTATGGAAGTGCTGAATCACTATCTTGTACACCTGAAATTAACATTACACTGTATGGTAACTAAATGGATTTAAATAAAAACTTAAAAATATAATAAAGAACCATAATTTAAAAAGAAAGCAACCCTTTTTCAGATTTCTATCAAGCCACATCAGCAGAGATCATTCTTAAGAGCATTATTTTGGCCTCTTACAGGACTGCTTTTATTGAGTTGCACTTAGATTATATGTCATGGCCTCTACTGTACTTATTATCTAGAGATAAAACTGACTCCATCAAATAATAATCTCTTTTATCAGGACTCAATAGAAAAATTCCTCTCAAGACATTAAAGCATTATTTTTTGAACTTACCCCCTACCCATCTTATTTTCCTAGTTGTATTTTCCTTTAGTTTCAAATATTTGATGATTAAGTTCTTTTCTAATAGATGAATTTCAAAAAGCATCATTAATCCATTCTACAATCCATCAGATAATTATATTTAATAATGATTAATTCTGTTGAATAAGTTCTGGGGATCTAATTACAGCAAGGTACTACAGTCAGTAACACTGTACCATATACCTGGAAGTTACTAAAAGTAAATCTTAAATGTTCTCATCACACACACACGCACAATATATAATTATGTGCAGCGATGGAGGTGTTATCTAATCCTATTGTGTTAACCACTTCACAATATATACATGTATCAAATCACATTGCACATCTTAAACTTGTATAATGTGTCAATTATATCTCTAAATCTTGAAAAAATATTTAAACACTAAAAGATTAAACATTAAAGGGGTGTCAGGGTAGCTCAGTCAGTTAAGTGTCCAACTCTTGGTTTCGGCTCAGGTCACGATCACACAGTTCGTGAGCTGGAGCCCCACATCGGGCTCTGCCCTGACAGTGCACAACCTGCTTAGGATTCTGTCTCCCTCTCTCTCTGCCTCTCCCCCTCTTGCTATCTCTCTCTCTCAAAATAAATAGAAACATTTTCAAAATTAAAAAATTAAATGTTAAAACAAAAAATAAAGTCTGTTCTAGCTACTATAAACACTTTTAAATGGGTTTAAAATACTTTTAGCAACAGTAACATATTTGTCCAGTGCATTCATACATACCCATCCTGTCCTACCAATAGCCAAAGGACACCACTTTAAAAGTGGTTTTAGGGGAGCCTGAATGGCTCGTCGGTTAAGCATCCGACTTCAGCTCAGGTCAGATCTCACACTCCGTGAGTTCAAGCCCCACATCAGGCTCTGTGCTGACAGCTCAGACCCTGGAGCCTGCTTCAGATTCTGTGTCTCCCTCTCTCTGACCCTCCCCCATTCACACTCTGTGTCTGCCTCAAAAATAAACATTAAAAAAAAAAAAAGTGGTTTTAAAAACTAAACTAACTGAACTCATGGCTGCTGGCATCATCTGCCCATGCTCTATCAAACAACAAAATAAAACGTGTTTAAATCAGATTTCTTTAAATGACATGATTGCTATTTTGTAATTACCTAAATGAGAAATCACTCTAATCCCAAATGTACACTAGCCTATCCTCTTTTTTCTGTATCTATCAAATATCTGTAAAATAATCAGACCAAAAAAATAAATAAGTAAAAACCCACACCCCAGAAACAAAAGCAAACAACACTTACCAGTAGCATAGATGGCTTTGCAAAGCAAATAAATATTCATTAAAACTTTCAATGGGCTTCTCTTGTAGCACATAGTCAATGCGTTGGCCTCCATTCAGCATTCCCACATTAATGGGTGGAACTTCTTTAACGGCCACAGAGGCCTCTTCTGTGTTAACATCTGGACATGGAGGAACCACAATAACCATCTAAAAGCTTCCAGTCCCCCAAGATTATCCTAACTTCCCGTCAGATGGCTAAGTTTACAGTGGGATGAGCTACTCTCTGTTCAGAAAGCTCTCTGCACCTTCTTCCTTTCAATCCCCTTAAAGCTTCTCCTCAAGTCACAATGATTTTGTCCAATCCCATTTTTTCTTTCCTGTACCTCTGATAGCGAATTCATTTGCATCTGGTTTATAAATAAATGTACCTATAGAAATCTTTAGGCAGTTGAAAATTAAAGCAAAAAGAATGCAAAGTTAACTGTGAAATTAAGAGGAGATATATGAGCTAGTGCCCAGCCAGGAAAATAAAACGGACTAATGAATACACAGACATTCCCCTGAAAAAGCTTCACAGAGTGATCTAACATCCAGAATTCCCAAGTGAGGAATGTCTTTTAACGCCTCTTGACCAGGTGCTTAGCTTCTCTTGACATTTTTCCTCACAAATAATGTTTTTCCATAATTCGTGGCTATTCGATAATAGAAAAGACTAGCAGAGCTGAAAGCCCATTAGGACTCATAATATTGGTCCTATAAAATAAAAAGGGAAAAACGGGTAAGAACTCCTGGGAGAAGAAGAATTACATATCATGGAGTTACTCTTATCTGATGTGATGTAGGAAATCAAAGTGACAGTGTCACTGACCACTTAGCTTCTCGGAACTCGATTCCGATTCTGCTTCAGTTTCTTCTGCAGTTTCTGAAGCTTGTAAGGCAGGGTATGGAGCTCTGGTGAAAGACTTCCAGGCCATCCGCAGTGAACCTAACAAGTTGTTCTTAAGGTCCATACTCATCCTGGTCAAGCCCTCTCTCAGTTCTGAAACATACATGAATAACAACATTACATGGTTTACAAAGAGTTTAGGGTCCAACACAGTTAAATAAAGTGAATGAGATCCAGTCAGTTTGCACTGATCAGACCATCTAGAATTACAAGTTCTGAACTCAGACTTACCTAAGTGCATCCGCTTCCTGCCTTTATGGTGTGGGATCAGCATTGGCTCAAATTCCACTCCTGGGACCACCATCGGTTCAATCCTATAGGCCACAGGATCAAACTACATAGAAAAAAAATAACAGCTACATATATACCTCTGCTGAAGAAACTCAGAAAGTCTTAGAAACTATCAGGCAAGAATAACTATAAGCTCATTAAAAAAAAAGTTATTTTGCCTCATCACTTTCAGATTCAAACGATTATAAGTTGTCTCATTACCACAAAATAATATAGAAAAAAAGCAAATCAACACAACAGAAAATTATATGCTCTTGGGGCACCTGAGTGACTCAGTGGGTTAAGCATCAGACTCTTATTTTTGGCTCAGATCTTGTGGTTCATGGGATTGAGCCCTGAATTGGGCTCACACTGACAGCATGGAACCTACTTGGGATTCTCACTCTCCCTAGCTCTGCCCCTCCCCCCCCTCAAAATCAAGAAATAACCATTAAAAAAAAAAAAAAAAAAGGAAACAGAAAATTATGTGCTCTTTACCAATGAGCCCTAATATTCAGGTGAAAACATGTCCAATGCTTACAGGGTGATAAATATTGAAGAAACCTTTGCATGTTGGAAATTTATAGTTGGGATCAATTCTTTTTAGTCCTCGGACGGTAAGGAACATTCCAATGGGCGAGCCAAAGGCAAAAAATATCTCTGGTTTATAGATGAGCCGGGGGTATTTTACAGACACCTGGAAAGAGGATATAAAAATATCTCTCATTGTTAACAGAAGTGACAATTGTTCCTACCATACCAATGGCAGGCAATAAAATGACCAAAGAGAATTAATTAAAATTGTTACCTGCCCAATGCCAACATCCAGATAGTCACCATTTCCAGTAGCATCTGTTTTACTGCAAAACTCCAATTCTCTGGGGATGTTAGATATATTCACCCCTGAAGCTGGCTGCAGGATTGGTCTATTAATACCCTAAAGAATAATACAATGCCGTGAAGCTATGCAGTAAAAATATCCAAAGGCTTATACAGTTTTTTTATTGGTTTGAAAGGATGCTTACGAGTGTTCTGAATTTTAGGAAGAGTCCTCAAAAAACAAGATAAAACTGATGAAAACAAAAATTGTCTTAAATAATGAACTAACATCCATACATGCTCTAAAATGGTAAAAGCTGTACACAGCCATTTGGTCAGCAGTTGAAACTTCAGGCAACCATTAGGAGAGAAAACAACAGCAGAGCATGATGAAAAAGAATGCTGAGGGTTGCTAAGGAGTTCAATCAAGTGCAATGCCCTTTTAATGGAAGCAAAATGTCTCTATGAATATAGAAATTTATGCAGATGGTGGGCCAAGAACTGGGCCTTAAGAAAGAACTGAACAGCCTGCTACAAAGTTGAAAGACAACTACTAAGATATGGAAAGGAATTCAGTGGCCAAAAAAACTGAACGTAGAAGTACGATTACAACATAGATAAACCTCAAGTTCATTATGCTAAAGTGAAAGAAGCCAGCCACAAAAAGCCTCATACTGTATGATTCCATTTATATGAAATATCCAGAATAACAAAATCCGTAACAACAGAAAGGCCAGTGATTCACAGGAGGAAGGAATGGGGAGTGACTGCTAATGGGTAAAAGGGTTTCTTTCTAGGGTGATGGAAATGTTCTCAAATTAGATAGTGGTAATGGTTACACAACTCTGTGAATACACTAAAAATGGCTAAATTATATACTTTAAAAGGGTGAATTTTATGGTAGGTGATGTGAATTGTATTTCAATAAAAAGGTTATGAAAGGAAAAAAACGGAATGGTGAGAAGACTCCAGGGAAGATAAGATTTCTGAAGTTAATAATATTTTTTAAGGATGTCAATATAAAAAATGTGTTTAATATCTAAAAAGAAAGCCGAAGATCAGTTAACAAAATTTCTTAGCTGCCTAAACACCTCACAAAGCATAAGGATACAAGGATGTCAAAAACTGTTTAATCCTACAAGCTATATTAAACATACCATTGATTTTTTTCTGGTCCTAATGTAGTTTAATATCTTCTTTCTTGGTCCTAGGGGAATTCCCATTTCCTGAAGATCTTTGTCGGTACATAAAGCCTAGATATAGAAAATCAAATATCCTTATTTCTAGGCAAAATAAAATAAATTACATGTCCTATTCTCTGAGAGGAGTAAGACCTAATCATTCTTGTTCTTTGCTTTATATTACTAGGGGTCCCTAGTGGTATAACATCATTAAGAATTTTAAGAAGAGAGTATTTTATTCATAAAAGCCTAGAGAAAAATAAAAGGTATCAATGTTATAGTAATATAGATGACATTATTACAAGAAAAAAAAAAAACCTACAGAAGTGAGTAGATAATGCATGACACAAAACACTCTTTGATTTCCATGCAGACTCAGATGTCACATTCCTGAGAAATACTATATCCCTACTCATGGACACAAGCAATAAGAACATACAGCAAATGTGGAACATGAAACAGATGAACAATCAGTATCTCAGCTTCAGTGCTGCTTACCTGAGGAGGTTAAGGCTTCCTTCACCCTCCCAGACTAGGTTAGTTCTTAAATACCACTGTGTGCTTTTCCTACTCAGAACTTACCATAATTGTAATACAGTATTTAATATGTGTCTTCCCTGCTACACTATAAACATAGTGATATGAGAGACCATATCTGTCTTACTGACCGCTCTATCTCTAGTAGTTGGTATAGTAAGCCTGATCATATTAAGCATTCACTAAATATCTACTAAATGAAAGAATGTATTGCAAACCCGAAAAAGCACCAAAAAAGTGGCAAAAAACAAAAACAAATAAAAAGCAAATATCAGCAGCAGAGCTCTTGAAGGTATAACAGAAACTAGAGTCAGAATAGTTAGCGGTCATTTATTCTAACTCATGTCCACATTATCCGAGCTGTGTTGCTTTTTAGTCCTTGCTCTGCCACTATGTTTGTCGACATGGCTCCTCTGAACCTTGCACTTCCACAAAGCAAGATCACTTTATATGATAAAAAAACACATAAACAAGCTAAAGGACATCACTAATGATAACAAAGTATTTATGACTAAAATGATTCCAAAGGGCAGGTTCTTAGTAAGTGGTAAGATGAAGATAAGCAATAAACATACTAAAAATGGTACAGCATAAAGTTTTAAAAGATTATTTTTACCAGCGCTTCCTTATCTACTTTCTCCTTCTCAAAGATACTAAAGAATTCAGAGAGTTGAAGTTTCTCCAAATCTTCCTCTAGTGTCAGTGTGTCTCCTTGATCCATGACAATATTTGGTGCATCCTAAAAATTAAATAGTAAAGCTCACATTCTCTGAATTTATTTAGATTTTCCTTTATTATTACTATTTGCCAATAAAAATGTATAAGAGTTCCACATAAAGATATACTTAATTTTAAATAAATTGTAATTTATATAAAATTTAAGAAGTGGCTAATCTCTAAATTTGCAACCTCAGTTGAAACAATGTTTTTTAAATAAATGAATGCATGAATCATTATCAAAGTATTTTCAACTTCATTAATACAACATTTATTGAGCTCTTATTAAGGAACAAGTGTTTAAGACATAAAACAATCTAAGACAATGCCCCTGTCCTGGAAGAACTCATAGTCCAACAATATAAATAGAATACTTACATAAAAAGAGAAAATACACAAGATAGCATATGCTAAGTACTAATTTAACACTATAGATAAATGTTCATAGGACTTTGCTTTACAGAAGATGTTCAAACATCAAGTCCTCCCACTGCTTTCAGACAGAATTTCTATAAATTATATCAGTTTGCATCCAATTTATTCTTCATTTCCACATCATATGCAAACTCCACGTCAGCTCAATGATTCTATAATTCTAATAATAGAACAGAAGTGAATATTTATAATGGAAAATAAGATACCTATAGTTATTTTAGAATATGACAAATATTTGTGGGAGCATATTACTATCTTGCTTCTATCATCCAAAAGTGACAGAGATAATTACAAGTCTATTAAAATTAAAATAAACGTAAAATCAACGTTACGGTATGAAACTAAACTAAGCAAAAAACTAAAAGTCTAAAATCTAAAGATCCATACTAAGAGAGAGTATATGAGAATCTATCTGTACATCTAAATTACCTTTTCACTGTCAATATCCCCCAAAGAATCTTTCTGATTTGTTAGGATATCAAACAATATAAGCGAACCTATAAGTAAAATAGAAGAAGGGACAATTTCTAAGCATTGGCACTACATAGCTGTCTTTTATACAAAAATTATTAAGCCAATTACCCATGTAGCAAAATCTATGCAGCAGGAAGTCTTTCCTTCCAATCCACCACCACCCTTCCAACCCCTTCCAAATTGTACATCAAAGACCAGTTCTAGACCTCTGAATCTGATACTGATAAAAGACACTGTACTTAAAGAACAGGTATCCTTAATATATAATAGTCCTTTCTGGTCACAGAAAACTCATTTGTTACCTAAACTATGACCAGCAATGGATACACCGCCTTTGAAATCAGGGTTCCTCTGCAGAAAAAGTGTATATATTCGGTTCATTTCAGAAGCAACTGTGTCCACAATAGTCTGACAGTAGGTGGGGCTATTGTAGAAGAAGACATCCAGAATTGTGTCGTTGGTGAAGTGCCTTAGGCGGTTAATGCTGGGCAGAGTTATTCGCTGCAGATCTCTGAAAAAAAAAGAAAAATATTTTAAGCAGAAAACCTAATACATTCCAAAAGCCCCTCTAAGCTATTATCCAGCTTAGCCTTCAAGTTTAGACTTAGATATTTAAAAATACAACAGACAATCAATGTATAGTAAATACAGAGGACTCAGAGACAGGTTTAATTAAGCCAAAAGAATTTCATCAGCAAAAGTGAGACCCTATACAAGACAAACCTAGTTTCTTCAATACATAAATTACAAAGAAATAAGAGATGGAAAGGTAACCAAGAGATCAAAAGAGACTTAAAAGACATATCAGTGAATTGCAACTTATGGACCTTATTTAGATCCGCTTAAAATCTGTGTGTGTGAGCTTGTGTATGTATATATATGTGTATATTTGTTGATATTAAGAATTTTTTAGGTGTGATAATGGTGTTATGGTTAATATATTTTTAAAAGTACTTTCAGACATACAAACATTTACAAATGAAATGATGTAATATCTTAAGATTTGGTTCAAAAATAATATGATGGGAAAAAAACAATAACATGGTGGAGGGATGGGCAGTAGACAGGGATAGGAAGATAATGGATACAGCAGAATCGGCCATGTGTTGAGACTTGTTGGAGCTGGGTAATCATAATCTGTACGTGAAGACTCATTATATAAGCTACTTTTTTGTACAAAATTCTCTACCATAAAAAAAGTTTTTTTAAAAGACAGATAATACAGAGGCTTTTCCTAGAATTCTCAGCATTAAGGTTTTTGGATCACAAGTCAAATGATAAATGGATCAGCTCCCTTTCTCAATGCATCATTTCCAAAAGCTGAAAGAAGGCAAACAGAACTCTCATCCTGCAAAGGAAAACCATGCAGACATTATTATCTAAGTCAACTTCGTTAAAGCTTTCTCAAGATACCCATAAAGATTCCTCAAAGACTCAACAGTTTCTGTAGTTTAGAGAGGGCAATATGCCCTTAGTAACCTCTTAGTATCAGTTCAGATATGAGTATGAACTCCATACCTAGTAAAAGCAACACAATACAACATCGGGCACATGCAATATGCTCAAATCACACAGAATTAAGAACTGAGAGATGCAGAATTAGGAAAGCCATTTCCAAGATCAACATGGAAGTAAAACTACTTCCTTTATCTTCCAGAGAAGTATTTGCCAGTTCTATCCTAGAACTATATTATGAACACACTTCTTTTTGGAGAGCCTATAGCTCTCTAGAACATCCTTAACATAAGGCAACCTTCTGACATTACCATAAAATCTATAAACAAAACTACTGGGCTTGTGACCTAAGAAAGCCATCACTTAATGGGTGCCTGGGAGGCTCAGTTGGCTGAAAGTCCAACTTTGGCTCAGCTCAGGTCATGATCTTGCAGTTCAGTTCATGAGTTCAAGCTCCTCACTGGGCTCACTGCTGTCAGCGCAGAGCCCGCTTTGGATCCTCTCTCTATCCCTCTCTTGCTTGCTCTTACTTAAATAAATAAAACCTTAAAAAAAAAAAAAAGCCATCACTTAAGAAGCGCCTGGATGGCTCAGTCAGTTGAGCATCTGACTCTTGATTTCAGCTCAGGTCATGATCCCAGGGTCATGGGATTGAGCCCCACTTTGGGTTCCATGCTGGGCTCATGGAGCTTCCCTCTGAGGGCTCCCCTCTCCCCCACTTGTGCTCTTTGTCTAAAACAAAATTAGGAAAAACAGCCATCACTTAAAAGTTGTACTAATTAGGGTACTAAGCCTGGGTGGCTGAGTAGGTTGGACATTGGACTCATCAGGTCATGCTCTCATGGTTCTGATGGTGCAGAGCCTGCTTGGGATTCTCTCTCTCTCCCTCTCTCTCTGCCCCTCCTATACACATGCTCGCTCTCTCTCTCAAAATAAATAAATATGAACTTTAATTTTTA
Source organism: Prionailurus viverrinus (assembly GCF_022837055.1). Taxonomy (NCBI): domain Eukaryota; kingdom Metazoa; phylum Chordata; class Mammalia; order Carnivora; family Felidae; genus Prionailurus; species Prionailurus viverrinus. Next base: position 44,520,221 of record NC_062564.1, read on the forward strand.
AAAACTGTACCAAAAAAATAAATAAAAAATAAAAAATAAAGTTGTACAACTATACTTCAAGTAATAAATGCTAATAATTTAATGTTTGGGGATTTCCTTTTTTTTTTTTCCCCCAAATGTGGACAAATGTTATCTAAATAAGATCACAAAAGGAACAATAAAATACTTTATATTAAACTGATAAGAACAGATACTACACTTGATCTCAGCCAAAAGATCAATAAAATAAATTTATAAATACATATAAATACAATTTATAAATACAATAAAATAATTTATAAATCTTGAGGTAGGTTAGCTTTGACGTCCAAAGAAGGAAATGCTTATACCATGGGAAGAAAGCAATGTTTGTTTTTAATGCTAAAGAAATAATATATCTGTAACAGTAAACAGTAATGAGCTAATAAAACATACTAGAAGATACACACAGCTCTTTACTCCTAACCAGGATAGTTAAACTAAGGGATTGGTCAACATTTTAAAATGTTTCTCTAAGAAAAGGCACAGAAGCACACAAAACTTGCTGAAAAAATTTTTATACAATCAGCTATAAGCAGAATCATACCAAGTGTATCAATGATCAGAAAACATATTACAATCATAGTTAACAACTCAAATATGAAAGGTATTACTCACACATCCACACCAGTAGAATGCAAAGGACTATGCCAGTTGACTGGAAGAAATTCTACCCTCCCAATCTGCTGATTTTCTTGGGCTTTCTTAAAATGTGTCTGTAGTAGGTTTAAGGAAACACTGCGAAAATCGTTAACTGAAAAAGAAATGAACTTATGCATCACCAGGGAAGCAATCAATTTATAGAATTAGGATACAACAGATCATGTAATTATATTCTATCTTCATTTGCTTAGAACACATATTTACCTGAGTCACAAAGAGCAAGTGGTATTTAGTGAATATTATCAGTGCATATAGGAAGAGCTATTCCCTTAACACAGAACTTTATTTTAGCATATAAAACATTTTATCTAAAGAAAAGCTAACTTCAAAATTTCTATTAAGTCATGGGGACTGTTTTACTTTTTTTAATAAAAGAGAAAAAAATGACTATTTCAATTGGTCTTGCAGTTATATTCCTATCCTAACTTTGTGGTTCTTATAAACAACCACAATCAAATATTTTAAATTAAAAAAATATATACACTATTTGAAATTCATACTACACCAATCTTAACTTTCCAGAACGTTTATGCTTAGAAGCATTAGCCAGTAGGATAAGATTCCCAAATTGGGACAATTAGACTCTGAATATATACTGTTAAGTTTTAGAGACACTACCTTTCAAAATCAAGTTATACTAACGACCTAAATATTCCAAGTAGAACATCAAGAGCTTTATCACACTATAAATTACGCAATGATTAAAGGTTCTGTTATCCATTTAAACTGTATCATTTTTTGGTTCCCTTTAAATTTGGAATAGAGAACCATCACATCATAAAATAATTTTATAAGAATTAAAGGCCTGTTCATTCTTGAACAGTTAAGAATTAGTTAAGAATATAACTATTAGCCTAGGGAATTTACTAGTACTTTAGGTCTAAGTTAAGAAGATTTACCACCTTGCCACCTGTCTTTAGCTATCCAAATCTTATTATGCAGGTAAGACAAAAGATTAAAAAGACACTTTATCTCAGCTCATGGGAGTACAGACTAATATTCCCCTAAAATGATTTAATCTTATACACTCTGCAAACCTACCACACTGTACAATGCTTCGAAAGCGGAGATCACAAGCTGGTCCAATCCCATGGACTACAAAAACCAAGTGATCTATCTGTAAAGGTTCTCCTACAAATGAAATTAAAAAGACAAATTATTTTAGATACCTGGTCTTATATTCTAAAATCAAACATTCACAATGAATAGGTTATAAAGATAAGCAGATCACTTTAAAGGACATAAAACAGACCTATATCTTACTTAGTAAAAATACAGGGATTTTACTGTGTTTCTAATTTATCTTGACATAAGTCTGTGAAAAAACTTTTCAGTCTTTTTTAAACTTTTTATTTTGAAATAACTACAATCTTACAGAAAACGTGAAAGAATAGTATAGACACTTCCCTGTACTTTTTACAAATTCAACACTTCAACGTTTATCACTTTTGCTTTATTATTCTCTATGTGTATGTGTTACACACACATTTTTTTTCTGAATCATTTGGAAGCAGTCGCGTAGATAATCAGATTGCATACATCATACCTCTTTAGCCCTTTAAATACTTTAATGTGTATTTCCTAAACATATTTTCTTAAATAACCACAGTAATCAAATTCAGGCAACATAACATTGGTAGAACACTTTTATCTAATATTCCATTTTTATCAATTGTTCCAATGTGTGATGTGTATATAAACCCTAAACGTTTAAACTCATCTTTTTATTTTTTTTAAGTTTTTATTTAAGTAATCTCTACACCCAATATGGGGCTCAAACTCATGACCCCAACATCAAGAGTCGCATGCTCCTCCAACTGTGCCAGCCAGGTGCCGCTAACCTCATCTTTTTTTTTTTTTTTTAATTTTTTTTTAACGTTTATTTATTTTTGAGACAGAGAGACAGAGCATGAACAGGGAGGGGCAGAGAGAGAGGGAGACACAGAATCTGAAACAGGCTGCAGGCTCTGAGCAGTCAGCACAGAGCCCGACGCGGGGCTCAAACTCATGGACCGTGAGATCATGACCTGAGCCGAAGTCGGACGCTTAACCGACCGAGCCACCCAGGCGCCCCTAAACTCATCTTTTTAAATTATAGTAAGTCTAGGGGCGCCTGGGTGGCTCAATCGGTTAAGCGGCCGACTTCAGCTCAGGTCATGATCTCGTGGTCCGTGAGTTCAAGCCCTGCGTCGGGCTCTGTGCTGACCACTCAGAGCCTGGAGTCTGTTTCAGATTCTGTGTCTCCCTCTCTGTGACCCTCCCCCGTTCATGCTCTGTCTCTCTCTGTCTCAAAACTAAACGTTAAAAAAAAAAATTTTTTTTTTAATTATAGTAAGTCTAAAATGTTGTAAGTATAGTAAGTCTAAGATAAGCCATCTTCTCTGCAAGATAAAAGGAATTTTATAATCCAGTTAAATATATTATAAAACCAACCATAAATGGACCTAGCTGGACACCAATGGATAACCATCAAGGTCCTACTGACAAATACTTTTCCTTAGCTAAAAATCTTCAAGGACAGGAATTACCAGAAATAAATTTCCATTTTTTTTAAGTTATTTATTTATTTATTTATTTTGAGAAAGCATGAGCAAGGGAGGGACAGAGATAGAGGGAGAGAGAGAATCCCAGGTAGGCTCCAAGCCATCAGTGAGGAGCCTGATATGGGGCACAATCCCATGAACCATGAGATCATGACCTGAACCAAGATGAAGAGTCAGACACTTAACCAACTGAGCCACTGAGGTGCTCCTAGAAATAAGTTTCTAATCAAACAGGTGGAATCACACTTTTTAGAATTAGGACTAATCAGTTCATTTGTACCTAGTGACTTCCTGATTAGTACTGCCAAATTTTACCCATCCCACAATATATACTCAGCAACTTTAAAACAGTATTTAGATCTATTAAGATTTTTTTTTTAATTTTATTTTTTTTTAATTTTTTTTAACGTTTTATTTATTTTTGAGACAGAGAGAGACAGAGCATGAACGGGGGAGGGGCAGAGAGAGAGGGAGACACAGAATTGGAAGCAGGCTCCAGGCTCTGAGCCATCAGCCCAGAGCCCGACGCGGGGCTCGAACTCACGGACCGTGAGATCGTGACCTGAGCCGAAGTCGGCCGCCCAACCGACTGAGCCACCCAGGTGCCCCTATTAAGATTCTTAGTACATGAAGCAATGCGGATCTCAACTCATAAGACCATATGATTAAATCATTTTTAAGTTTTGAGGTAATCCAAATCCACAGGAAAAGGTCACAATTTAAGTAATAAATGAGTGTATCAGAAGAAAAAAACTGGGTGGGTTAGTCAGTTGAGCTTCCTGCTCTTGGTTTCAGCTCAGGTTAATGAGTTCAAGCCCCACATCAGGCTCCATGCTGACAGTACAGAGCCTGCTTGGAATTCTCTCTCTCCCTCTTTCTGCCTCTCCCCTTCTCTCTCTCACAAAATAAACTTTAAAAAAAAAAAAAAAGAAGAAAAGAAATAAATGATAAACATTACCACAATGAATGTCAACAGAGATGTTCTCAACCCCTCTCTTCACTGTTCTTGGTCGACCCTGTTCAGTGGGTGTTGAACCCCATTCATCAGACCCTGCAACTGGCTGGTAATGCACCATAAGCTTAAACAGAAAAGATCAAAGCATATATAGCAGATATATTCTACATTATAGACATCTCTATTTATCCCTCTTTGTGAAGGACAGGAACATGTCTTTCAAAACATAATAGTCAAATCTCAACTACAGTTTTGACATGCAACTCCAGTAGCCTGAAATGAGAACCCTGAAATTATAGGCCAATGTGTTACGCATTAAATACCTTATAATTTTGTCAATTACACCTCAATAAAGCCAAAAAAGAAAAAAATACATCAGACTAACAGATCTTTCAATAATACCCTACACATGTAAGATATGCTCACATGTGTGATATTCTTAATCTACAGTGGCATAATTTTCACTAAGAAAATTCTTTTGTATACGCTGAATGAGGTAAAAAAATGATGGCAGTGGCTACAAGTTTTAAGATTCATAATTGTGAATGCAATATAAAAATTTCCATAGGTTAGCCTAAGTAGAATCCCTATGAAAAAGAAACCAATTAAGTTCTCCTTACTAATGCAATTAACCTTTAATCCCACATGAAAGAAAGGTTTCATTTGCTTCACCTTTGGATTGTGTAATATAATAATTTCTCTGTTAGGAGACTCCAGTTTCTTTTTCCATTCATCCAGAGTTACAGCAAGCATGTAAGTTTCCTTAAAAGAAAACACCTTTCATTAGATTTCTCTAATAGCTTTTCTATTAAAACTAAACTTTTTTTTTACAAGAATACTGCTAGCTAAATCACTACATAAGAATATCCAACTCCAATTTATCAAATTATTTGAAAAATCTTTCAAAATTGCAACAGATAATAGTATAGAATAAAATTACTCCTGATTTTATCATCTAAACTAGATAAAATCATTAACATTTTGATATACTTCTTTCAATAATATTAATGTCTACTCCAACTTAAAGAAAGCAAATTCCAGACTGTTTCCAGAGCCAGAAAAATAAAAGGCTAAAATGACCAATCCTGTGGTCATAGTTTAAATATGAACAATGATCACCATTAGGGGAAAAAAATTTTAATTTAAAGACATAAGAGGCATAAAGGCATAACTTTATCTTGAAACTAATTTGCAAAAAGAAATGCTATAAATGTAATCTGGATACAACCAAACTCTGGAAATCTCACTAAAATGAGTCACAGGAAAAGATTATTAAATAAGAGAAGGAAAAAAGTGAAATGGGGTGAGGGGAATACCTCTAATACTTGGCTGAAGCTCTCAGAGTAGGGAACATACTTATTATCTTTGTCTCCCTTGTAAAACCAGGTACATCGTCTCACTTCTGATGCTAGCTCATCCCAGTATACAGCGTACCGCATCCTCTCCCCCAAATGCACATCATATCTGCCCCCATCAGTGGGGACAACTCTGCCATTGCAATCTTTTCCTATCAAGAATTGGAAAAGGGAAAAGAAGTAGATATATTAAAATATACCTCCCAAAATACAATTCTGAGTTATATTCTAAATAACGTTATGAAACATACAAGTTTTGTTTCTACCTGGCTAAACATTAAATAAAATGGGGGCACCTGTGTGACTCAGTCTGTTGAGCATCTGACTTTGGCTCAGGTCATGATCTCATGGTTCACAAGTTCGAGCCCCCTGTCAGGCTCTGTACTGACAGCTCAGAGCCTGGAGCCTGTTTTGCAGATTCTGTGTTTCCCTCTCTCTCTCTCTGCCCCTCCCTCGCTTGTGCTCTATCTCTCTCTCTATCAAAAATAAAACATTAAAAAAAATTAACATCAAACAAAATGGAAATAATATTTTTTTACTACTTTATAAACCATCAAAACCATTCCTGGTTTCAATGATACATGAAAAAAATAATACCCAACATTGTTTTGTTCTTTTTCTGAGGAGAGAGAACAGTGTCTCATTTAAAAAAAAAAAGTATATAAGGCTTTTTTATGAATTTTTTGCTTGAGGGGCCAAAAGGTAAATTAATGACCATGACCATCATGATGTAAAAATGGTTACTAGCGTCATTCTTGTTTCATAAAAGAAGAAAAAAATAAGTGACAGTTAATTCATTCTCTTGCAATGTGACATCCCCCACTCTTCATAAACAAAAACTGAAACATAAGCTAGAACATAAGAAATAGTAGATAACTATGCAAAAATTATAACTACTGTTTTCAAATACAGACCAAATTCTTAAGTATTTTAAAATGCTATCGAGACAACCAGAAAAAAATCTAAAACTTATTTTTTTTAATAGTGCTCAGTATAAGAACTATTACATCAGACTGAGAGAAATAGTATGTCTTTATCTAATACAAATCATCATTTTCATCCTACCAGAACCATAGGCGTCTTCCAGCTGCTGTGAATCCTCAGAGTTAAAAGGAATCCATGTCTCCTTAGAATCTATTATTTTACAATAGAACCAATGAGGAGAAACTGGTTCATACAAACTGCCAGCATCCATGTCTAGTAGCTCAAAGGAACTACATGAGTTTGGTGATGGGGATGGATCTGACTGGGACAATTGTTCCTGGTGTGACCCCACTGATGACATTTCGCTCTCTAAAAGACAAGATGAAAGAAAACTATCGGGAAAAAGTTATTTTCCTTCTATTAACGCTGAAATTGCTCTCTCTCACACACACATACCTGGTCATTTTTAAGGAACCACTTCTAAAAAAAATCTAAATCTAAACTGAAAATAGAAATAAGTTCTAAATTAAGAGCTGGATTTGAGAGGGAGCTTTAAACACAATGTTTCTCATAGTCAGACCAACCACTTTACACTGATCTCCCAATCCTCTCAGAAAACTACATGGTTTTAATCAGACAATAAATTAGAAGACAAACCCAGAATCAGAAGAAACACATGGTCAAAAACTTGACGGCAACAAAGCATCTGATCCCAATTTCAATCTAAGTCTATTGATAAAGACAAAAAATTAACTCCAACTGTCTTAGTAACTCCTGGATTTTAGGGCTCCAGGCCCCTATCATTATACATTGACATGATTACCGGAATCTTAAAATACTGAAAATGAAACTATTCACTTAAGAACCTGTTACCTTTTATTGATCTTGGAAATGTGCTTAATCGGGGACTAGGGCACAAATTCCGAACACACGAACCCCCGTTTGAGCCACTGCGCGCAAGAGCGCACCCACTCACGCCTGCCAAGGCTCAGGTGAAAAGTAACAAGCGACCTCGAAAGCCTCCTTCCCTCAGAGGCGACTCTGGCCTACGTGGTCCTACCCGTCAACACTCAGACCACTCGTTAAAGAACAGCGCACACGTCAAAGAGCACTCAAGCTCTGCGGAGAGTGAGCAACGTTATTGGTCTCTCGGCACCGAGCGCAGCGGGATGGCAAACACCCGGCTTCGCTCAGAGCGAACGCTCTCGAGGCTATCGGCCACTTTGATCTTTTTTTCCTAGCGCCAACTTACCTCGGCCACCTTGGCGTGTCCCTTCTCCCCACGACCCTGGGCCTTCTGCAGCCCGGATCTGGGACCTCAGAGCTCGGGGACTTGCCTCCTCCCGCTTCCAGACCTGCAGAGAGGAGCGGAACCACCAATAGAACCACCAATAGAAACAAGGTAATTTCCCAGTGCCTTACAGGGCGCAGTCGATACAAAGGGGGCCCTGACCGCTTCCCTAAGGACCGAGGTCACCCACCCCCGGGCTGGTACTCCCAGCACCCCCTTTCCCTGCCTCAGGCATCGCGTCCGACTCCGCCCCCGGCATCTCCATCCCGCAGTGCCTCCAACCCGCACCCCAGTGGGGCCTCCCTCAGCCCAGCGCCCACCCCACCAAGCCGTCGCGGGCTCACCTGGCTTCCCCGCTGCCTTTCACACTCTCCTGTCCTCGCTGAGGGGGGCACATGTCCCCGCGGCGGCCTTTCCCCTGAGCCCGGGCGGGGCGGGGCGGAGCAGGGCGGAGCCTGCGGCCCCGCCAGGCTCGTGCCCAACACCGGTCTCCACTGCGCTCCCAGCGGGTGAACGGCAAGCCAAGCTACTAAGAGCAAAGGTGAGGTGGCCGGGACCGCGGCGTGGAAGCGATGGGTGGGGCGAGGAAGGCAGCAGGGGACTGGCAGGAAGTGTCGCGAGAAGCGGAAGGAATCGCGCGAGATGTGGCTCCTTCCTGCGGGCAGGGAGCCGGAGCGCCGAGCGCATGGGCGGTGCGTGGGGCGTGCCTTGCTCTCTGAGCCGGCGCGCGGAGTCTCTGGCCGAGGTCGGAAGTCTTTGAAAGGCAGGGATGGAGGATGACAGGTTAAGGGAGCATTTTGAGTTTCAGAGAAAGACAAAGCTTCTTCGGGATTAATCAGCCCATCCTCCTCACTTGGTAGATTAAATGGGAAAAGAGGCCCGCTGACCCCGGTACTATGTCGGACCGCACTAAAGGGCCGGGAATGGTGCCGGGAACCCGAGGGAGACGCAATAGAACGATAGGGCTCTGGCAGCGGCTTCGTCTACCCAAACTCCTGGGTGCACAGGAGAATGGATACCATTGGCATTTGCAAAGAAAAAAGGGTTATCTCTGGGGCTTTCCCCCTCCTCGTTCTGTTTTATTAGGATTTCAAGGCTGCCAAAAAAAAAAAAAAAAAAAGATGTCTAAAAAATGCAGAGGTGAGCTTCACCGGATTTAAAAGCTGCACGAGAGGTTGGAAACGAGATATTTTTGTCAAAACAAGATGACATAATTGAGGTGAAAAGTTTAAACGAATTTCCCACAGTCATGAAGCTAATGGCCCTGCCCTGCTCTCCTGAGTATTTAGTTTTATGGAAGACGTCGGCTCCTTTGGGTATTCTGTAAGATACTTGCCTGTTTTCTATCTAGATTATAGGGCAAGGGTTCAGGGAATGTTTTTTAGTTTTATTTCTTCAGAACCGAGAAAAAAACTTACAACACTTTAATTCTCTTACAGGTCAATACACACACAGATATCCACAAGTTTACTTATACCTTCTCAAATTTATAACATCTAAATAGCTTCTGCTCTGCAGGAAGAGGGTGAGGAATGCCAGAACTGCCCCATTCTCTAGGATCTTGTCAGATGATTAGCTAATATCATAGACTAATAGCTGGCATTTGCTAATCTCTTACTACATTCTAGGTAGACTTGTAAGCATCTTACAGGCGTAATCCCATTTAGTCCTCCTGGCAACTTGATGAAGTACAGACTATGGTTATCCCTATTTGCAGAGGTAAAATGACTTACCCAAAGTCATACTACCAGCAAGTGATGGAGTCAAAATTATGAACACAGTATCTTATCTTCAGAGTCTCCACGTAAGCAACTTACCTAAAATCAGTCGGTTAAGTGACAAAACTAGAACTTGAATTTAGATTATCTCTAAATCTCCATATCCTCTATATGAGCTGTTCACAATTTTGTTTTGGTCTCAAGAACTCTGCCCTGTAATTATTGAGAACCCTATAGGGTATTGTTTATGTAAGTTATATATATCACTGTTTACTGTACTAGAAATTAAAACAAATTTAAATATTTACTAATTCATTTAAAATAACGTTAAAAGCCCATTTCTTGTAAAATTTTTTATGGAAAAATAACTAGTTTCCAAAGTGAAAGAAAAATCAGAGAAAAGAATGACATTGCTTTACAGTTTTGTAAATTTCTTTAATGTCTAGTTTAATAGAAAACTGTTGGATTCTCATATTTGTTTCTGCATTCAAACTGTTACAACTTTAGTTTTGGTTGATGTATGTGAAGAAAACCCAGCCTCCGTCAACTATGCTGTAGCTGGAGAAGGAGGAAGTATTTTAATAGCCTCTTCAGATAATTGTGGCTATTCTTTTTAATGCTACACTAAAATTCAACAAGTGGTGGCTTTTTAAAGGTTAGTTGCAATATGGAATCTGAAAACATATCAGTGAATTTTTTATACTCTGATACATTAAAATCCATTGGTCAGTTTTGCAGTTTGAGTGGATTTTTTACCTATACGTGATTTATGAGATCAACCATTGGTCATTTGGAAAATATCAGTTCACTGTGCTGTGCAGTCTTCCAAATATTAACACATTTCGTAATACAATATATGTGTATATATATATATTTTTTTTAATTACCATCAATCTCATTAGAAGAGTCTGTAAATATTGGGAAGCTGTCAAGCTCTTAGCAAATACAAGTTCTCTAAATTCTGCTTTTTTTCTTGAAAGGCCAGATTTTATCACAGGCAAGAAGTACTGTCAGTTGTTTTCCTTGAGGTGACCAGCTCACTTTGTTTTCAAGAAAAGCTCTGTCAAATAGCTAAATCTGACTAGTCCTAGTTTCTCTGTTGTACTTTTAAATAAAAATGTTGCTCTATGAAAAAAAGAGTAGCTAGTTCAGTTACCAATTCAAATAATCTTTCTTTTTCCTCAAGAGACCAGCATACTTTAGTATACAGAACTGTTTTATGCATACTATTTTGTCACATAGAATTTGAAAAAGGTGTGAACGCAAGGGTTAGGATTTAATAAAATTAATAATTTGTACTTCGTGAACAGTATTTTTTTTTAATTTTTTTTAACATTTTATTTATTTTTGGGACAGAGAGAGGCAGAGCATGAACGGGGGAGGGGCAGAGAGAGAGGGAGACACAGAATCGGAAGCAGGCTCCAGGCTCTGAGCTGTCAGCACAGAGCCCGACGCGGGGCTCGAACTGACGGACCGCGAGATCGTGACCTGAGCTGAAGTCGGACGCTTAACCGACTGAGCCACCCAGGCGCCCCGTGAACAGTATTTTTAAGTGAAATATGCACTATTTTTATTATGGATGCATGGCAGTGCACAATACAATGAATGACTACAATTTGTTTTTGTTAGGGTCAGGCGTAAGGCAGGGTAAAGATAGGAGTCAGAGGCTAAAAAATTTTAGCAGTCAAAGGCTTTATTTGGGAACTAAGGTCTCGGGGGAGGTTCTGTGACTCAAGGAGAGAGAGAGGAGTCAGGGAAGTCGCCCCCAGGTGTGGAGGGGTGGGGTTTTTAAGCTGCAGCGGTTGGGGGTTTAGGTCCCGGTGGGCCTTTTTCGCGTCAGGTCGTGCTGTCGCTCTGTGATTGGTTGACCTCCAATTCCTTCTTGCAGCTACTAGGGGCTTTTCGTTGGGTTGCACTGGCAAGATGGCCGTCCCTTCTGTGGTTCCAAGGACATCCTAACAGTTTTCACAATTCCTGCTAAGGCGCAAGCAGTTTTACCCACCATTGCTTTTGCATCAACAGTGCAAGTGTCAAAAACATAGCAATGGGGCGCCTGGATGGCTCAGTTGGTGACGCGTCTGACTTTGGCTCAGGTCATGATCTCGCGGTTCACAAGTTCCAGCCCTACATTGGGCTCTGTGCTGACAGCTCAGAGCTTGGAGCCTGCTTCAGATTCTATGTCTTCCTCTCTCTCTGCCCCTCCCTGGCTCATACTCTGTCTCTCAAAATAAATAAAACATTAAATTAAAAAAAAAAGCGAAAAAAGCAAATTATGTCTTAGTATTAATAGTTTTGTTGTTTTAAATAGGCTCCATGCCTAGTCCAGAGCCCAACACGGGGCTTGAACACATGACCCTGAGATCAAGTCCTGAGCTGAGATCAAGAGTTGGTTGCTTAATGGACTGATCTTATGATCCTTGAAAGGATCCCCAGCTTGCATGGACCATAGCAATTAAATGTGCCCACCCTGCAGCTTAGAATACAAAAATAATGGTTAACACAGTACCTACCCTGAAGGAGTTTACACTCTTAAGAGACAAGCAGATAAATTAATGTATCTTGAGTGTCCTAAGAGACAGGAACCATATACACTAACAGTTCCAAAGGAGGGAGCAATCAAATGTCCTGGTATACTTCCAGAAATTTTCATTCGGTCAGTCTTTGATGGGATTCATGTATTTGCATTTTAAACAAGCACTCCAGATGACTTAGAGGCAGATAGTGTGGGATCTACACTTTAAGAAACACTGCCTTAAGCAGATAAATTTTAGGTTCCCAAGAAGGCCCAGTAGGTAGGCTCAGAAAGAGAATATTTTATGGTATATCGCTCAGAACACACATACGCATACAATTTCACTGGCTGTTGTTTACAGTTGTATATCAGATCTTTTATCAGAAAAAAAAGGCAAAATCTGGAACAAACCCTACCTTTCCCCTTCAATTGTCTAGTGCAGGAGTCAGCAAACTTTTTTCTGTGAAGAGCCAGACAAATATTTCAGGCTCTGTGGGCTATAAGGTTTCTGTCACAACTAATTAGATCGCTTGTTGTAACACAAAAATAGCCAGAGACGAGGTAAACAGATGAGTGTGGCTGTGTCTCAACAAAACTTTGTTTGCAAAAGGAGGAGTTACATTGGGTCTCCAGTGCTAGGCAGTTTGCTGACTCCATGCACTAGTACAAGCTGCCTAAAGAGCAAAAGCAAGAGTCTAAGGGTCATGAAACAACTGGATTTTATATCCCGAGTTGGAAAAACTGCTAGGCATCAATTTTGAATTCCCATGTCTTTCCAAAATAAACCATATTTCAGCATCAAAATGTATGCGTTGAGTGCCTATCAAGGCATTAGGTAAGAGGATACATAGTTTTTGGAGGCAGGAGTCCTCAATACCTGGTGGACAGCTAGGCATCCTGAATGGAGAAAATTCCACCGTTGTCTTGGATGGTCTGACTATAAAATAACAAGAACAGGGCTTCAGGCTGTGATGGTGGTTCTCAAATTCAAATGAATGGAAGAATATGCTAAGTAGAGTCTTTAAAATGTAGATTTTTAGGTGTGCCTGGGTAGCTCAGTCGTTTGAGCATCCGACTTCAGCTCAGGTCATGATCTCACAGTTTGTGAGTTCTTGTGAGTTCGAGCCCAGCGTCGGGCTCTGTGCTGACAGCTCTGAGCCTGGAGCCTGCTTCGGATTCTGTGTCTTCCTCGCTCTCTGCCCCTCCCCCACTCACAGTCTGTCTCTCTCTCTCCTTCAAAAGTAACTAAACATTAAAAAATAAAAAAAAAATTTTAAATAAAAAAAGTAAAATGTAGATTTTTAGATCCAACACCCAGAGCTTCTTATTAACTAAAATAGTTTAATCAGAGGGGTCATTGAATCTACATTTTAACCAAGAATAAACAGGCAGCCGCTGTGAGGCAAAGTGCTTAAATCAAGAAACAGAAGGTCTGAGCTAGAATTTTGGCTATGCCACTACGTTTGTTTGTAAGATAATATTAGGGGCACCTGCATGGCTCAGTCGGTTAAGTGTCTGACTCTTGATATCGGCTCAGGTCATGATCTTGTGGTCCCGAGATGGAGCCCCGTGTTGGGCTCCATGCTAAGCTCAGAGCCTGCTTGGGATTCTCTCTCTCCCCCTCTGCTCCTCCCCCACATGTGAGTGTGTGTATGCACATGCTCTGTCTCTCAAATAAACATTAAAAAAAAATAAATAAGAATGTCAGAACTAGAAGAAACCTTACTGATATCCAGTGTGATGTTCTCTTCCAACCCAAAGTTGGTAATTTTTGTTAAGTCAGTCCACAAACCATTCATGAAAGCACAATGTATTAGCATGGAGCCTGCATGGGATTCTCTCTTTCCCTCTCTCTACCCCTCCCAACTCACACATGTACACTCTCTCTCAAAGTAAATAAACATTAAAAAAAAGAGTTGTTTTGAAATTTCATTGTATTACTTCATAGCCCCAAATGAATAGTTCCTGCCCTCAATTTAATAATCTTAGAATGTTTTCACTTTGAGGAAAATGATACATACTTTCCCTGTGATTTCTCTGTCTTCCTGCAATGAAAGCTGTTTTAGAGGCCGATAACCTAAGAATGTCAGTTTAAGCTGTGCAGCAAGCTGGCTTTCCACCAGTCCTGGGAGGTTTCCATCAAGGCTTCCTTCCTGTTGGCTACCGCTGTCAGAATGGGCTGTAGGGGCCCAGGGCAGGTGGCCTATGATAGGCCGCTTTGGCATATTGATTTTTTTTTTTTTCAACGTTTATTTATTTTGGGACAGAGAGAGACAGAGCATGAACGGGGGAGGGGCAGAGAGAGAGGGAGACACAGAATCGGAAGCAGGCTCCAGGCTCTGAGCCATCAGCCCAGAGCCCGACGCGGGGCTCGAACTCCCGGACCGCGAGATCATGACCTGGCTGAAGTCAGATGCTTAACCGACCGCGCCACCCAGGCGCCCCCATATTGATTATTTAAAATAAAAGTTACTTGGGGCGCCTGGGTGGCGCGGTCGGTTAGGCATCTGACTTCAGCCAGGTCATGATCTCGCGGTCCGGGAGTTCGAGCCCCGCGTCGGGCTCTGGGCTGATGGCTCAGAGCCTGGAGCCTGCTTCCGATTCTGTGTCTCCCTCTCTCTCTGCCCCTCCCCCGTTCATGCTCTGTCTCTCTCTGTCCCAAAATAAATAAACGTTGAAAAAAAAATTAAAAAAAATAAAATAAAATAAAATAAAAGTTACTGAAGAAACAGCTGTGCAGGAAGGACACTCAGATTATCCTCTCTCTGAAAACAGGAAACAAATCTCCCCTGTGAAAGGTACACTCGCTGCACCACGAGGTAAAGAGACATCCTTACCACCCAGAGCTAGGAAATCTAGAGCCAAGAAGGTTGTGTAAACAACCCTTGTTATTTTTTACTTATTTACTACCCCAACCCAAATTCTGTTTACAATTCCTTACTAATTAAACCTCCCAAAGTTAAATTTTCTGTGTCCTGTCAATTCCTCACAAATTTGTCTCTTTGTCTAAAAAGTATAAAAACTGGTTGCCTTGGTCACTTCTTGAGGTCTCAATTTCAGTATTGGGCCTCTGTGCACATGTAATAAAACTTTGGGGTTTTTTTCCTATTAATCTGTCTCATGTAAATTTAATTCTTAGTTCAGCTAAGGAAGACCTTAAGAATAGAGGAAGAATTTTTTCTTCCCCTCAGAGCCAGTGTAAATGTAGCAAACACAAATGTAAAAATGTAACACTTCAAGAAAAAAAACTAGGAGAGAATCTTCAGGAACTGGGGTTAAGTAAACCAGTGGTTCTAAGAGATTTGACACCAAAAGTCCAATCCTTAAAAGGAAAAAATGATAAATAGGTTTTCTTCAAAATTAAAAACTTTTGCTCTGGGAAAGACTCTGTTAATAGGATGAAAACACAAGCTACTGGGGCGCCTGGGTGGCTCAGTCGGTTGAGCGTCCGACTTCGGCTCAGGTCATGATCTCACGGTCTGTGGGTTTGAGCCCCACGTTGGGCTCTGAGCTGAGGCTCAGAGCCTGTGCTCAGAGCCTGGAGCCCGCTTCGGATTCTGTGTCTCCCTCTCTCTCTGACCCTCCCCCATTCATGCTCTGTCTCTCTCTGTCTCAAAAATAAATAAACATTAAAAAAATTAAAAAAAAAAAAAGACAAGCTACAAAAATAAAATATTTGCTAACCACACATCCGATAAGGGACTTGTATCCAGAAAACAAAGAATTCTCAAAACTCATCAGGGAAGACGATGGAGCCCAAATGTGCTTTCAATACTGTTTTTCAGTAACAGGAGCCAGGGCTTCTTGGAGAAACAACTGATTCTAGGACTAGAACAGGACAAGCCTGGAAAAACCTTCTAGTACCAGAAAGTAAGGGAAGGGAGTCAAAAAAGCCACATACAATGACGACGGGAGGTATGTCAAAAGGACACAACTGAGAGCGCTCCCAACAGCCAAAACAAGAGAATTGGAGGAACAAAATAAATAAGGTAGTATTAGATCGTAACATAAAGTATAAAATAAGCATTTATGAGTCCATACTGATAAAAATGGTTACACAGACAAATAAATGGGAGAATGAATTTCCCTTGCAGGGAAATTCCAAATAATTTACATAGATAAACACACTCAAGAAGGTGGAGGATAACTCCCTATTTCTTAAGTCATGTAGTGACTTCCTTCCAAAGAGTGTAGTATGAAAAAGCGGGGGGGGGGGGGGGGAGTAATTTTATGTGGAGAAACCCAACAAACATTACCTCAGCCAGGTGATTAAGGTTAACATCAACAGTATAAGTTATGTTGTTAGTATATATGCATTTGATATATGATGAGATGGGCACTTACCATCTCTGTGGTCTTCCTCTCAAAAACCCACAGCCCCACTGTATATGAGAAAAACATCAGACAAATCCCAGTTGAGGGGCAGTCTACAAAATCTGACCAGTACTCCTCAGGACTGTCACAGTCATCAAAAACAAGGAAGATCTGAGAAACTGTCACAGCCAAGAGGCTCTTACTATATGATGAGTAAATGTAATGTGGTATTCTTCATGAATGGGATCCTGGAAGAGGAAAAGGATGTCAGGTACAAACTAAGGAAATCTGAAGACAGTATGCATTTTAGTTAATAAAAATGTATCATTATTGGTCCACTAACTGTGTCAAATGTATAACACTAAAGTGGTAATAGAGTGTGGAGTATATAGGAACTCTGTAGCATTGTAAGTTTTCTGTGAATCTAAACTATTCTAAAATAAGTTTATTAGAATAAGTCCCCCAGAAATGGGCAAAAGAACAGACATTTCACAGAAGAAAATACACAGATGGCAAATAAGCACGTGAAAATATGGTCAACATCATTAACTATCAAAGAAATGCAAAATGATTAAACCACAATGAGGTATCACTATGCATCTGTTAGAACACCTAAAATAAAAAATAGTGACACCATCAAATACTGGTAGGGATGCAGAGAAATTCATACCTGCTGGTGGGAATGCAAAATGGTGCAGCCGTCCTAGAAAAGTTTGGTAACAGCCTACAAAATTAAGCATGCAACCACTCTATGACCCAGAGCTGCATTCCTGGGCATTTTTCCCAAAGAAATGAGAACCATGTCCACACAAAAACCTGTACATGAGTGTACATAGCAGCTTTATTCATAATAGCCCCAAACTGGAAACAACTAAGATGGCCTCAACAGGTGAGTAAACAAATAGTGGCACATCCGTATCATAGACCACTACTTAGCAATAAAAAAGAACTATTGATACAGAGAGAACTTGAATGAATCTCAAGAGAATTATGCTGAGTGAAAAAAAAAGCCAATCTCTAATGGTTACAATACTGTACAATTCTACTTATATAACATTCTTGAAATGGCACAATTCAGAAATGGAGAACAGATTGGTGATTGTCACAGGTTTAGAATGGTGGGAAAAGAGAAGTAGGTGTGGCTATGAAAGGTCAATAGTAAAAATAATTGTGATGGTGGAATTATTCTGTATTTTGACTGTATCAGTGTCAATATACTGGTTGTGACACTGCAGTAAGTTTTGCAAAAATATTACCATTGGTAGAAACTGGGTAAAGGGTACATGAAAGCTGTGCATTATTTCTTAAAACTGCATGTGAATCTACAATTATCTTAACATAAGAACTTTAATTTGAAAACATAATACCCCCAGTAAATTTGAATTTCAGGGAAACAATCATTTTTAGTATTGGTATATCCCATACAATATTTGGAATATATTTATTTTAAAAAATGATTTGTTGGGGCATCTGAGTGACTCAGTTGGTTAACCTTGATTTCAGCTCAGGTCATGAGCTCATGATTCATGAGTTTGAGCCCCACATCGGTTCTGCACTGACAGTGTGGAGCCTGCTTGGGATTCTCTGTCTCCCTCCCTCTCTACCCCTCCCCTACTCACTCTCTCTCAAAAATAAACAAACATTAAAAAAAAAAAAAAACTTCAAAAAAATGAGGTTATTCATCTGAAATCCAAATGTAACTAGGAGTCCTATAATTTATCAGACAATACTACTCAGCATTAGCTTATGAAGACAGAGTACATATTGCAAAAGAAAAGGAGATTTAAGGATTGGCTGACACAAAATGTGCTCTGAACCCAGAAACCCCTAAATCCTCACTCTCAGCAGCTGGGACCTCCTGCACCTCACATTTCCTGACAACAAATGTGCCCATTACTCCTGGTAAGAAAAGCCACATGGAGTATAAACCCTCCTGTTTACACACAGGAATGAAAATGATCAGATAATCTGTCCTTCCCAATTTCAGATTTAAAAGAGCTATCCCCTGGGGCACCTAGCTGGCTCAGTCAGTTAAGCATCCAACTCTTGATTTCTGCTCAGGCGATGATCTCACGGTTTGTGAATTCAAGTCCCGCATCAGGCTCCTTACTAACAGTGCAGAGCTTGCTTGGGATTCTCTCTCTCCCTCTCTCTGCCCTTCCCCTGCTTGCGTTCTGTCTCAAAATAAATAAATAAACTTTAAAAATAAAAAGAGCTATCCCCCTCTAACAAAGATTATGAAAAAAACAAAACAAAACAGAATGGTCATGAAGCACTTTCTAGAAGTAATTTTGGGTCTCCAGTATAACACTAGAATCCAAGAACCACCAGACATGTAAGAAAATATCTCTAACATGATAAAGTTGAAGATCAAAAAAGAAAGGAAAATGCATTTTGGAGGAAATTCATTATTCAGTAAAAAGAAAACATCAAGAAATTATCATTAATAATCCTCCAAGATAAGGTGCTTACAACCACAGACAAAAGCAGAATTCCATAAGGGAACACAGAGAACAAAAAAAATTCTTAAAATTTAAAAATATAGTCAAAATGTAAAACTCCAAATGAAGATTTAGAAGATAAAGGTAAGTAAATCTCCCACAAAATACTGCAAAAAAGGCAAAAAATAAAAAAGAAAGCAAAATGAATCAAAGAACCAGCCTAAGAGGTCTAGACAGAAACAGGAATTCTAGAAAGAGTTAACAGAGATGAGGGTGATGGAGGGCCAAAATTAACAAAGTCAAGACAATGTCATAGGGCTTAGGATATAAGTTTCTAGAATGAAAGGTGCCCAGTAAAATGCACAAAAAACAGACCCACACCAAAGCTATATTGTTAGGAAATTTCATAAGAGAGGAGACAAAAATATCCTACAAGCTTCCAGAGAGAAGGATTTTATACAAAGGGTCATGAAAACACATTCTCAAATATGCAAGATGTTAAAAAAACTATTTCTCATGCACCCTTTTGCAGGAAGCTACTGGAGAACATGCTCTACAAAAATGGGGGAATAAATTAAGAGAAAGACATAAATTACAGAAAAAAGGAAACCAGCAGGAGAAGCCAAAAGAATCCCCAGGATAAGTAGAAGATCCCAGAATGACAATATGCACTAGGAACATACCAGTTCTACAGTCAGAAGGCTCCAGGGTAGACTTCTTCAGGAATTTGAAATTGACAAAATATATGTCTGAACATCTTAAAAGATTTACATAAATGATGAAGGGTTTGAGGTCAAATTAGTTATAAGTACATGAGCAAACTCAATAAATAAGATAAAGGATTAATTGCAGGGAAAAGAAGTTGTTCAGAAAAGGAAATGTATTCACAGTTTACAACATTACTGAGCTCTGGTTAGCATTTACATGGTCATAATAATGTACAACAAAATCATCGCATAGATTGGGGGGTGGATTTTGAGTACGGGGGGGATGAGGACTGAGATGTGTGTATTGTAGGGGCAGAGAGTTAAACCTAACCCTCCACCCTCTGTAATAGAAAATCAGTAGAAATGACCTAAAATTGATAAATCAAAAGAAGCAATACAATTATGTCATTACAAAACATGGAGAGGCATGTGGCTGGCTTAGTCAGTACAGCATGCTACTCTTGATCTCGGGGTTGTAAATTCAAGCCCCATGTTGGGTGTAGAGATTACTTAAAGAAAACAAAATCTTTTAAAATATAAACAAAAATTTAAAATATGGAGATAACACCTAAAGGAGTTAGAAAAAGACCAAACACAAAACCCAAAACCAGCAAAAGGAAGGAAATAATAAAGATGAGAGCAAAAATAAATGATATAGGAACTAAACAATAGAACAAAAAATACAGGGATAATTTTTTAAAACCTCAGTTAAAAGTCGTTGCTTATGGGCAACAACCTCTTCACCCTTGGCTGCAGCAACTTCTTACTTGACATGTCTTTGGAGACAAGGGAGACAAAAGCAAAAGTCAACTATTGGGACTTCATCAAGATAAAAACCTTCTGCAAAGCAAAGGAAACAGACAGCAAAACTACAAGGCAACAGACAGAATGGGAGAAGATATTTATTTGCAAATGAGATATCAGATAAAGGGTTAATATCCAAAATCTATGAAGAACTCATCAAACTCAACACCCCCCCCCCCAAAAATAATTACCCAGTGAAAAAATGGGTAAAAGACATGAACAGACACTTTTCCAAAGAAGACATCTGGATGGCTAACAGACATGAAGAAATGGTCAATATCACTCATCATCGGGGAAATACAAGTAAAAACCACAGAGATACCACCTGTCAGATGGCTAAAATTAACAACTCAGGCAACAACAGATGTTGGCAAGGATGTGGAGAAAGAGGAACCTTTTTGCACTGCTGGTGGGAATGTAAACTGGTGCAGCCACTCTGGAAAACAGTATGGAAGTTCTTCCAAAAATTAAAAGAAGAACTACCCTACAACCCAACAATTGCACTACCAGGTATTTACCCAAGGATATAGGAGTGCTGTTCCAAAGGGGCACATGCACCCCAATGTTTACATAGCAGCATTATCGACAACGGCCAAAGTATGAAAAGAGTCCAAATGTCCATTGACTGATGAAAAGATAAAGAAGATATGGTATATAGGGGCACCTGGGTGGCTCAGTGGGTTGAGTGTCCGACTTCAGCTCAGGTCATGATCTCATAGTTCTTGAGTTCAAGCCCTGCGTCCTCTGTGCTGACAGCTTGCCTGGAGCCTGCTTCAGATTCTGTGTCTCCCTCTCTCTGCTCCTCCCCTGCTTGCGCTCTCTCTCTCTCTCTAATACATTAACATTAAAAAAAATTTTTTTAAAGAAGGTGAGGTGTATATATCTACAATGGAATATTACTTGGCAATTAAAAAGAATGAAATATTGCCATTTGCAACAATGTGGATGGAACTAGAGTGTATCATGCTAAGTAAAATTAGAGAAAGACAAATATATGACTTCACTCCATATGTGGAATTAAAAAAATTTTTTTTTCAACGTTTATTTATTTTGGGGACAGAGAGAGACAGAGCGTGTACGGGGGAGGGGCAGAGAGAGAGGGAGACACAGAATCGGAAACAGGCTCCAGGCTCTGAGCCATCAGCCCAGAGCCCGACGCGGGGCTCGAACTCACGGACCGCGAGATCGTGACCTGGCTGAAGTCGGACGCTTAACCGACTGCACCACCCAGGCGCCCCATATGTGTAATTTAAGATACAAAACAGACGAACATAAAGGAAGGGAAGCAAAAATAATATAAAAACAGGAAGAGAGACAAACCATAAGAGACACTTAAATACTGAGAACACACTGAGGGTTACTGGAGGGGTTTGGGGTGGGAGGATGAGCTAAACAGGCAAGGGGCATTAAGGAGGAAACTTGCTGGAATGAGTACTGGGTGTTATACGTAAGTTATGAATCACTAAATCCTATTCCTGAAATCATTATTACACTACATGTTAACTAACTTGGATGTAACTTAAAAAAATAATAATTTAAAAAAAAGTTGTTGCTTTTGTAAAAGAAAACACAGGACTGGGAGCAGGAGCATGGTCCCTGTCACAGAATTGACTCTTTAACCTTATAACCTCCATAGAATTATTTGAGTCTTTAGAACTCAACTTTTTAAAAACGAAAAAAAAAAAGATGAAAAAGAAAAAATTCCAGTCATCAACTACCTATCTCCCAAAAAATGCCTGGATGGTTCAATCGGTTAAGCGTCCAACTGCAGCTCAGGTCATGAGCTCATGGTTCTTGGGTTTGAGCCCCACATTGGGCTCCACACTGATACTCCGGAGCCTGCTTGGGATTCTCTCTCTTGCCTCTCTCTGCCCCTTCCCCACCCATGCTTTCTCTCTCTCTCAAAATAAATAAATAAAACTAAAAAACAAAACAAAAAAACAAAAACCTTTTGTAAATGCCAATTTAATCTATATTCTTCAACTTTAAAAAAAAATCTTCCTACCACAGGGGCGCCTGGGTGGCGCAGTCGGTTGAGCGTCCGACTTCAGCCAGGTCACGATCTCGCGGTCCGTGAGTTTGAGCCCCGCGTCAGGCTCTGGGCTGATGGCTCACAGCCTGGAGCCTGTTTCCGATTCTGTGTCTCCCTCTCTCTCTGCCCCTCCCCCGTTCATGCTCTGTCTCTCTCTGTCCCAAAAAAAAAAAAAAAAAAGTTGAAAAATCTTCCTACCATTAATAGAATTATAGTAACCACTACAGAACTGTTTTTAAAACCCTATTTTTTAAAGCATTTAGAAGAATTCCACACCAACAAAGTAGAAACAAGCATAACCCACCATACCAGATACTTCATTAGGGCATATCTGTCTAAATATTTATATTGGCATTTACATTTGAAACATTAGTGGCTTATTATAAAGAAGACATAGCTGTGTTTAACATGCCAGGTCTTGGTAACTTTATTCAAGCTTTTGACAAAAACTACCCCCAAAGTAATATAAATTTAGAGACTTCTAGAAAGTCCAGATGTGAAATTCCAAGACAATTTTGAATTTAGTCTGGAGTCGATACTGAGTCAAATACTGAACCAAACCCACAAATCATAAATACTATTTTCCTTCTTAAGTTCATTATATTTTCTCAAACAGGTTACCAATTTAGCTTTCCTTTCTTTGATATTGGTATTTGGAATCATTTTAACACGGTTTACATCTTTAAGTTCTAAATTTGTACTTATCTTGAATATCTTACTATAATTAAAAATATAAATCCGAATGTGATAACCCTTCCTTACATAAGAATGCCAATTAATAAATGTAGAAGAAATGAGAGAAACAGACCATTAGATAGACCAATAGTCACCATTAGAACCATTAGAACACCACAGTAGTAACTTACACAAGCAAGATCTGGCAATGGATGCGAAAATGAGTGGGCAATAGTTTAAGCAGAAACAAGACATTTGCATAGTCTCAAAGTAGCTCCAGCAAATAGTCATTACAAAGAAAAACATAGTAATTTTACAGTAGAGAATCCTAGCAGACACCACCTCAGTGATTAAGGTTAACAACACCAGAAATACATTATGACATCAGATGTCATGATACACTGTCACAGATTGGAAGACACTATGTAGACATGACAACTAAGTGCAAGGTGGGATCCTGCACTGGATCTTGGAACAGTAAAAGGACATCACTGAAAAGACCAAGAAAATCTCTACTTTTTAAACTCTCTACGTTTGTTAACAGTATTGTATCAAGGCTAATTTCTTAATTTGACAAATGTTCTATAGTTGTATAAGATGTTAACATAAGGGAAAGTTCAATGAAGATGCACATAAACTACTCATTTTACAACTCTTCAGGAGGTCTAAAATTATCTCAAAATTAAAAAAAAATCTGTTAAAAAACATACACACATACATATGTGCATAATGTGTATATGTGTGTGTATAAAAATCAAAACTTTGTGGAAATTGGTATCTTGGGCCCTCACTTAAATAGTTAATAGTATTCTCTCCTGAATGTCACTGTCTCACTGGTTTCCTTTAAATTGGCTTTAAGGTTCTCCCCCTTCTAAATTTTTAGTATCAAGTACAATTTTCTAATTTTCATAGAAAGCCTTTTTTAACATTCTTACCTTAGGCCAAAAATAAAAATCCTAGAATAAAACTGTCACCATATTATCTCATAAAATCATTCATCCCATCCATCAGACCTAGCCAATATCTTTACTCCATTTCTTCTCATCATACGTTTGTTTGGCTTTGTTTAAAAGGAGAGGAGATGGCGGATAGATTTATTAGCACTAATAGGCCTGACAGTCTAGAAAAAAGTTATCACTTGGATATCTTATTAAGAATCAGCTGTTTTTCCAATAACAGATACTGTATACTAGAACTCACTTCTGATAGAAAAAGTAAGTCATTTACCTAAGTCTCTTCCATACCATAGCATGAAGCTACCCAAGCAAGCCCAGCTAAGACCCTTTCAATATCACTTTCTTAACTCTGTCTCTGAAATGACTGTTATTAATGGTAATAAACATCTTTTTTATAAAACAATTTACTCTAAGGACATAAAGGTAAACATCAAATATGCCTTTAAAAGAAAATTTCCCACTCTAGCTATGGCTGATTCATTCCCTGAGCATGAATCCTTTTTTATCCTTACTGTTTTTGACTATCAACTGAGGTGAAATCTGCCCATAGGGATATTGATGGTGAACCTAGTATTTTAGATGGAGAAGCACATTTCCAGATGGTCACATTTATTACTTTTGCAGTTATTTCTACTCACTGTGGCATTTAATTTTTCATCCCTACCTATCAAAATGCTCTACATGGAAGCAGCAGTAGTGAAAAGACGATGGGGGGGGGGGGGGGCGGGAGGGGATTAAGGAAATTTTAAGGTGGATCTTTATCCAAGTATAATAAAAAAGCAAAAAAGAAAATGGCCACAAACATCTCATTCCTATGCCCCTGCCATCTCCCAATTCGCCTTCCACTATTAACATGAAAAGTAGGAGTGGTAAAACTCTACCCTAAAGATCTATACAAAAAAGGAGACAAGATACCTCAGGAACTCAATACACATTGCAATATGTTCAAGTGGTGCAAAGATAGAAATTCATTCAGAATTGCCATACTATCGGGCTACCAATATAGTCTCTTGAATAATTATATTAAACATATTACTACAAAACGTACCAAGAAGTAGAGAATAATACTATATTTATGAACTGCAAATAACAAAACAAAACAGAGGTCCAAGAAGGCTAAAGTCCAAGCTGTAATTTACACATGAAGTGTATGCTGAAAGCAGTCACAATGTACAAAAATGTGACAAGTAATCCAGATGTTTAAAAAAACAGAGCCTGTTTGCCTCAGATTGTATCCAGTCTCATCTGGTAGGTTTTTGATAAGCCTGTTACATAAAGCATGTTTCCCTCCTGCTGATAAGAAGCAGCTTGTAGATATCCACAAATTTCTTAAGGAGTGAGTCTACTTGGCAATAATGGTAACTCCACAGTTTCCTATTACATTCATTGGTCTGAAAACTGAAAACAACTCATAACTAAAATGTTCTTTCAAGTCCTTTACCAGTTTTTCAAGTTTTAATCAAAGGAAAGTTGGAATGTATTGCTTCTTGTCACCAACAAGCATTTCAAAAAGAGGGTTAATTAACCAAAATCAAGAGTTCTTTGGTCAAGTTAGTAACAGGCTTCCCCTTTGTTCTAAGTCGTTCATAATCCTTTTTTTTCCAATTTTTCCAGTATGGCCTGGATTTTACAAACAGCCTCTTTCCTGGCCTGCCGGACAGAGTCCTGGCCCCCAGTCTCAACTGAATCCAGTTCCAAAAGTTCCTTAGTTAGCATTTCTTCCAGAAGCCAGTATGCTTTGTCTGTCTTTTTTCCTACGAATTCTTCTACTTCTTGCTCAAGATATTGGACCTTCTCCAGCACATGTATGATTTTTTTAATACTTGGGGGAGTACCTTCATCTGAAGATAGACACTCTTCAGGAAGATTATCACTTTGATCTTGATTGCTGGGGTGTTCATTGGTGGCATTACCATAAAGTTGAGGCTCAGCACTGTACTGGACTTGGGAATCCAAAAGATCTGAATTATCATTGTTCATTGTTCCCGAGGACTCGTACTGATGGACATTGCAAGGAAAGTTGTGCCGGTTCATGCCTTGATCTGATTGGCTGTAGGTGTAGGAGGAGTCCTTGGAGTGGGAGAGCAAAGAGGGGAAAAGAGCTGTTTTAATGGCAATCCATCAACATCAGGGTGGTTAGCCAACATCTTTCACCAGACTGTGAAGTACATGAAAAGAGTCCCCACTAAAAAAACTAGGCATCCCTACTTAACAATTTGAGGAAAACACAACCCTAAAAAGACAAAAGGAGTGCTCTGTCAAGTAAAAGGCAGAGAATTCCTGAGTATAATGAATCTACCCTGAAGTGTTCATCCT
Organism: Prionailurus viverrinus; assembly: GCF_022837055.1. Lineage (NCBI taxonomy): Eukaryota > Metazoa > Chordata > Mammalia > Carnivora > Felidae > Prionailurus > Prionailurus viverrinus. The sequence continues at coordinate 44,546,445 of NC_062564.1, forward strand.
CATGAACACCTCACAATCACTCCTTTCCACCTCACAATCTACCCAGTGACTTAATAAATAGGAATTAGATAGTCTTCCTCTGAAGAGTTAAAACCTAAGACAGACCTTAAAAAGGAATGTAGCCACAGACAGATGATGTTTATGTCTGTGGTTTATACAATTTCACATTGATATCGTCTTCTGTGTACTGACTGAGGTAATAAAATGCAATCTTTGATTTTGTTTAACATTCAGATAGCATTACAACAAACAGTAAATGAGCGTTTTTCTGTCTTTTACAAAAAAGATGCGAACCTATAACTGCTCTAAAAAATAAAGTATATTAAAAAAAAAGAGGAAGAAACTGGGCTAAAGCTATAGGTAGTAATCACCAACTTTTTGCAATTAGTCCCCATTTGATACACACCAACGCAGGAAAGTTTCACGTTGTGCCTTTTCAATTACCCAAACATGAAAAGAACAATTTTTAGAAGGCCTCCTACCTTGGGCTGCTGGGGTGGTGGTGAGTGAGGGGACTGAGGAGAGCTGCTGCTGGGCCATGATGAAGTACTCTCACTCATGTAGAGATTCCCAGGTGGTGCTGAGGGCGCAGTTGAAGGCCAGGGGTAACGGGTTCCCATTCCATAAGCACCAGGAGAAGCCCATGAGTCCTCCTGTTGTCGTACAGTTGGTCCTGGTTGTGGAACACTACGATTACCATCCCCATAAGGATAATGGGGCAGGGTCATTCCAGGGTTCTAGATTGAAAGGAAGGAAATATGCTGGTCACTGCTAAAAACAAAAACAAAAACAAAAAAACCTGAACGAAGTAATGAAAATAACTCTAGTATCAACAGATTGAGATGCTTCCTCTCTCCTTAACAGATGTACTTTGGCTGCTACCAGGCTAAGTGGTAGCATCTCTAATCAGTTGCAGTCATTTCTTCACGCCCAAAAAAAGCTTCATTCTGAAGATACCAGGGACAGATTTAGAGACAATCAAACTCAGAAGGAAGAAGGCTTAAAATTCAATGGCTAAATTATAGCATAAATCTGTCCCAAGATACGAGAAATAAGTGGACCCATATGCTATAAGGAATAACAAATTAAGATGTATCAGAACTCCCCTTGAAGGGACAGAGAAACAAACATGGTATCACTCATAGAATATTAAACAAATAAAAACCCAACAGATAACTGCTCACCTGTGAAGCAGGATATCCTGGAACCTGCCCCCGAAGAGAGGGTGCTTCAGTCTGGCAGTCCTGCTGAGGATACAGCCAACGAGAGACTGGGGCTGGGCTGTGGCCAGGTGAACGGTAAGTGCTTGGAACCTCTGGGGAGTAACTGGTCTGAGTATATCCAGGTGTGTAATAAGCCCCAGAGTACGATGCAGTATTCGCCCCAGGGCCAGGAGGGTATGGTGGACCATATGCTCCATTTGTATAAGAATTCAAACTCTGCTAAAAAAAAAAAAAAAAAAAAAAAAAAGAAAGTAAAAAAAGTGACTGAGTAGAAGAACTGAAGTGCTCTGACCCAACTTTGAAAAGTTTGGGAAGGGACAAAGGTCAGTAACTAATGAAAATATGAACTGCCTAAGCAATCTGTGAAGCATTCTTTCTCTCATGTATTATGGCCATATACCATATATTAAACTCAGATTATCACTGTAGAGTCTGTGTTGTAGCAATGACAGGGTATATTGTGATGAATGAGGAAGTGAAGGCCTCAGGGCTGTGCTTCCCAAACACTTCCATAAGTATACCTAACAATTACAACTGACAGTGGAGAACCTGTGCCTGCCACCTAGAGAGGGGTCCTGGGAGACCTAAGATAATGGCTAGTCACAGAAAAAAATAACCAGGGTACAACTAAAAGAGAAGACTAGAGGAGCACCTGGGTGGCTTAGTCGGCTATGCATCCGACTTCAGCTCAGGTCATGATCTCACAGTTTGTGGGTTCAAGCCCCACATCAGGCTTTCTGCTGACAGCTTGGAGCCTGGAGCCTGCTTCAGATTCTGTGTCTCCCTCTCTCTCTGACTCTCCCCCACTCATGCTATGTCTGTATGTCTGTGTCTGTCTCTCTTTTAAAAATAAACATTAAAGCAGGGCGCCTGGGTGGCTCAGTCAGTTAAGCGTCCAACTTTGGCTCAGGTCATGATCTCACGGTTCATGAGTTCAAGCCCCACATCAGGCTCTCTGCTGACAGCTCAGAGCCTGGAGCCTGCTTCAGATTCTGTGTCTCCGTTGCTCTCTGCCCCTCCTCCACTTGCACTCTCTTGCTGTCTCCAAAATAAATAAACATTAAAAAAAATAAAAATAAACATTAAAAAAAAGAAGAGAAGACTAGAGAGACCAAGCTCTCCCATAGGCTTTGTGTTTAATCTCTCTGAGCTTTTCTCTACCAGAAAAAATGGAAATCATAAACTTACCTGGTAGGACTACTGTGAAAATTAAATGAGCTGATATATATAAATGCTTAGCACAGGGTCTGGCACTCGGTATGCTCAATAGATAGTAATTATTTATAATATCATTGTTGTTATTACTATTATGGCAATACCAAGAAATGAACCCAGATCTGAAAAGTACAAAGCCCATGAAAAGCCTACGTTCTTTGTACTATCCCACTCTGCTTCCCAAGTAAATAACAACAGGCTGCAATGAACTATTGGGACCTCACCAAAAAAGAAAAGCTTCTGCACAGTGAAGGAAACAATCAGCAAAACTAAAAGGCAGCCGACAGAATGGGAGAAGATATTTGCAAATGACGTATCAGATAAAGGGTTAGTATCCAAAATCTATAAAGAATTTATCAAACTCAACACCCAAAAAATAATCCAGTGAAGAAATGAGCAAAAGACATGAATAGACACTTCTCAAAGGAGACATCCAGATGGCCAACCGACACATGAAAAAATGCTCAACATCACTCATCATTAGAGATACAAAGCAAAGCCATGATGAGATACCACCTCACACCTGTCAGAATGGCTAACGTTAACAACTCAGGCAACAACAGATGTTGGCGAGGATGTGGAGAAAGGGGATCTCTTTTGCACTGATGGTGGGAATGCAAGCTGGTGCAGCCACTCTGGAAAACAGTATGGAGGTTCCTCAAAATATTAAAAATAGAACTACCCTATGACCCAGCAATTACACTACTAGGTATTTATCCAAGGGATACAGGTATGCTGTTTTGAAGGGGTACAAGCACCCCAATGTTTATAGCAGCACTATCAACAATAGCCAAAGTATGAAAAGAGCCCAAATGTCCATTGATGGATGAATGGATAAAGAAGATGTGGGGTGTGTGTATGTGCGTGCACACACACACACACAATGGAGTATACTCAGCAATCAAAAAGAATGAAATCTTGCCATTTGCAACTACACGGGTGGAACTGGAGGGTATTATGCTAAGTGAAATAACTCAGAGAAAGACAAGTATATGACTTCACTCATGTGAGGAATTTAAGATACAAAACAGATGAACATAAGGGAAGGGAAGCAAAAATAATATAAAAACAGGAAGGGAGACAAAACATAAAAGACTCTGAAATACAGAGAACAAACAGATGGCTTCCGGAGGGGTTGTGGGGGCGGGGGAGGGAGATGGTCTAAATGGGTAAGGGGCATTAAGGAATCTACTCCTGAAATCATTGTTGCACCACATGGTACTAACTTGGATGTAAATTAAACAATAAATACATTATAAAAAATAAAATAAAATGTTTTAAAAAAAGACTACAAAGGCAAATTCCTCATGTGTTGCTGTCATTTTTTTTAAAGATTTTATTTTTAAGTAATCTCTACACCCAATGTGGGGCTCAAACTCAGAACCTCAAGATCAAGAGTCTCATGCACTGCTGACTGAGCCAGTCAGGCGCCCTGTTCATTATAGTTTTGTTTTTTTTTTTCAACGTTTATTTATTTTTGGGACAGAGAGAGACAGAGCATGAACGGGGGAGGGGCAGAGAGAGAGGGAGACACAGAATCGGAAACAGGCTCCAGGCTCTGAGCCATCAGCCCAGAGCCTGACGCGGGGCTCGAACTCACGGACCGCGAGATCGTGACCTGGCTGAAGTCGGACGCTTAACCGACTGCGCCACCCAGGCGCCCCCATTATAGTTTTAAATCACCCATCCACACTACTATTGGCACCCAGAATCCTAGGTTAGATATCCAAATGAATTACAGCCAAACTTTACATTTAAATGACTATCTTAATGTTTCAATTAACTTCTGCTTCATCTTTTAGAAATGCTAAAAACACAGAATCAAGTTTTCCAGTACTTGTCTAAGACTACATAATCTTTTCCACTTCGGGTAGAAAAACAAGCAAAGAATCCTATGATGTTAACTAGACTTACTGTGGTGATCATTATGCAATGTATGCAAATATTGAATCATTATGTTGTACATCTAGAACGAATACAATGTTACATGTTAATTACACCTCAGTTAAAAAAAAAAAAAAAAGACAGCTGGGGTGCCTGGGTGGCTGTCGGTTAAGCGTCTGACTTTGGCTCAGGTCATGATCTCGCCATTTGTGAGTTTGAGCCCCGCATTGGGCTCTGTGCTGACAGCTCAGAGCCTGGAACCTGCTTCAGATTCTGTGTCTCCCTCTCTCTCTGCCCGTCCCCTGCTCATGCTCTCTCTCTCTCTCTCTCAAAAATAAGGAAAACATTAAAAAAATTTTTTTAAAAAGACAGCTGCTAATAACCGAAAAAATAATAGTCAAATTTGATTTCTAGTCTAACACATCAAAAAATGAGATGGATCGGGACATCTGGGTCATTCAGTGAGTTAAGCACCCAACTCGATTTTGGCTCAGGTCATCATCTCACACTTTATGAGTTCAAGCCCCACATCTGTGCTGATAGTGCATAGCATACTTGGGATTCTCTCTCTCTCCCTGCCTCTCTCTCTGTCCCTCCCCAGCTTGTGCTTGCGGCTCTCTGTCTCTCAAAATAATTCTTTTTTAAAATGAGATGGATCAAAGTGGCAGGACAATCATAATTCTGTAGAAAATAAACTCTTAGCCATATTTTTATGGCAAGAGGATAAAAGACAGGGTATTATCACCACATGGTCAAAAAATTCCATGCAAGGACAGGTGCTTGGAAGATCCAGCAAGGCATTCCCTAACCAGAGGGATGACTGAACCACCCCTTGTTAAAGCCACTGGAGGGCTGTTAAGATCTTCCACCTAGATGTGCCTAAAAATAGAATCCTTAATACAATGTATGCTGTTAGAAACTTGATAAAACATCATGTGGCTTTTTGTACTATTATTCAACTTCTAGAAATTCTTCCTAAGGAGAAGATTCAACTACAGAAAAAGTTATAGGCATGAATTTGTTCAACACAGCATTATTTATAATCACACAAAACTGTAAACAACCTAAATTTCCTGTAATAATGGAATGATTAAGTACATTACAGGCTATTCATGGAGGGAATTTTATTGTCTTAAAATTCACTGTTAGACTGACCGGACATTTAATGATATTAAAGAATTATTTTTAGTTTTTTTAAGTTTTAAAAATGACATTGTTATGGGGCGCCTGGGTGGCGCAGTCGGTTAAGCGTCCGACTTCAGCCAGGTCACGATCTCGCGGTCCGTGAGTTTGAGCCCCGCGTCGGGCTCTGGGCTGATGGCTCGGAGCCTGGAGCCTGTTTCCGATTCTGTGTCTCCCTCTCTCTCTGCCCCTCCCCGTTCATGCTCTGTCTCTCTCTGTCCCAAAAATAAATAAACGTTAAAAAAAAAAAAAAAATTTAAAAAAAAAATGACATTGTTATGTTTTTAAATCTTCTTTACATTTTAAAGATATATACTTAAGTATTTACAAGTGAAATAATATGGTGTCCAGAATTTACTTCAAAATAACTCAAGGATACAGATGAAACAAGAAGTCTGTGCACTGATATTTACTGAAACTAAGATGAGTACATAGGAGATTATTGGGCTACTGTCATTGCTTTTGATTATGTTTGAAAATTTCCTTAATGTTAAAAAAAAAACTTCACCTCTTATTTTACCCTATAACATGCAGAGTACATATGATAAATGAAAAGCCATACAAAAAAGTTTATATACCATAAGTTTAAAGCTGTGTAAACATAATAGGAAAAATGCAAAAACAAATTTACCAAAATATAGATCTTTTAGGATGGCAAAATTAGTATTTTCCTCCTTTTCTTTATTTCCCAAATATTTAGTAATAAAGTTGTATTACTTTTGTAGCAAAAAAAAAAAAAAAATTATGCTATTACAAATGTCGTGAAATCCCAAGTGTGTCTAGAATCCAGCGGGCTGCCAGGACCAGAGCAACTTCATCAGTGTCCAAGTAGACTATTTTACTGAAGGGAAACTTGTGTCTAAGGAAAAGAAGTTACAATTTGAAAACTGTCAGCTGATACGGCAACAGATAAAATCTGAAAGAGAAACTATAAGAATTAAGTAAAATCTTTGACAGTTATTAAATTTCTGTAAAAGTCTCATTCTGGCTTCCAGAAGAAATCAAGAGACTGGAAACTCAGAAATCCCAGTTGCTACTCTTGTTCTAGATGTAAATACAGATATTACCTAGCATTCAAAAGTCAAACTAACATCACATCATCTGGCGTCTCCTTGCAAGCTAAAAATCACCCATATGAATACTTCTTCCAACAGTCAATTTCACAGTTGATGGACTGTTGTATAGATGTAGAATCCAAAGAGGAGAAAAGTGGTCAAGTCTCTCACACGGACAGCGATACACTGTTCGGCGGATTCCCTTTCCATTCTACAGCAAACAGACCCAATCCAAGCAAAAACAGATTACCTTTCAGCAACACAGTTCCTCCTATTGTGCTTCTCTTGAAAAACATGGAAACTTTCACCACAAAAGTGCTCCAAGAGTCATAATCTTCAGCAGTCGACATCAACTTGAATTTCTCTAATACTCATTTTTGGAACTAACAAATCTATGATCATCCACAGGTTGCTTCCTCTATTTATAGAACTTTTCCAATTTTTGTCTCACAGGAGCTCCTGACCAGTTTTTAATAGGCTGTAGTTTACAACCTAGTTATCCTTCAAATTCAATGAAATTTCTGACCAGTGTCTTTCTGTATCATGATTCCTGAATTCAGAACCCTATCAAAGGACTTCAGTATTTTTTGTTAGAACTTTGCCAGTTCCTCAAAGTGTTAAACACAGCAGAACTACCTACCGCATGACCCAGTAGCTCCACTCCTACATATATAACCAACAGAAAAGACATACGTCCACATAAAAATTAGCAAACAATGTTTATAACAGCATTATTCATAACAGCCAAAAAGTGAAAAAGACTCAAATTTCTATCAACTGATAAATGGATAAAATAAATGTGGTATATCCATAGAATGGATAGTACTTGGCCACAGACAGGAACAAAGTATCAATACATTGTCACAACATGGATGAACATTATGCTAAAAGAAAAAAGCCAGTCACAAGATATCAAATGTGATACCATTCCTGGGGTGCCTGGGTGGCTCAGTCTGTTGAGCATCTGACTCTTGATTTCAGCTCAGGTCATGATCTCACAGTTCGTGGGATCAAGCCCCATGTTGGGCTCCATGCTCACAGCACAGAGCCTACTTGAGATTCTCTCTCTCCCTCTCTCTCTGCCCTTCCCCTACTTACGGTCCCTCTGTCTCTCAAATTAATAAACATTTAAGAATATATGTTATATAATTCAGTTTAATGACATGTCCAGAATAGGCAAATCCATAGAGATAACAAGTATACTAAAAGTTGCCAGGTGCTAGGGGGAGAGAAGAATGGGGTGATAGGTACACAGTTTCTAACTGGACTGATAAAAATATTCTAGAATAGATAGTGATGACAGTTGCACAATCTTGTGAGTAGACTAAAAACAACTGAATTGTACATTTAAAGGGTGAATTTTATGATATATGGCCAAACCATAAGCATATCACATTAAGCAATAACAATGTGTGCCTCTCAATTTCAGTCACAGGAATGCAGATGACAGAAGTAAAATACAAGTCTGTGATAAGTGGTAACATGGTTTTGGGGCGCCTGGGTGGCTCCGTTGGTTGAGTGTCCGACTTGAGCTTAGGTCATGATCTTGCAGTTCGTGAGTTCAGGCCCTGCATCTGGCTCTGTGCCGACAGCTCAGAGCCTGGAGCCTGCTTTGGATTCTGTGTCTCCCTCTCTCTCTACCCTTCCCCTGCTCATGCTCTGTCTCTGTCTCTCAAAAATGAATAAACATAAAAAAAAAAATTAAGTAGTAACATGGTTTTTTCTTTGTGTTCCATGATCTCCTACAACCTTATCCTAAAGTTGATTTACACATAATCATTATGAAAAATCAATTGCTTTTATATTTTCTTTAAGTAAAATAAGCAAATCTTGCTCTAACTTCAATGAATTCTTCTGGCTCAAAATCAATCTTAAAGGATTATATAACCAAATTGATGAGAAAAAAAGGGAACATGATTCTTTTTTTTATTTTATTTTAAATGTTTTTTATTTATTTTTGAAGGAGAGAGAGAGAGAGAGAGACAGAGGATGAGTGGGGGAGGAGCAGCGAGAGAGGGAGACACAGAATCCAAAGCAGGCTCCAGGCTCTGAGCTGTCAGCACAGAGCCCGATGCGGGGCTGGAACTCACAAACAGCGAGATCACGACCCGAGCCGAAGTCAGACGCTTAACCGACTGAGCCACCCAGCTACCCCAGGAACATGATTCTTTTAATGAATTAATTATTCAGCCCCATAAAGAAACTTCTTTTCATTATTTCAGCCTCCATATCACCAGTAAGTCAGAACAGAATTGAACATATTATTTGACTATTTGAAATCTATCAGAAGAATTATATTAATGTTTTATGGCGATCTGAAAATTTAATTCTGCAGAGAATATCAGTTTACAGAGAATTCTGACCTGGATCTAAATTCAGATCCTTTGAAAGCTACTAAAATGCAACTGCTTTAAATTTGTATATACTACAGTCTTATTTTTTAAAAAAGTATTTGCATATGCAAAGATGGTACCTCAATAGAAAAAAAAATGTGACAATTATTGCTTTATTAGGGTTGGCAGATTATGGGTGACTAACTTTTTAAACATTTCCTCATTTCCACAATGATACAACCATGGTGAAAAGTAATTTGGCTACATTTAATTAGCATGTATACCAAACCCCAACAATTCCATACTCCAGGAAAGTTCTTTCCTCAAATGTATCCAATAGAAAAATGGAAAGCAATGTTGAGTAAAAAAGCAAGCTGCAGGAGAATGCTAGTATGAAACCACTGATATCAAGTTTAAAAACAAGTTAAATAATATTATATAAATGTGTATACAAGTAGTACAAGCACAAAAACACATATGAGATCAAAATATAACTTCAGGAAATAGAAAGAAGTGTTATATGTGACTTCAACTGGGTTTATTTTACCCCCCTTTAAAAATCTGAAACAGGGGCGCCTGGGTGGCACAGTCGGTTAAGCGTCCAACTTCAGCCAGGTCATGATCTCACGGTCCATGAGTTCGAGCCCCGCGTCGGCCTCTGGGCTGATGGCTCAGAGTCTGGAGCCTGTTTCCGATTCTGTGTCTCCCTCTCTCTCTGCCCCTCCCCCATTCATGCTCTGTCTCTCTCTGTCCCAAAAATAAATAAACGTTGAAAAAAAATTAAAAAAAAAAAAAATCTGAAACAAATGTGGCAAACTTAATTATTGACAAAGCTTGGGGCACCTGGATGGCTCAGTCAGTTACACATCCGACTTCCACTCAGGTCATTATCTCACGGTTCATGAGTTTGAGCCCAGCAATGGGCTCTGTGCGGAAAGCTCAGAGCCTGGAGCCTGCTTCAGATTCTGTGTCTCCCTCTCTCTCTGACCTTCCCTGGCTCACACTCTGACTCTCTCCCTCTCTCTCAAAAATAAACATTTAATAAATAAATAAATAAACAGTAAAAATTTTTTAATTAAAAAAATTTGACAAAGCTAGGTGCTGGATAAAAAGATGTACGGGGGCACCTGGATGGCTCAGTCAGCTAAGCATCCAACTTCGGCTCAGGTCATGATCTCACAGTTCCTGAGTTTGAGCCCTGCATTGGTGCAGACCTTGCTTCAGATCCTTTGTCTCCCTCTCTCTCTTTCCCTCCCTTGCTCTCTCTCTGTCGCTCTCAAAAATAAATCAACCTTAAAAAAAGATGTACATATTTTCTGTACTTTTTCAGTTACTTGAAATATTTAAAATTAAATATTTGTCCTAAGAGGTCAGTTTTTTTGACATCAAAAGCAAAGGCAACAAAAATAAAGGTAAACAAGTGGGACTACATCAAACTAAAAAGCTTCTCCATGGCAAAGGAAACCACCAACAGAATGAAAAGGCAACCTACTAAATGGAAGAAAATATTTTCAAATCATGTATTTGATAAGGAGTTAAAAACTAATATATATATATATAAGAACTCATAAAACTCAATAGCAAAAAAACAAACAATCCAATTAGAATACAGGCAGACAACCTGAATACTTTCCCAAAGAAGACATACAGGTACATGAAAGGTGCTCAACATCACTAATCACCACGGATATACAAATCAAAACCACAATGAGATATGACCTCACACCTGTTAAAATGGCTATTCTCAAGACAATAATAAGTGCTGGTGAGGATATGGAGAAAAGGGAACCCTTGTGCACTGTTGGTTGGGAATGTGAATTGGTATAGCCACTATGGAAAGAAAACAGCTTGGAGATTCCTTGAAAAATTAAAAATAGAGTGACCCAGTAATGCCCCTATTTGCAATATATCCAAAGGAAACAAAAAAACTAACTCAAAAAGATATCTGAATCCCCATGTTCATTGTAGTATTACTTACAATAGCCAAGACATGGAAGCAACCTAAGTGTCTACTGATGGATGAATAAAGAAAATGTGGTGTATACAAAAACAATTTACTATTACCCAGCCATAAAAAAGGAGGAAATGTTGCCATCTGTGACAACACAGATGGAAATAAGTCAGACAGAGAAAGACAAACACTGTATGATCACATTTACATATGCAATCTTAAAAAAAAAATTCGGGGCGCCTGGGTGGCTCAGTTGGTTGAGTGTCCAACTTCAGCTCAGGTCATGATCTTGTGGTTCACGAGTTCGAGCCCCGCGTGGGACTCTGTGCTGACAGCTCACAGCCTGGAGCCTGCTTCAGATTCTGTGTCTCCCTCTCTCTATGCTCCTCCCCTGCTCACACCCTGTCTCTCTCTCAAGAACAAATAAAGATAAAAAAAAAATTTTTAATAAAAAATAAAAATTCCTAAATTCAGATAACAGACATGGTTGCTAGAGGTGGGGCCAGGGATGCAAATGACTGAAGGGCGTCAAAAGGTACAAACTTCCAACTTCCAGCTATAAAATAAGCAAGTCATGAGTAAGTAAGATACAGCATGGCGACTATAGTTAATACTGTGTTGCATATTTGAAAGCTGTCAACAGAATAAATCTTAAAAGTTTTCATCAGGGGGCACCTGGGTGGCTCAGTCAGTTAAGCTTCTGACTTCGCTCAGGTCACGGTTTGTGGATTTGAGCCCTGCGTCTGGCTCTGTGCTGACAGCTCAGAGCCTAGAGCTGCTTTGGGATTCTGTGTCCCCCTCTGTCTCTGCCTCTCCCCTGCTTACATTCTGTTTTTCTCTGTCTCAAAAAAAAAAAAACAAAAAAAAAAAACCATTAAAAAAAAAGTTCTTGGGGGGTGTGGGGGGCTCAGTCAGTTAAGCATGTGACTTGATTTCATCTCAGGTCATGATCTCCCGCAGTTCATGAGTTCAAGCTCCACATGCAGCTCTGGGCTGACAGCTCGGAGCCTGGAGCCTGCTTCAGATCCTGTGCCTCCCTCTCTCTCTGCCCCTCCCCTGCTTGCACTCTGTCTCTGTCTCAAAAATAAATAAACATTAAAAAATATTTTTAGGGGCGCCTGGGTGGCGCAGTCGGTTAAGCGTCCGACTTCAGCCAGGTCACGATCTCGCGGTCCGTGAGTTCGAGCCCCGCATCAGGCTCTGGGCTGATGGCTCAGAGCCTGGAGCCTGTTTCCGATTCTGTGTCTCCCTCTCTCTCTGCCCCTCCCCCGTTCATGCTCTGTCTCTCTCTGTCCCAAAAATAAATAAAACGTTGAAAAAAAAAAATTAAAAAAAAAAAAATTTTTTTAAAGTTCTCATCAGAAGAAAAAATTTGTAACTATATGTGGTGATAGATGTTAACTAGATTTAATTGTAGTGATCATTTCACAATAGACACAAATATCAAATCATTACATTATATACCTGAAACTAATATGGTATTACATGTCAATTATATTTCAAAAAAAAAGTCAAACTTAGAAAAATAAGTACATTTTATGTTTATTGTTTCCAGGTCCTAAGAAATAATCTATTACGCTTCAAACTACTTTTGCTAAGGGTAATAGTTGCCTAGATATTTCTTTATCTCTGAGACAAAAACATGAAGACAGAGTCCATTAAATAACAAAAACCCACACATCATTATTATGAAATCTCACATGTTTTGAAAATCAGTATATTAAGAAAAAATTCAGAAAGTCTGGCAATTTTAGACCATACCTGGCCTTGCATTTCCGGTCTTACAGGATATGTACTTGGGTATGGAGCCCTAGGTCGTGCAGAATTCCAATAGTTAGAATTGTAGCTAGGATATGGTGGCTGGTCCTAAGGAGGGAAAAAAAAGTCACCTTTAATAATATTCTTACATCATATTGAAAAGTTGATAGAGGCAAGTATAATTATAAAAAAAAAAAAAAAAGGCAATAGAACCCTACTATAAAATGGGGCACCTGCATGGCTCAGTTGGTTCAACATTCGACTCTTGGTTTCAGCTCAGGTCATGATCTCAGGGTTCTCACAGTTCATGAGTTCAAGCCCTGCATGGGACTCCATGCTGTGTAGGGCTCCATGCTGACAGCATAGAATCTGCTTGGGATTCTCTCTCCCTACTCCTCCCCAGTTGCACATGGACTCTCTCTCTCTCCCAAAATGAATAATCAAAAAAAAAAAAAACTCCATTAGTTACAAACAGAGAGGGAGAGAGGCAAACCGTAAGAGACTCTTAAATACAGAGAACAAACTGAGGGTTGCTGGAGGGGTGAGGGACAGGGGAAAATGGGTGATGAGCATTGAGGAGGGCACTTGTTGGGATGAGCACTGGGTATTGTATGTAAGCGATGAATCACGGGAATCTACCCCCAAAACCAAGAGCACACTGTATGTTAGCCAATTTGACAATAAACTATATTTAAAAAATAAAAAAATCAATAAAAAATAAAAAGAGAACTTTACTATAAAATCACTCATTATTAAATTGATGCTTGAATATTATATTGTAAGTCACATGCCCTAGAAAAAGCAATTATTGACTATCTAGGTCTATTCTTATGCATTATGATACCAAATGACATATAAAGGAAATCTACTATTTTAAGATGATTATCAAAACCAGATACCTAGATTCCTTTGTCCCTCTCCAATCACCAATCCTATCACTACCAATTTAATTAGCACAACAAGAATATAGTTCTTTGCCACTGTTAAGAATAGTATTTGCCCAGGGGCACCTGAATGGCTCAGTCAGTAAGCATCTGACTTCAGCTCAGGTCACAATCTCACAGTTTGTGAGTTCAAGCACAGCAGTCAGGCTCTGTGCTGACAGCTCAGAGCCTGGAGCTCACTTCAGATTCTGTGTCTTCCTCGCTCTCTGCCCCTCCCCCATTCATGCTCTCTCACTTTCAAAAATAAACATAAAGGGGCGCCTGGGTGGCGCAGTCGGTTAAGCGTCCGACTTCAGCCAGGTCACGATCTCGCCGTCCGTGAGTTCGAGCCCCGCGTCGGGCTCTGGGCTGATGGCTCAGAGCCTGGAGCCTGTTTCCGATTCTGTGTCTCCCTCTCTCTCTGCCCCTCCCCCGTTCATGCTCTGTCTCTCTCTGTCCCAAAAATAAATAAACGTTGAAAAAAAAAAATTCAAAAATAAACATAAAAAAATTGTTTTTAAAGAGTAATATTTGCCTATCTCAACAACTTTGAAGCTTGAAAATATTACCACTAAACTTTACTTCAAACACAGACAACTTCAATACTCGTTTGCCTGCCATACTAGTTTTTTCATATTTCTTTGCTTTCTGATATGGCTACACCTTCTGCTGGCAGTCTACAACTAACTCCAGCATCAGGAATTGATACAGAACTACCACTCCAAGAAGAAAATCTAGCTATGACATTAATCTCTACAGCTGTGCACTACAACTCAAAGAGTTAATGATTTGCAATAAGCCAATAAACTCTAAGAGACTAGATCAACTCAAAAAAATTTTAGAGTCTATTTAATGTATACACTTGTTCCTAGAAGTTATTTCCCTTTGAACTTTATAGTTTTAGTTTTAAGCTTAAACAAGATCTTCAAATTGTTTCACAAAGAAATTCACTGGCAGTTGTAATCACTGAGTTTAATTGTCACCATCTTAGCTTAACTGCACTAATCAGTTTCATAATGCTTTGTTTTCAAAGCACGAAACTCTTCCATAAGACATTATACAAGCTGGGCAAGTAGCATCTCCTTTACATAATGCAGAAATTAGAGAACAGAAGATTTAAAAAAAAAAGATCACAGGCATACTTCAGATCCTAACTACCAAATTTCTTAATCAGGCAGATGCCCCCAATTAATGCCCTCCCTTCCTTCCCCTGGTGAAAGGGTAAGCATTTGACTAACTGATTTCTCTCTACCAAGAACATGAATTGTGAGTAAAGATGAAAAGACAAGAGTTGAAGCTGACTCACCCCGGCAGTGTTGAACTAATCCCTAAATCTCCAAAACTAGGTTCCTCTAGCAGGAACCGGGTTCCTGTTCTCTCCTACTGACTCTCTGAGGTACCCACATTTTCACTACTTCACACTCCTATCCCTCACCCTGCCCAGGTCCTCACTTCCTTCCTTCCTCAGCTTACCAACACCTAATCCTTTGCCACTGCTTCCCTCAGATACACTCACCCTGCAAAAACCCAGCCCTGTCTAAACCCAACTGTCCACTGACTTCGCATCTGCACTTCCTCTAAATACTGGTGGAGAAACACAAGCTCTAGTTTCACTTATTTAGAGGCCATAAATCTCAAGTAGAGACCACACTTCCTTAGAATGTTCATCTCACTCTCCAGAATAGTTCCACTCTTCTTGTTCCCTCAAATTCTAATATCCTCTTAGCCTGGGGTGCCTGGGTGGCTTAGTTGGTTGAGCCCTGACTTCAGCTCAGATCATGATCTCACAGTTCGTGGGTTTGAGCCCCACATCAAGCTCTCTGCTGACAGCTTGGAGTCTGGCACCTGCTTCAGATTCTATGTCTTCCCTCCTTTCTGCCCCTCCCCCGCTCGTGCTCTGTCTCTGCTGTCAAAAATAAACATTAAAAAAAAAAAATCTACCAGTATCCTCTTAGCCCATCCCTCATTTTTCAACTGACTTTATCTCATATTTCACCTTAAAAAAAAAATAGGAAAAAGGAATCAGAAGTGCCATCTTCCTACTTAACTAAATTGAATGCACCCTATCTGCCATAGTCTTCCCAGAAAGCGTGAAGGAAGTGCCTCTGGTCCTATTAAAAGCTGATTCCTGGAGCTTCTGGGTGGCTAAGTCCATTAAGCATCCAGCTCTTGATTTCAGCTCAGGTCAGGATCTCAGTTTGTGAGACTGGGGCCAAGCTCAGGCTCCATGCTCACGACACAGAGCCTGCTTGGGATTCTCTCCCACCCTCTCTGCTCACGCCCCACTCATGCTATTGTGCTCTCTTTCTTAAAATAAATAAACATTAAAAAATAAATAAATTAAAAAACTAACAAATTGGATAACCACACACAAAAAATAATTCATTCAAGTAACTCCTGAACAGGTTTCTGAATGGATAGCCTCAGTGGTATACATTCTAAAGGCAAAATAAATACAAAGAAATATTAAACTTTATGTAGAATATTCTCAGTAGTGATATTAGCATTTTAATTTTTAAACTATTTGTGTGTATTTCAGAATAGAGGAAATAAATAGAACAATGGTATTGGGAACCAGTATTTTCACACTAGAAAAGAAAAATAACATATTAAATGGAGAAACATCAGAAGTATTGTGTAGAGTGGATTTGAATTAGACATACAAGTATAAACATATTCTAAAATGTAATTTAACATTTTTTTAAGTTTATTTATTTATTTTGGGGAGAGGGGAGTGGAGAAGAGAGGGAAGAAGAGAGAGAATCCCAAGCAGGCTCCACACTCAGCGCTAAGCTCTATGCAGGGCTTGATCCCATGACCTCTGGATCATGACATGAGCCAAAATCAAGAGTCGGACACTTAACTGACTAAGCCACCCAGGTGCCCCTAAAAATGTAATTTCACCATTTAAGCAAAAGAAACAAATATGTGTGTGTGTGCCACTTCCAAACAAAGGATTTAGGAATTAATGCAAACTCTAGCAACTCTTTTGCATACCTGTCCTCCACCATGAAACCAGCATATCCCATACAGGAGCTGTGATTTCAGCTTCAGTCCCAGAACAAAAAGACACAAGAGCAAACCAAACCCAACCTGGAGCCTGGAGAAGAGTCACTACAGCAGACTCACAGAACATGAGCAAGAAATAAATGTTTACTGTTGGAAGCCACAATTCTTGAAGTGTTTTTTTTTTTACTATAGGAAAAGTCAGGAATACGATAACTAAATACCAAGTTGGTAACAAAACCATACAGAAAGAATTATTTCAAATGACTTTTAAATAGCAGTATTTTTACTATACATCTTCAGTGGAATATATTCTAGGGATAAGCTCAACTGCAAAGAAACCTAAAATTGCACTCATTAGTTAACTGTTAGTCATAACATTGCTGTTATTATTTTTATTAACAGCTTTACTGACATATAATTCACTACAATTTAACCATTTAAGTTGTACAATTCAGTGGTTTTAAGATTCACAGATAAGTGCAATCATCACTAGAACCAATTTCAGAACATTTTCAAAACCTCCAAAGGACACACTGTACCCTTTAGCTATACCCTCCTACCTCTGCACTCTCCCAGCCCTGTGCTACTACTAATGTACTTCTATCTCTATGGACTTGACTATTCTGGATATTTCATATAAATGGGATCATATATGTGATATCTTGTGGCCAGCTTCTTTCACTTAGCATAACATTTTTGAGGTCCAACTATGTTGTACCATGTATCACTACTTCATTTTTTGGTGTGGCCAAATAGTATTCCATTGTGTATAAATTCCATTGTGTATAAATTCCATTGTTTATCCATTCATCAGTTGACAGACATTTTTATTGTCTGTTGCCATCTTTTGGCTATTATAACATTATGTTAATGTTAATATAATACTATAAAACATATTTAATATATATATTTAACGTATATTACATACTTATTTACATAATATATAAATATATGAATATTTAATATATATTTTAATATATAATATAATAATAAAGCTGCTATAATCACTCGTGAAATTTTTTAAAGATTTTTAAAAGTTTATTTATCTTGTGACAGAGTGTGAGGACCCACGCACACAACCAGGGAATGGGCAGAGAGAGAGAATCCCAAGCAGGCTTTGTACTGTCAGCGCAGAGCCTGATGCAGGGCTCGAACTCACAAATGGAGAGATCATGACCTAATCTGAAATCAAGAGTTGGATGCTTAACCGACTGAGCCATCCAGGTGCCCCTTCATGAATAATTTTTTATGTGAACATACATTTTCAGTTCTCCTGGGTATATGCCTAAAAGTGAAATTGTTAGGTCATATGATAACTGTGTTTAACAATTTGAGGAACTAGAAACTGCCAAAGCAGCTACACCAATTTACATTCCTATTAGCTATGTGTGAATTCTGATTTCCCCACATCCTCAGAAACAGTTTGTCTGTAGTTTTGTGTTTATAGCCATCCTAGAGGGTGTAAAGTGTTATCTCATTGTGGTTTTGATTTACAGTTCCTCATGACTAATGATGTTGAGCACTTTTTTCTTGTGCTCATGGGCCATTTTTTGTCTTCATTAGAGAATTATCTGTTCAGATGTTTTGCCCATTTTTATATTGGGTTATTTGTATTTTTATTGTTTAGAGTTTTTCTTTAATGTTTATTTATTTTTGAGACAGAGCAAGAGACAGAGTGCAAGCGGGGGAGGGGCAGAGAGAGAGGGAGACATAGAATCTGAAGCAGGCTCCAGGCTCTTGAGACCAGAGCCCGACGCGGGGCTCGAACTCACGAACCATGAGATCATGACTGGAGCTGAAGTCAGACCCTTAACCGACTGAGCCACTCAGGCCCCCTACTGTTTAGTTTTAAGAGCTCTTTATGTATCTTATATACAAGTCCCTTTTCAAATATATGATTTGCAAACATTTTATTCCTTTTCACTTTCTTGATAGTGTCCCTTGAAAAGTTCTTCATTTTAATGAAATCCAATTTATCTATTTTTTTCTTTTGTTGGTTGTGCTTTTTGGTGTCTTATCTAAGAAACTGTTAGGCAGGAAGCTAGGCATGAGCAGCAGGAGAATGGACCTTACATGTCCTGACAGACAGCCCCAACTGAGGACCGCCCAGGGACTACCTTATTCCACTCATCTAGCAGTCGGTTTGTGGTTACATTATCACAGCAGAGAAAGAGTTAAGTTTGTTGTGCCTGTCCTTATCTGACCTATGTTTCTAGAATACAAATAATATTGCCGTTTCCTATCCCATGCAGGCATTTCCAATACTTCTTGGAAAGGAAATACATAGTTGACTAATTATCATGTATTCCAGGCCTATGTTGTGACCCTAGAACCCACCCAAAAGAAAAAACGGATACAAGTTCACACCCCAGAGTTTGCAGGGCCCTTGTCTGTCTTCACTGGTCCGCTCCTCCCTTGAGTGTACTTAACGAAATTCTGCCCTGCTTTTGCTGCCCTGTAACTCTTTACTATGGCAGTGAAAAGAATCCAGGCTTCCTTCCTTTTCCATCTAACACTCCGTAACATAACCACTCCAAAATCCCAAGTAATGAAGATTTACCCCTTGTTTCTTCTAAGAGTTTTATTTTATAGTTTTAGCTCTTACATCTAGGTCTATGATCCATTTTAAGCTAATTTTTATATATGGTATGAGAGTCCAAACTTTATTGTATATGGCTATCCAGTTGCCATGGTATTGTATGTTGTGCCATAGACTGTTCTTTCCCTCTATTAAATGGTCTTGGATGGGGCCCCTGGGTGGCTCAGTCAGTTAAGTGCCCGACTTTGGCTCAGGTCATGATCTTGCCATCCATCAGTTCAAGCCCCGTGTTGAGTGCAGAGATTACCTAAAAAAATAATATCTTGCAAAAAAAATTTTAAAATTAAAAAACACTTGGGGCACGTGGGTGGCTCAGTTGGTTAAGCGTCCGACTTCGGCTCAGGTCATGATCTCACAGTTCATGGGTTCAAGCCCTGCATCGGGCTCTGTGCTGACAGCTCAGAGGGTGGAGCCTGTTTCAGATTCTGTCTCCCTCTCTCTCTGCCCCCCCCCACTTGCGCTCTGTTTCCCTGTCTCAAAAATAAATAAACATTAAAAAATAAATAAATAAAAATTTAAAAACATTAAAAAAACCTATTTCACAACTCTGTCCATTGAAAGGGTCTAGAAGCAGTGATAACACAATTGCAATCAGTATACCTGGCACCCAAATTTAACTTCTGTACCAGTTATTAAGCTATTGTCCCTCAACTCCACAAATGCAGTGCTTTTCTGTGATGCAGGATTTGGAACATTTCTCCTCTGCTGCTTGCTTATTACTATTCAGTTCTACCATAGGAGGCACCAGGTTAGAGGAGGAGAGAAGAGATTTGCTCCTTCCTGTTTGCTTGTTTGCTGTTTCTGTGTCAGCCCAGCAATGCCCTACAACCTGGAGGCAGCAGTTAGTAGCAATCTCCAGATTCTTCTGGTTTTCCAGAACTCCCTCAGAGAGACCAGCAGCAGCTAGGCAGTGCCTCTTCCTGGATTCCAGCTCCAGCAGGCCATTCTTCCAAGTTTGCTGGTTCTAATAACCTTACCTCTTCTCTTATTTTCCAGCCCTAGGAACTGTAGTTGTTTCCTGCAGTCACCATCTTCTGTGTTACCTCCCTTTTCTCTTTTTGCCTTTTGAGATCTCTAACACCCACTTAACTAATTTCCTAAAACAAATTCTTTCTTTTAAAAGAACTAGCGTGTGGGGCGCCTGGGTGACGCAGTCGGTTAAGCGTCCGACTTCAGCCAGGTCACGATCTCATGGTCCGTGAGTTCGAGCCCCGCGTCGGGCTCTGGGCTGATGTCTCAGAGCCTGGAGCCTGTTTCCGATTCTGTGTCTCCCTCTCTCTCTGCTCCTCCCCCGTTCATGCTCTGTCTCTCTCTGTCCCAAAAATAAATAAACGTTGAAAAAAAAATTTTTTTTAAATAAAAAAATAAAAGAACTAGTGTGGGGCGCATGGGTAGCTCAGTCGGTTGAGTGTCCGACTCTTGATTTCAGCTCAGGTCATGATCTCACAATTTGTGAGTTTGAACCCCACAACAGGCTCTGCACTGACAGTATAGATGGAGCCTGATTGGGATTCTCTCTCTCTACTTCTCTCTCTCTCTGCCATTCCCCCATGCTCTCTCTCTCTCAAAATAAGTAAACATTAAAAATAAAAAATAAATTAAAGTAGGTTCTGTTTTCCTGCCTAGGTCCTGACATAAATGTTTCTGAAAACAATTCCCCATTTAAAAAAAAAAAAAAATCAAGGCTTCTTAAAGGAATGGTTGATTATATGTCTGGACAGAATATATACAAAATAAGCCTGGCACATCTTGTACCAGAAATCACAGAAGGTGACAAAAATCAATGGGTCATGTCAAAAGGACTCAGAAGCTAAGAAGAAGGAACTCCCATTGGCACGATATGAGATCATTTAAGCAATAGAAATCAAATGACTGCAACTGCTTGAAACGCATTGAAAATACTGAATATATTTTATATGTGTATACATACATTTATTCAGGTTATGCAAATGAGATCATAATGATACTTCAAACAACAAACAAGAAAGTTACTTTCCTATAATTTTAATAGGGTTTAGAAGTGAATGAAAACTAAATCTTACATCTTTTTTTTTTTAAGTTTATTTTTGAGAGAAAGAGAGAGAGCACACACGAGCAGGGAAGGTGGGGGGTGGGGAGAGAGAGAGAGAGAGAGAGAGAGAGAGAGAGAGAGAGAGAGATTCCGAAGTAGGCTCCAGGCTCTGAGCTCAAATCCACCAACCATGAGTCATGACCTGAGCCGAGGTTGGACGCTTAACCGACTGAGCCACCCAGGTGCCCCTTAAATCTTCCATCTTCTCTTGGGAATCTTTTTTTTAAAAGATGGGTCAAGGGCGCCTGGGTAGCTCAGTCAGTTAAGTGTCCAACTTTGGCTCAGGTCATATCTCACAGTTCCTGAGTTGGAGCACCGCATTGGGGTCTGTGCTGACAGCTCAGAGCCTGAAGCCTGCTTCCGATTCTGTGTCTCCCTCTCTCTCTCTGCCCCTCTCTGGCTCACATTCTGTCTCTCTCAAAACTAAACAAACATTAAAAAAAAAAAAAAAAAAAAAAAAGAGAGAGGCACCTGGGTGGCTCAGTCAGTTGAGCATCAGACTTCAGCTCAGGTCATGGTCTCCCAGTTTGTGAGTTCAAGCCCCACATTGGGCTTTGTGCTGACAGCTCAGAGCCTGGAGCCTGCTTCGGATTCTGTGTCTTCTCCCCCCCCTCTGCCCCCTCCCCCGCTCACGCTCTGTCTCTGTCTCTCAATAATAAATAAATGTTAAAAAAAAAAAAGTCAATATCTATACCTTGATTATGGTAGTGGTTACATAACTGTATACGTTTGTCAAAACTCACAGAACTATATCTGTAAAAAAGTACAATTTACAGAATGTAATTATACCATAATTTTCAAAATGGAAAAAAAAAAAAAAAAAGAACGTTGTCTATGGTCATACCACCCTGAATACTCCCAATCTTGTCTGATCTCGGAAGCTAAGAAAGTTCAGGCCTGGTTAGTACTTGGATGGGAGAAGGTCTTCAATGAAGTAGTAAGAATTATTATTAATTTTATTAAGTCTTAATAAAAAAATTGTCTTCACTTCTTTTTTTCCTCCCTTTTGGACAAAATGGAACAAATCTAAAAATATCCCCAGTAATGATGAAAGTCTGCAGCTCAAGTTCCTCCTAACACAACACTAATTCTATGAAATAGCATTTGGTCTCACAGGAAGCTGGCTGAAGCTGATCTCTGTTTTATAAACTGAGTTGCCAATTTTATCACATGCTTAACTCTTTCCAAACTTTTTATTTGTTGTCTGAAACTAGACAAAGGTGCTAAAAGGTGATATAAATCAGACAGAGGTAAGAAAAGGCTTTCACAAGAGGTAGTAATTAATGTGAATTAAAGTTCTTATGGCACTGGAAATTTGATCAAAATTATGCAAGAATAAATTAATTTACTTCCCTTTTGAGAAGAAATACTTAAATCGTAGATGAAGGCTGGAGTCAACTCCTTTCACGTTTATCTTAGAACTAGTTAACAAACAGAAAACTAGGGTTGAAGAAGTGGATACAAGATTAAATTTACAAAGTAACTTACCAACATGCCTCCAAAATATGACCCCAGCCCAAGCAAATCTAACCAGCAGAGGAAGCTGACTAGTGCTGCTACTAAACTCCATTTACAGATTTGTTTACCTTGTTAACAAGAATTAGACAAAAACAATTAGAAAAGTACATTAAAAATGGTTTTTATAGCTATCTATGTCCAAATCACTACAAAAGCACTTTATGTTCCTGTATTGACCACCATCAAAAATTTTTCTCAATCTCATTTGGGTCTCTCCCGTGCTTCTCTACAATTTTCCACTTTCCCCTAGCACCTGTTTCAAATATTCATCATATCAAGTTCCCAGCTTAATCCCTGCCATTTCCTTTCCTCTCAGATGACCTCACCTCCTACTTCATCAAGGACACCAAGAGCTATAAACTCCTTCAATGTTCCTCCACTCTGACTCCAAACTGATTTTTCCTTCCTCTGGCTTGGATGGTTTTCCAGCTCTTCCTCACTTTTTTTTTTTTTTTAATATTTTATTTATTTTCGAGGTGGGGGGGAGGGACAGGATCAGAGTGCGAGCAAGGGAGAGGCAGAGAGAGAGGGAGACACAGAACCGGAAGCAGGCTCCAGGCTCTGAGCTGTCAGTACAGAGCCTGATGCAGGGCTCAAATGCATGAACCGTGAGTTCATGACCTGAGCAGGAGTTAGACACTTAACCGACTGAGCCACCTAAGTGTCCCTTTTCCTCACTTCTTAATTCCTCTTTCCACAAGCCACATTCTATTCTTTTGTTCTCATCTTTCTTCTCATTCTACTAGGTTACCCTCCTTTGCTTACAAACATATTCAAAATCACCTAATCCTAAAAATTCTTCCCTCAATCCTGGTTTGCAATCAGCTAACTTTCTCATTTACTAAACTTCTGGAATTACAGTTTTTACACTGGTTGTCTTTTCACCCAAACCTCCTATTCATTACTTTTAATACGATTTTAAACTGTCATCACTAAAATCAACAAGGCCCTTTTAATTGCCAAATCCAACAGCATCTTTTCAGTTCTCATTACCACTTACCTGCAAAACAGTATTACGTCCTTGCTTGCTTTGCATTGCATGACTTTCCTGATTTCCCTACTGTCTTTCCACATATTCTGATTGTCTCCTTCTGGAACCTCTTTCTCTGTCACTATTCTAGATCACTATTTAAAGATCTCCCACAGGAACATTACCCAGTTTAGTACCTCGAATATGCTTCAATCTGATAACTCTCAAATTACTATGGCCATCCCCCATCACTCACCTAACTCCACATCTATTGTTTTGTCCTACCAACAACTCCTGGATGCCAGACTCTAAAATTTGACATCAATGGGTACCTGACTGGTTCAATCGGGAGAGCATGTGACTCTAGATCTTGGGGGGTTTAAGTTCAAGCCTCATGTTGGGTGTAGAGATTACTTAAATAAAATCTTTAAGAAAAAAAAAGGTGACATCAAAAAACCCAAAACATAAACAAAATCATAAACTTCTCTCTAATCAATCATATACACTGCATCCAGAGGTTGGCACATCATAAGCACCATGAGTAACCGACTTCCAACAGAAATGAAATAAATGTAGCACATAAACCCTTGCCAAGTCTTTGTATTTTTTTAAGCTTCTCTATTAAACAATCACTAGTTCTTCTGGTACAAAACTAAACTATTATCTTCCCATTAAAACCTGTTCCTCCTTGGGAATGCAAGCTGGTGCAGCCACTCTGGAAAACAGTATGGAGGATCCTCAGAAAACTAAAAATAGAACTACCCTACAACCCAGCAATTGCACTACTAGGTATTTAGCCAAGGGATACAGGTGTGCTGTTTCGAAGGGACACATGCACCCCCATGTTTATAGCAACACTATCAACAACAGCCAAAGTATGGAAAGAGCCCAAATGTCCATCGATGGATGAATGGATAAAGAAGATGTGGTATATATATATGTACACACACACACACACACACACACACACACACACAATGGAGTATTACTCAGCAATCAAAAAGAATGAAATCTTGCCATTTGCAACTACATGGATGGAACTGGAGGGTATTATGCTAAATGAAATTAGTCAGAGAAAGACAAAAATCATATGACTTCACTCATATGAGGACTTTAAGAGACTAAAACAGATGAACATAAGGGAAGGGAAACAAAAATAATATAAAAACAGGGAGGGGGACAAAACAGAAGAGACTCATAAATATGGAGAACAAATTGAGGGTTACATGAGGGGTTGTGGGAGGGGGGATGGGCTAAATGGGTAAGGGGCACTAAGGAATCTACTGCTGAAATCATTGTTGCACTATATGCTAACAAATTCGGATGTAAATTTTAAAAAAATAAAAAATAAAACAAGTTAAAAAAAAACACAAACCTGTTCCTCTTCCTTTTTATTACTATGGAATATTTACTCCTAGGAAATACTAAAACCTCAGGATCACCTTGTTTCTCCAGCTTCCCTCACTTCCAATTGACATACACTTTTAAAAATGTCTTTCAAATCTATGCAACTTGCTTTGAAATGCATTCAAAAAGTAAGATAGAGGTGCCTGGCTGGCTCAATCGGAAGAGCATGTGACTCTGATCCTGGAGTTTTGAGTTTGAACCCCATGTTGAATGTAGAAATTACTAAAAAAAATATATAACCTAAAAAAAAAGTAAGAGTAAGCTACATAGGTATGATAAAGCAAATATAATAAATGCTAATTACAGAATCTAGTTGGTGGCTACATAGGTATTCACTGTGTAGTTCGATTGTTCCGTATGTTTGAAAATTTTTGTAACAAAATGTTGAAAAAAAGCTGTGTACATTCATTGTTCAAATGCTTGCCTTTTTTACCTCTCCTCTGAACTACTCTGAGAGCATAACTGAGCTGTTTCCCCAGTCCTTCCCATTGTAATCACCCCCTAAGATGGCTCCCAATGATCCCCTAGTGTGGTATTTTCACCTTTGTGGCGATGGCTCCCACACTGTACCAGAATTGGTCTCTGTGACCATAGCACACAGCAGAATTGGTCTCTATGACGCAGAGCACACAGTGATGGTCTATCACTTCCACGACTGGGTTGTAAGACACCAACCCCGCAGCTTCCAGCTTCCATCTCAGCTCTCTCTCTCTCTGATGACTCATTCTGGGGTAACATGCAGATCACCTAGGGATCTTGTTAAAATATACACTTGATTCTGGAGGGCAGGGGCAGGGCCTAACATACGTAATTTCCAACAAGCTCTTAAGGAATGCAGATGCTGCTAGTTCAGGGAAGGTGCTGTAAGTATAACTAACAAGTTAAGGAAAGAAAGAAAACAGGGATAGTTAGATTTCCATTTTCTTCCCCTGCATATTTACATATGTTAATACAGAGTCAAGTCCTTGTAGTGGTTCAATGCAACATCACATCAGTATCTTTAATTCTATACAGCAGTGCTTCTCAAACATAAACAAGCATAGAATCACCTGGGGATCTTACTAAACTGCAGCATTAAGTATGGAGTAGGAGAGATTCTGCATTTCAAACAACCCCCAGGTGACACTGAAGCTTCTGGTCCATGGACCGCATTTTTTGAGTAGTAAGATTCAAAAGTCTCCTATATATACCTCCCAGGCCCCAGAGAGAGAGAGAGAGAGAGAGAGAGAGAGAGAGAGAGAGAGAGAGCGAGCGAACACGTGTGCACGCTAATGAGCATGGGAGAGGGGCAGGGAGGGGGAGAGAATTTCAAGCAGGCTCCACACTCAGCATGAAGCCCAATGCAGAGCTCAATCCCACAACCCTGGGATCATGACCTGAGCCAAAATCAAGAGTTGAATGCTCAACCGACTGAGCCACCCAGGCGCCCCCTCCTATACCTTTTGTTTTTTGACATATTTGATTATATAAAAATGTAAAACGTATTATATGTCAAAAACCACATTAAGTTAAAAGACAATGAATTTGGAAAATACATTTGCAACATCTGACAACATGCATATCTTTTGCATCAATTTTCTATTCCTGTGTAAGAAATTGCCATCCTATGCTTTTCAAGTTTCCAGAACACTAACATGAAAGATAAATTCTTGAAATGGTTTACAAATACCCATAACACATTCCAGCTTCATCGCCAACCACTCCTACTCCAGCACCATCACCCATCTTACATGCACACCTATGCTCCAACCATACCTTACAACACCCTACACAATTCTAAAATCTTAACTTCTCTAACCTCGCCCAGAAAACACACTTTTGTTTTCAGAATACTGCAAGTCCAAGGAGAAGTGTATCGGTCCTCTCTTTTCTTTCCCCTGATCTTCGGTCTAGTTTGCCTACCTATAAGCCAAGCATTTCATCACTCTGATCCCATGGAACTAAAGTTCCATAGCCTGCTTATTCCAGATTTAGACAAAAAAATATATAACCCTTCTTCACAGTTAACCGGTACTACAACATGTTGTTTCTCGCATAATTTTTTTTTTCAACGTTTTTTATTTATTTTTGGGACAGAGAGAGACAGAGCATGAACGGGGGAGGGTCAGAGAGAGAGGGAGACACAGAACCGGAAACAGGCTCCAGGCTCTGAGCCATCAGCCCAGAGCCCGACGCGGGGCTCGAACTCACGGCCGCAAGATCGTGACCTGGCTGAAGTCGGACGCTTAACCGACTGCGCCACCCAGGCGCCCTCGCATATTTTTTTTTTAAAGATAGGACTATCATAGCATAAAACCCACCCTTTTATTTTATTTTTTTTTTAATTTTTTTTTTCAACGTTTATTTATTTTTGGGACAGAGAGAGACAGAGCATGAACGGGGGAGGGGCAGAGAGAGAGGGAGACACAGAATCGGAAACAGGCTCCAGGCTCTGAGCCATCAGCCCAGAGCCCGACGCGGGGCTCGAACTCCCGGACTGCGAGATCGTGACCTGGCTGAAGTCGGACGCTTAACCGACTGCGCCACCCAGGCGCCCCAAAACCCACCCTTTTAAAGTGTACAATTCAGATGCACCTGGGCAGCTCAATCAGTTAAGCATCTTACTTGGGCTCAGGTCATGATCTCTCCGTTCGTGAGTTCAAGCCCCACACTGAACTCTCCACTCTCAGCACAGAGCTGGCTTTGGATCCTGTCTCCTCTCTCTGTCCTTCCTTCGCTCGCATGTGCGCGTGCTCCCTCTCTCCCTCTCTCTTTCAAAAATAAACATTTTTTTAAAAAATAAAGTGTACGATTCTTAGTATATTCAGTATACTCAAAGTTGTGCAATCATCATCACTATCTAATTCCAGAATATTTTCATCACTCCAAAAAGAAACCCCATACCCTTTATCATCACCTCAGAGTCCCCAGTCCCCCTAGCCCCTGTCAACCACTAATCTTTCTCTCTACAGATTTGCCTATTCTGGACATTTCATATCAATGAACTCATACAGTATGTGGTCTTTCTGACTGTCTTTATTCATGTAGCATGATGTTTTCAAGGTTCATCCACATCATAGGACATATCAGTACTTATATCCTCCCTATGGCTAAATAATTCCATTGTATAAGTGAACCATATTTTATCTATTCATCAGTTGATGGACATTTGGGTTATTTCCACTTTTGGCTGCTCTGAGTAATGTTGCCACGAACATGCTTGTTGGTCATAAAAACATGTAAGTTTTTACATAGACATGTTTTCAGTTCTGTTGGGTACATAATCAAAAGCAAACTTGCTGAATAATATACTAACTCTACACTTAATGCTTGAGGAACTGCCAAACTATTTTCCAAAGCACTGAACCATTTTACATCCCCACCAGCAATGCATGAGAATTTCACTACTACATTTTCAACCCATGAAGATGCTATTAATTACTGAACAAAAACAGAGGTGTGCACCTCACCATATAATAATTCTCTACTAAGAATACTGAAATTAGCAAAAGAGAGTATATATCTGGCAAGAATACAAGGAGTAAAATGCTGTAAATCCGAGTGTACAGGTTTCCCCTGCTATCTTGAAAGTAGGACATTCCTATGAAATCTTTTGCAAGCCAAAATGGCATAAGGCGAAAAAGCGATTACCATTAATTTTTATGAAAAACGTTTGCGCAATCCCAGACCCTCAAAATAACCTTTCTGAGGCTTTTCTAATACCTTAGGACATATCCTGCTGATGGATGCACAAAATAAATCGAGATAAAACACAGATGCTCACAGACACAGTTCAAAGCTATGGCAGCATGATACTGAGATGCGGAGTGCAGTTCCCAGGGAAGAAGCTTGGCGGTGCCACTCACTGCCCAGTTGCGCACTGCCTCTACAACTGCTTGCTGCAAAACAAACGCTGAAGCTATTTTCGCTTTTCACCTTTTTTCGTGAGAGCAAAACTCTTCTTCAGATTTCTTTTCGTTAAGTAAAAATAGGCACTAATGTAGGTCTTTCCTGAAAAACCTGAAGTGGCAATGAGGTGAACCTTCAAAAAGCCGGGGATACCTCTATTGACCAAGTTAAGTGAGTTGACCTCTCAGAGCCAACTATTTAAGCATAAAATAGGGAGACTGTGATGACATTTACGTTGCAGCCGCAGTGAAGATTAAGTTAATAATCCAAGTAAAGGTGTTTTCTAACACTGATTATTGGTGATTCAATCCTGGGCAAAGTATTAGGGGCAAAGGGCTAAATGCCGGATCCCTCCTCTTCCTTCACCGCTCCTTCCCGGCGGGAGGGGTTGCTGAGTGACAGCGGGGGCTGCAGCCACCTCCCTTCTTGGGGAGAGCCGGCCATATGAGCCACGCAGGATAAATTGTCAGAGCTCGAAAAGCTTGCCCAGGTCACTCCGGCCCAACATCAATTCTAGGCGAGAGACTCCGCAGCCTGCTACTTAGCTTAGCAAGTCAGCGCAGTATCTTTCTTCCTTTTTTAATGGTAATAGACACATTTACTATGGTCGAAGCAGGAAAGGAAAAGCAAAGAGAACACAAGCATATCCCCCCGCCCCCGCCACGATTCCGGTCTCCGTCTCTCCAATCCTCCCATAAGGAAAACAAATATGAAACCTGATCCATTATGAACTCTGGAGGTTTATCAATCCCGATGGCCCTCACCCCCCACCCAAGACTCCCCTTATCGGAACCCCCTGGGACAGATGGCGCAAAGCTTACCTGGTGGCTTCCTCCAGCTCGACCTGTCTCTGACCAGGCGCCTGCAGAGGCATAGTAGCCATCGCCTCCTCCGCCTTCTCCCGGCCAGGTGGTCTCAGCCGGGCCGCCCCCGCGCACCCGCCAGGAAATGGGAGGCTGGGGAGGTTCTGGGCGAGGAGGATACAAGGGCGGAGGTGGGTGCATGGGCACATCTCCACCCCCTGGCCCGTAGTAGCGGCCATACGACGGGCCGTCACTGGGGCCGTAGCCCGAGCGCCTCAAGGCCGACATGGGGCTCTACTGCCCCTAAGCGCTTCCCGCCCCCCACGACCGTCCCATTGCGCAGGCGCCTGCCCGCGAGAGGAACTGGACAGCAGTGAAAGGGGTCGGCCGACAACAGCCAATCCCAGACCCGGTCCCGCCCCTTCGGCTGTCGAGTCCCGACAATTGAGGAACGGAGGTCCGTGACTTTGGGGTCTGGGAAGTAAGAAGGCAGGCGGGAGCACCGCGTTCCTCAATAGGTAGAATACGTCTTCCCTGCCATCTAGTCAATCTAGATTCCTCTTCCCCTTTTATCAGGGATGGGGAAATGTTGTCTCGGGACCGCACGACAGTCCCGCCTCTTCCTGAGGACGGGCACGTGGTACCGGAAGTGGGTGGGAATAATATGGAGGCGTTTCCGGCAGGCCCCGGCTGCTGAAAGCCGGGGCAGAAGTGCTGCTCCTGGTCGGGGTCCTTGTCCCAGTCCCGCCCAGGCGGCGACTGCGGTCGGAGGAAGGTGTTGGACACGCTGGGCCACCGCCGCTGTACACTGCAGCCTTATCTCAGCTCAAAATGAACTATATGCCCGGCACCGCCAGCCTCATCGAGGACATCGACAGTGAGTAGCTCATCTCCCCTGGATGAAGTCCGGGGTGAGATCCTTCCTCCTGGGCGCGTATCTCTTCGGGAAGGGGCTCGTAGAATGAGTCTGGGGCGGGTTGAGTGTGTTTTTGACACAATTCAGGGTGTTTGGCGTTGACATCCTCCACGTGAGTGAAGAGCCGCAAGACGCTCCGTTTGCCCACCCCCTAGCCGTCTACCTCTGCCCTGCCTCTGGCAGCCTCCACCAATCCCGGGGTCGGTAAGCCACAAGCTGTAGAATTTAAGTCCTGCTGTGGAAGGACGCGGCTACTGAGGCCCAAACACGAAAATTGCCCTCCCCCCGTCTACTATCTCCCACCTGCGATATATCGAAGTACCAGGTTGTTAATGGTGGATGAATCAGAATAGAGAAAGGATTCATTAAGAAACGAAAAATTTAAGACCAACAGTGGTTGGACGTAATTGACACTAAACATAGGCTTTATGCTGTGTAGTCATTGCAATATTCTTCTACCGTAAGGGTCTTAAGCACTTTCAGGTTATGATAGTAGAGATCGCTGTCAGACAAGGTGTTGACTTTTCTGGAAAGGCTGAATCACTTCCAATTTTTTTTTCTTTTTCTGTTCGACAGTTTTCTTTTATTCCTACTAATAAGACATCTCTTATTGCCAGTAATTGTCCTGAAGATGAGTACAGTCCTGTACAAAAGAGGAGCCAACTTAATAGTTGTCCTATCTTTCCTTTTTTCTAAGCTCTCATCTGTGAATTATTCCTCAAGCAACATTTTATAATTTTAATCGTGTGATCTGTCTCATTAACTTGTAATTGCTGTAGAATGGTTTACACGGTTTTGAACAAGTCACAACAATCACAGTTACTGTGTATGCAAATTTAAAAAGTGAGTCTGTGTGGCCCCTGGCTGGCTCAGTCAGTAGAGCATGCGACTCTTGGTCTCTGGGTTGTGAGTTTGAGCCCCATGTTGGGTGTAGAGATTACTTAAAAATAAAATCTTTAAAAAATAGTAAAATAAGGGGCACCTGGATGGCTCAATCAGTTGAGGGTCCAACTTCGGCCCAGGTCATGATCTCGTGGTTGGTGAGTTCAAGCTCATATGGGGCTCACTGCTGTCAACTTGTCAGTGTAGAGCCTGCTTAGGATCCTGTCCCCCTTTCTCCATCCCTCCCCCACTTGTGCTCTCCCAAAACTAAATATTAAAAGATAATAATAATAAAATAAAAAGTGAGTCCATGATCATATTCTCTTTTTATCATTGTCTGAAATCATTTTTTAAATCAAAATTAGTGATTTTGCTGTCAAAAGAAAGTGTAGTGTGAATTGGACCATATTCATATATGAATAAGAACTGCACAAGCTTATCTGTAATATGTAATGAAATCTTCAATTTCTGTCGTCTGTGGATGCCCTTTTGCCTCCACCTCTCGTTTTGTATATCTGAATTATGTGAGGCCCCTAATACATTCTGCTGTTTTACTAAAAATAATGTAGTAAAGCCCTCTAACCCATTCTTTGTAGATTCCAAGCCCCTTCCTTTACTAAAAAGTTTGAAACAATTCTTATGCACCTTTCACTACCCCCACAACCACACATACAATTTCATCTTCTCTCCTCAGTCTTTCTGCATATTCATTCATTGTCTCATCTGAGTAGGAAGTGTTTCTCCCTTTCAGTCTCTTTTATTCCTCTTTCTTCCCACTGCTTCTTCCATTAATACCCTTTTCCTCTCATATCTTCTCTCTTCCCCTAAATTCTTTCCTTCATTTATATTCTTGTGTGTCCATCTCATATTTTCTCTCAGTTATGTCTCCTCAGCAGACTCCCATTCCTTTTTTCCTATCTTTACCCCCAAACCTTTTTAATCTTCTCCATTTGATTCTACTTCCTGAGCACCTCCGTTACCCCTGCAGTCTGATTTTTCTTGTCATCATACCGCTGAAGCTGCATTCTTTTAAGTTTATTTATTTTGAAAGAGAGCGTGCCGCAAGAATGTGCGGAGGAAGAGCAGAGAGATAGAGAATTACAAGTAAGCTCTGAACTGTCAGCGTGGAGCCCAAAGCAGAGCTCAATCTCAGGAACCGTGAGATCATGACCAAGAGGGTGGACACTTAACCGACTGAGCCACCCAGGTGCCCCTGAAGCTGTATTCTTGAAAGGCAGCAGTCTGATGCCTTCTTCTGGGTTCTTCCCTCCCCTCTGCAGCACTGTGATACTGTTACTACTAGATTCTTAATTGTTTTCTTTTCTTGATTTCGCCAGATTGATACTTGGTGATTTTATTACCTAACTCTCACTATTCCCTAAAATAGGTGGTCCCTTAGGTTCTGTCTTTGGTGTACTTCTTTCTTTAAATCTCTAAGAGAGTTCCTGGACTTTAATAATTATATCACCTCCCTGTGGACTTATCCAAAATTCTAATTCTGACCTCTTTGACATTCCAGTCTTAACATTTACAACTGCCTGTTGACATCTCTACATAGGTGTCCTGGTTAGCACTTCAGAATCACAAATACCTAAATAGTCTTCCACCTTAAGCTTCTTTTATTCCCAACTTTTGATAAATGACCCGCCCTGACATGAAGACTCAAAATTCCTACATTTCCTTAACTCCTCTCTTCAGCACTCACCCCCTCCACCCTCCCACACCTTTACAGACTCAGCTGACCAGTCCCATCATTTCGAACTACATAGTGTTGGGGTGCCTGGATGACTCAATTGGTTGAGCATCCAACTCTTGATTTTAGCTCAGGTCATGATCCCAGGGTTATGGGATCAAGCCCCACATCAGGCTCCTCACTGAGTGTGGAGCCTGCTTAGGATTCTCTCTCTCTCTTCCTCTGTCTTTCTCTTGCATGCATGCTGGTGCTGTCTCTCTCTCTCTTTCTCTAAAAAGGAAAAAGGATCACACACAGTCTTAGTTCTCTCTGCCTCTCCGTTTCCATTGGCCTTGGCGTAGGTTTCTTTTTCATGTCTCACATTCTGCTCTCCCTTTTCTGCCGTTTCAGTCTTCAGTGTTTTCTTGTGAAGCATAATGCGAGCTGAACCTGCTTCTGGTACTTTTTGGACTTTATCTCCTGTGACTTCCCTTTACACCCCCAACTTTTAGCCAAACGTATGGATACATACAGACCTATTTTTTTTTTTTTCCTGCTGCCTAAATTACAGATTTCCCTTTCTCTCCCCTTCCCTGTCACTCTTCCCAGAGGCCAAAAATTATCTACCTTTCAAGGTTGAACTCAGATACTTCCTCCAGCTAAATAGTTTCTCTCAGTTTCATATAATTAAGATTTGCTTTCTTGTAATACTTATTTATAGCCCAAAGAAGACTACAGATTCCTTCAGGGAAGAATCACTGTCTTGTTTCTCTGTTATGCTTCTAGTAAGTACTTTATGGCATTAAAGAAATTAATGAATTTTGCTACCTAGTCTAGCAACTGGCTTATTGTCATTCTTCAGTATCAGCTGAAAGTCACCTCTTCAGAGAGGTTTTTCCTAGCTACTTTCTCTCTCTCTTCGTCATACTATCCTGCTGTCTTGTTTGTTATTACATTGCACTAATCACAGTAGGTCGTTTTTTGGTTTTTTGCCTTCCTCCACCAGGAATATAAGTTGATAAGGTTGATCACTTTGAGTCTTCTCTACTGTATATCTCAGCCCCGGAACAACACATAGCTTTCAATAAATATTCATGAATTTTTGCTCTAGCTGATTGTCAGCATCCTTATTTCACTTGAGGCATTGTTTGTATTTAAAACCTTCCCTGATTCCAAAGGGTGAAACAGAAGCTCTTCTAAGTTGAGAGGAAAATAATTGTGGAATTAAGATCACAGAGGTCATCTAGACTAAATTTCTCAATTTGTGGATGTAGAAACTGACATGACACTGGGAGGGTTTAACTGCCAACATTAACATCTAGAGCTGGGAGTCATGCTTCCGTGCTCCTCACCCAGTCCTTTGCCCACTCTGCCACACGCTTCTGCTCCTTTTCACCACGACTGTTGTCATCTAAACCCCAGAATACCTTGGTCCTCTTTCTAATTTCCCAATGAACTCTGCCATAAATACATTGGAAGAGGAAGTGGTGGAGCTTAAATTGCTATTAACTTTTTTTTATTGTTAATCCTGTAAACTAATCCTGAAGCTAACAGTTCTCATTTTTTAAAGATCTTTTTTCCTCTCCCCAGAAAAGCATTTGGTCCTGCTTCGAGATGGAAGGACACTTATAGGTTTTTTAAGAAGCATTGATCAATTCGGTATGTACTAGTTGTGGAGTCTTATCCTCTGGATAATGAGAGACACCATTGTTATGTATTTTTGTGTTAATTCATGTTGAAATTGACTTACCTGCAGCTTTCTCAAGTGTCTGGCATAATGGAATACTGTTTTGAGTCATTACATCATTGTTTTCTAAATTATGATTAGGTGATTCAAAAGCTAGTATTTACAAGTTCGTATTTCTAAAACTGGTTTTCACTAGAACATACGATTACAATGTTTTGGACTGTTTTTTTATTTTCCCCAGTAGAGGGAGCCAAATGATAGAAATAAACTCAGTCCACTGAAAAAGCTGCTCATTTGTACATTGGCTTGGGTGCTACTACTCTTCAAAGCAGTTCCTGCACTGAAGGTAATCCCTCCCTGTCCAATGAAAGTTGGATAGAAGGTATTTCCGGAAGCTTTTTAGGGATCCCAACGTTAAGTTCAAGATTTTACATTTTAGGGATACATCAGACTCAAGAGTCTCGATCTTTGTTTTGCACCTTGCATTTTTCTAAAGAGATCTATATTTGCTTCTGTTTCAAGGAACTTCTCAGTTCATACCAACATTTGTTGGATTCCTGCTAGTGGATTTGGGCATGGGGAAAAGTAACAATTGAAACACTTTATAGGAATTGGGGAAGATAACATAGATATTTGCTTTTCTTCAAATAAGACAAATAATACCAATTTTAAAAGAAAAGTAGTTACTCTTAACAGATTAGAGTTCTGAATCGTAAGTCAAATTTGTCTAATTATTTGGGGGGGGGGGAGTAGCAAATGCTTTATTCTCAGTTTACCAGGTATGGTTATCTGACAGTGTGAAAAAAAGTTTTTGTATGTCATAACCCATGGATACCTGCACTGGGTTAAATGAATCCTAAGTACTGAAACAAAGTTAAATCTTTGGTAAATCGTCATATACACATACCCACACGACATAGAGAGATTGCTTTTGTCTTAAAAAATTTTGATCTCTGCAGTTGTTTAGGCTTTAGAGTCTTCCAAGTGTCCTACTCCTTTGTATTTTCTTACATTCATGTTGATATTTTCAATTTAACTGATAAAGGAAGTTAATTTTTGTGACTGATTCCCACCAACATTCATGCATCAGTGCAACATAATCCCAAATGCTTTCTCAGTTTGCAATTGTTTAGAAGTCTCTCCCAAGTGGTATGTCTTAGTGAAACAGGAGAAGACTATTTCAAATTTTAGCTTTTGACCAGAATTAGAAAATTTTAAAATCATGTTTAGCTAAATCTTTTCTACTCAACTGATTATTTGAGTTGTGGACCTTTACCCAATAATTTGAACTAAATATCTTTGTTTCTTCCCTATACACTTATAGCTAATTTAGTGCTACATCAGACTGTGGAGCGTATTCATGTGGGCAAAAAATACGGTGATATTCCTCGAGGGATTTTTGTGGTCAGAGGAGAAAATGTGGTCCTACTAGGAGAAATAGTAAGTGAAAACTGTTAAGCTGCTGTGGGTCTTGATAATCATGCTAGTTAGGTTTCTTTTTGTCTTTTTAAGAAGGAAAAAATACATTTTTCACGTTTCTCCCAGCTTCTCATAGGAAACCACCAAGTTAGCTTAGGAAAGCTAGAGTGGTAAAAGGAAAATTACAGAGAATAATTAACTTTGTTTCAGTGCCTCTTGGCATTTTAAAGATTTTGATCCCATTAGCAGCAAAGTATCATTGATTTTACTGGATACAAAAATACCATCTGGTACAAATATGTTCATTAATATATTATTTCTGTTATCTTTAATAGCAGAAAATTTAAAAACTTATACCTAACAAGAAATCAATAGTTCAATAAAGAATGATTTATATACACTGGAATATTTTGCAGTCATTTAAACAATTGGTTACAAGTAGGTTTTCATGACATAAAGCTAATGAGCAGGGTTTGGGGGAAAGACACATTGCATGTACAATATGATGTCCCTGTTTTTTAAGGGGGGAAGGGGAAAGAATGGCTGTAGGAGAAGCCATCTGTTACCAGTCCTGAGAATAGAGTTCAGCTTCACTTGGATTCTTAGCTCACAACTAAAGAGGTAGCTGTGTATCTATGCCAGGAAGACCAGTTGGCAGGTGAAAAGTTAAGTCTTCTAACCTGTTATACTGTAGATCTGTGTGTGTAAATACATAACTGTGCGTATACATATATGTAAGCATATATACATACAAAACTATTAGAAAATCATATATAACTATTAGAAATACTCACACTTTGTTTTTTAGCTTTTAAAATTTTTTTTTATTTTTAATTTTTTATGTTTGTTTATTTTTTGAGAGAAAAGGAGAGCACAAGCAGGAGAGGGACAGAGAGGGAGGGAGACACAGAAACTGAAGCAGGCTCTAGGCTCTGAGCTGTCAGCACAGAGGCTGACACGGGGCTTGAACTCACGAACTGTGAGATCATGACCCGAGCCAAAGTTGGATGCTTAATGGACTAAGCCACCCAGGCGCCCCTTATTTTATTTTATAAAGTCTGTTTACTTATTTTGAGAGAGAGAGTGAGCGTGTGGGGGGGGGGGGGAGAGAGAGAAAGAAAGAAAGAGAGAGAGGAAGGAAGGAAGGAAGGAAGGAAGGAAGGAAGGAAGGAAAGAAGGAAAGAAGGAAAGAAAGAAAGAATCCCAAGCAGTCTCCAACACGGAGCCTGACGTGGGGCTACATCTCACCAACCATGAGATCGTGACCTGAGCCAAAAAACAAGAGCGGATGCTCAACTGACTGAGCCACCCAAGTGCCCCTTAAGTTTTTAATTCCAGTTAACAGATTGTTATATTAGTTTCAGGTGTACAATATAGTGATTCACAGACATTTTTAAAAGAAGATAAAACTTGACTTCATGTTTTACATAAAATATTTACTTAAAAATGCTTTCTCTAAAACCTTTGACTTTGCTTCTGATTATTGGGTTTGTCAGGAAAATCAAACTAAAAAACTTTGGCATTTGCTTAATTTTATCCTTTCCTATTTTGTTTTCAATGTAGTTTCTCAATACCTACCCACATCTTAAGTTAGGTTTACATAAGTCTTTGGAGTGGAGTGGTTTGGTCTGTAGCAATTTTCAATAATAAGCCATTTGAGAAAGTAAGATAATTCTGCCAGGATCAGGTTGGTTTAGAGACCTCATGTTGAAACAGCTAGAGATTACTAATCAGTATTATCAATAAATAGCAGTATTGCTAAGTGCTGCTATGAAATGTATGAAATGGTTTTTTCTAATTTTTAAAATGTTTTTGTGGTTGCTATTTTTGGTCCATTAGATCATTTTTTGCACTGTTCAGCAGTTGAAATTGTCATCCCGTCATAATATGTAAAAGTTGAAATACAGCACTCTGGTATCCTGGGGTGTGGGGAGTGGGGCTAGTAAATGTTAAGTTGTTGCCAGTATATTAAGAGAGCTAACCCCTCTCTGGACAGTAGGAGTGTGGGTGATTATTTTTCCTTTGTTTATACTTTTCTCAATCTATTGTTTAAAGAGGAAACATACTCCTTTGCTATCAGAGGAAAAGATTTAAGTTAAAATATTCATACATACTCTGCTTTGGTTTTATAGTTGTAAACACCACAGAAATGCTTTGTGTGCCAGTTAACGTTGGCACAAATGTACCCCTGTGTAGATGTATATGTGTGTGGGGAGGAATGACCTTGCATTTGTTCTTGAAGGTTCATTGTTTCCTAGGGGCCCTTTTGTGGAGAAAGTACTCTTATATGTTAATTGTTTGGATGCTGCAAAATTTCTACAGTGGTACCACTAAACACTTAACGGTTCAAGTAAGTTGAACCATACACAGCTTATGAAATCAATAGTCAGTGTGAAGAAATTAAGTACCAGCCCTAGGGAAGCTCATACCCAGAAACCATTTAGATTCTGTGAACATCTTGTTTAAGAAGTCCCTGGATTCTGCCTCAAGGACAGTAATGCACACAACCTTAAGTAATAAGACTGCTTGTTGGGAATTGGCATCATCATAACCACATGCATAGCTTGATGAATAGCATATTGAAAAGTCCAAGAAGCAGTACACCGGCCTAAGACCTTATCTTCCCTGCAGCTGCTACCCATAGATTGTGAGGGCAGGTTACATTTGATTAGATATATTTTGCCCAGTACAGTTAACATTTGACCCAGGGCAGGACTTGTGTAATTTATTTGGCTTTCTTTCTAACCTCTCTGGTGAGAATCTTCCATCTGCTGTCACTGCCTGTGGCTTTTGAGGCCTTGGCAGGCACATGAAGTGTTAGTATCCGGGGTAGGCTGGAGCATCTGGAGCACATTGTCGATGTGTTGATGCCTTCCCAGAATTTTATTACTGAAAATCATAGAGGAAGAGAAGAATACCTGTGTGTATTGGCCTTCCATGTTACAGAAACACAGAATTGTTTAAGGAGAATAAACAATCTGTGGATAATGAGATACTTTTATAGCAAGGTTCTGCATGAAAAGTTAGTTATCAAATGTTTGTAAGGTGTTCAGACATAAAAATATTAAGCATATGATGCCAGAGTAAGTGAAAAAATTACAGTTAATGTTTGCATTGTAGATTTTTTTTAAGTCAGTATATACATAGAAAAATTGGAAGGATGTTCACCAAAATATTGTTCTATACTGGAATTATAGATAATCTTAAAAAAATTTTTTTTCTGCTGGTCTGTTTTCTAAATTTCATACAGTGAGTGTGTATTTTTAAAATAAGGGGAAAAATGAGGCACCTGGGTGGCTCAGTCAGTTAAGCGTCTGACTCTTGACCTCAGTTCAGGTCTTGCTCTCAGGGTCGTGAGTTCAAGCCCTGCACTGGAGGTGGAGCCTACTTAAAAAATAAAATAGGGGGAAAAATAACTTTTTTTTTAACGCAAAAATATTTTAAATTAAAATAGTGGAGCCAAGCTGATTTTTAGTAACCTAACTGGTCTAATGAGGTTTTCCCTAGAAGACTTGTTGTCTTTGGGTGGGGGTACGTCTTTGAATCAGTGTTCTCTACCTTAGTGAGCCACAACCCCCAGAAATTAAGCTGACTTTGATCATGTAAAAATACAAAACTTATCTAAAGCCATCTTGGCCTCAGTAACTTTTCTCTGGTGTCCTTTGGGGCTGGGGAAATAGCTATTCATACATATATATGCATATATGTCATCTTTTTAAGAAAAACAGTCCTTGAGTAATGTAGGACTTCAGATAACTTAAAGTTTTCTATACACACTGGTACTGATCCCCAATACTGTGTTCATCTAAGTATGTATTCTATAGTAGTGTTGCCATTTCTCTGTGAAACTTCTCTGTCCTCAGGAGAAGGATATTTCAGCCGTGTTACAATCATGAAAAATAACCCAAGCCTGGCATAGGAATCCATTTGCCTAAAGATTTATAATATTTTCTATTCTTGGTCGTCAGTGGAAGTTTTTCAACCCTGCTTATTTTGTAGGACTTGGAAAAGGAGAGTGACACACCCCTCCAGCAAGTGTCTATTGAAGAAATCCTAGAAGAACAAAGGGTAGAACAGCAGACCAAGCTGGAAGCCGAGAAGCTGAAAGTTCAAGCTCTTAAGGATCGGGGTCTCTCCATTCCTCGAGCAGATACTCTTGATGAGTATTAAGTCATTTGCTCAGAGGCCATGGCTCTTGGGAAGCAGGGGCTCTCACTGAATGAAAGTGACATCCTGGTCTC
Organism: Prionailurus viverrinus; assembly: GCF_022837055.1. NCBI lineage: Eukaryota > Metazoa > Chordata > Mammalia > Carnivora > Felidae > Prionailurus > Prionailurus viverrinus. Next base: position 44,587,051 of record NC_062564.1, read on the forward strand.
CTCACACGTTTGACTAGAGACTGTAGAGTTTGGAAAGTCGTTTTTATTTTGAATTCTTTCGCATGTGCAACATGAAGAAATCACATGGCTTTGTTGTTTTTTTTCCTTTTTAATGACAAAATCATTGTTTAAGAAAAACCAGTAGCAAGGACTCCTTTCACACGTCACTGTGGAGCCAGCAACTACTTCTTTATGTTGTTCTTGTTCCAAATTAGCGTTCACAGGAGACATTCTTCATTTACTTGTAAATAAAATATGAATCTCCAAACTCATGTTATTTCCCAAGTTTGAGTTGCCGCCAGTGAATTGACAAATTAAGTTTCTGTTCCCAGTGGTAAATGCTGTCCACGGACTGCGATTGCTCCGTGCTGTGAGAGTTCCAAGTTGCTAGTTAGTTGTGAAGGAACATTTTCAGGTCCACCCCTCTCCCCTTTTTGTATTTTTGTCTGGTAAGACAAACGCATTTTCAGGCTTGAGGAAGGAGCTTTCGGTCCAGGTATGCAGTTACTGATGAGAACAGAAGCCTCAGTTTTGAGAAACAGCATCCCAACTGTATTTGCTGTCCTGCTTCACCGACAGCTATTCCAAACTGTGTTCCCATGAGATACAGCACTTTACGAAGGTGACTTCTTCTCTAAATCTTCTGTTAATTTCATGAGGTTTTCCTGTTCTTCGGATTGAGTCTTGAGCCTCTTCTATGTCCTCAAAAAGCACAAATGAAGTGGTGTTTCAGTGGCTGGTAATCTAGGTTATTCCCGGCTAACAACCCATGCGGATGCCACTTTGCTGGCATGGTGCTGATTGTACAGGGAGTGTAACAGACCGTGTTTTGAGAGTGCAGTGTAGTGTGATGGGCAGCGTACTGAACTAGGAGTTCAAACACACTGGCTGATAACTCTGTTCTCTCTGCTAATCTCTCTGACTCCATTTTTTTTTTAATGTGGAATTACTCCAGATAATTTCCTTTTTGTAGTCTGTTGAGCAAAGAACTTTTCCTTAGATACTTGTATCCAATCCCTATGTGTTGACAGTATTAAATATACTTAACGTTTTACAGGTTCAGGTATTTTTAAAACTGCCCCAGATATCTGTAAACCATTTGACTGCTGAGCTATTCATCATTGGATTGATTTTAAAGTAGATAATTTGTTTTTTGGTTTTTGTTTTCTTTTTAACATTTCTTTTTGAGGAGGGTATAAGTAGGGGAGGGGCAAAAGAAGGGGGACAGAGAATCTGAAGCGGACTCTGTGCTGACAGGCTGACAAGCAGCAAGACTGATGTGGGGCTCGAACTCAAGAATAGCAAGATCGTGACCTGAGCTGAAGTCTGACGCTCAGCCGACTGAGCCACCCAGGTGCCCCCTTAAAGTAGATAATTTGTGAAGAAACTATTGCACGTAATGATTTATCTAGTGTTTTGCCTCTAATCTTACTGTTTAATAACCAGAATTTGTTATTAACACAGAAAGGGGAAAAAAAACCATCACCAACCTTTGAAAAACCTGTGTATCTCTACAAGAATTACAGCATCTTTTTCTGAGCACCACTGCATCAGAACATCGGACACCTTCAAGAAATTTGGATTCACTAGGTTTTCTTGTTTTTTCGGCCTCCTTCAAACAATTCTGAATGCAGTAACGAGTTATCGTTTATGAGAAAAAGGGACTTAATTTCCACAATAGAATTTCCCGGCCTTAGCAAGCTTTGATCATTGCTTTCTAACCTTTTGTCACACAACCAGCAGCTAAGAGTTTGACCCAAAGGATGAAACGACTACCTGCTTCCTTCCTTGGTCTCCAGGCTGCTCGGCCCAATGGCTCGCCTTCAGCTCTGCCCAGCCCAGCCTTTTTGCAGATACTGAAATCTGGTGCTTTTTCTCCTGGACCATTGCTAGCCCTCTCTTCCATTATTAGATTTCGGAATCAACCTCAGTTCACACTTTTCTATTATCTTTAATACTTTCTTCCAATAGGGGTTTCCATGAAGCTGCCTTCTAGGGAGACAAGGATAATCTACCAAAGCCCCTTTCCTGTCCATCTTTATTCTGATGACATTGAGTACAGCAGCGTATCTCTTTCCCAGCTGTTCTTTTTCCCTTTCCTTGGCCCTTGACCTTATATTGCGTGCTCTTAGCTAATTTAAACCACAGTATCTGCTCCCCTCCCCTGGCTCTGATAAACTAACAGGTCCTGGATATTTAGTAAAGCCAGATAGTCTCACACTGTTCATTGTGCAGGGCTTTTCAGGGAAGCCCTGTCAGCGTGAACCCAGAGGTATTACATGGGTGAAGATGGCTGAAAGTGGTCTCATTTTGCTCCCAAGAGTATAGGGCTGGCAGGCTCAGGCAGAGTGCAGTACAGACAGCAGACGCACCAGGCAAGCTGTAGCCTCAGAGCCATACGTGAGATTCATAGCACTGCCCAGGTCAGGGAACCAATCCCAGGAACTACCTTACAAGAAAATACTAGAGGAGAAGCAATTAACAAACAATTCCACACCCCCATTCTCCCCCAAAAGAAGTTCTATGTATGTACATATCTGTGGGGGCATTTTTCACCTTTCCAAAGGCATGTTACCAGATGAGCTCCATCCAACTTCCTTTCCCATTAGAAGCCAGGGTTCTCAGGTAGAAAGAAGGCATCCTGGTTGCAGATGTTACAGGCCGATGCTCTCGTGTGGAAACAATCCTGCAGCTTTAAGCTACAACCGACACTCTGCTCATAATGAAGGAAAGTAGCAAGAGAGTCTAGTCTGAGCTGTCACCTTGGAGTTATTATGAGCTGAGCAGAGTGTCATCTGTGATAAAAGGTCACATGCACACATGCTCTACCAATGCCGCTGATTCCTAAGGGTGACCCCCCAACCTGTTAGAACTACAGTTGACTAGGGGCACCTGGGTGGCTCAGTTGGTTAGGCATCTGACTTCGGCTCGGGTCATGATCTCATGGTTTGTGAGTTTGAGCCCCGCGTCGGGCTCTGTGCTGACAGCTCAGAGCCTGGAGCCTCTTCAGATTCTGTGTCTTTCTCTCTCTCTGCCCCTCCCCTGCTCACACTCTGTCTCTCTCTCTCTCAAAAATAAATAAACATTTTTTAAAAATTAAAAAAAAAAAAAAAACTACAGTTGACCCTTGAACAATGCAGGGGTTAGGGACCCCAGCCTCCCCCCACACACACTCAGTCAGAAATCCCCGTGTAACTCTTGACTCTCCACAAATTTAACTGCTGACAGCCTACTGTTGCCCAGAAGCCCTACCAATAACATAAACAACACGTATTCTGTATGTTCTATGTATTATATACTGGATTCTTGTAAGCAAGGCCAGAGAAAATGTTACTAAGAAGATCATAAGAGAAAATACATTTACCATCCTGTACCGTATGTATCTATTTATCAAAATATCCACGTATACATGTACCTGTGCAGTTCAAACACCTGCTGTTCTAGGGTCAACTGTTCATTAAATCCAAGAGAGGTCAGGTTTTTGCCCATGAGACTCAACATGTGGACAGCTGGAGCCAATGAACAACCAGCAGGAGTGATTAGTAGAGACCCTTACACTGAATATGGAGATGTGCTCTTACCTTAGACTACAGCCCTCCAAGTGTGAAGAGTGGAGAGAACTGATGTAAAAATGTCTGGAAGAGCATCCCAGGGAAACATGAGGTTGCAGGTAGGGGACGACGCGTCAAGGTTGCTGGAAGGAAAGAACATGCTCTTCTTTCAGCCTGTCTTCTTCCCAACTGCCATGCCCCACCCCCATCACCCTCCAGCAGCTCCCAGGTAAGAAGAGCAAGAGACTGCTTGGTGGACGCTTGCTTTCCAACTAAGCAGGTCTTGTATCCAGTTAAGTGATCCAAAATCAAAAGTAATTTTTCCTATCCCATCCCTTGATCTCCTAGCCTGAAAAAATTAGAAAACCAACCCTAGGAAATGGAGGCTGGCTGTTTACTCATCTGGGTGGGTGCACTTGGTTAGGACTCCCCTACCTCTCTGCTTCTCCGGTTCTGCCTGGGGTCTTGAAGTAGAGAATAAAATCAAGTTCTTCTTTTGTTTTCTCCTATCTCTCTTCACCACTTTGCCTCTTTTTCCCCTTTTTGTACCCATTCCCCTTTTTAAAAGAAAAAAATTTTTCCCCTAATTCCAGCCACTCAATAGCGGTTGCTGTCACTTGGCTAAACCCAGGGGTAGAAAATGGCCTCAACTGTGGCTGCTCTGGGCAGCCAGCTAGCCCCTAGCAAGGACAAAAAGAAGAGCGAGGGTTCAGTGCTGAGTGTATTTCAAGGTCAGATATCCAGATGGCCTGGGGATTTATCTCTAAGACCAGATTTTTTGCTGTATCATTTACATACAGTAAAATCCCCTCTTTCAATGTACACAGTCCTAGGAGCTTTAACAACTGCATATAGTTATGTACCCAATATTCCTGGCCCTTTGAATTTAACTGCTCCCTCCTTTCCAGCCCCTGGCAGCCAGCCACTGGTCTATCTGTTGTTGCTATAGTTATGTTGGCAACTGATTCAAAATTTTCTTAAAATAGTGTACAGGTCAAAAAAATCTGGAAGGTTAAATTTATCCCACCCACCTTCAGTTTGCTCTTCTGGATTAAGCTATTCCAAAAGGCAGAAAGCTTTGTTTTCTGTGCCCAAATCCCTGGGCAAGGTGACCTAAAGTCTGGCTCACCTGTAGGGGAGATGGAAAGTGAAAGGGAAACAAGGGACCAAATATAACTTAATAGTTGGCCCTGGTTTTCAGAGAGAAACTTGAGATTTTAAAAAGTTAAGCTGTGGGCGCCTGGGTGGCTCAGTCGGTTAAGTGGCTGACTTCGGCTCAGGTCACGATCTCACACTCCGTGAGTTCGAGCCCTGCGTCGGGCTCTGTGCTGACCACTCAGAGCCTGGAGCCTGTTTCAGATTCTGTGTCTCCCTCTCTCTGACCCTCCCCCATTCATGCTCTGTCTCTCTCTGTCTCAAAAATAAATAAACGTTAAAAAAAATTTAAAAAAATAATAATAAATAAAAAATAAAAGGTTAAGCTGTAGGGGTGCCTGGGTGGCACAGTTGGTTGAGCATCTGACTCTTGGTTTCGGCTCAGGTCATGATCTCACGATTCATGGGATCGAACACTCTGCGCTGACAGACAAAAGCAAGACTCCTTGGGATTCTCTCTCTCTCTCTGCCCCTCCCCTGCCTGTGCTCCCTCTCCCTCTCTCAAAAGAAGTAAATAAGCTAAAAAAAAAAAAAAAGGTTAAGCTGTATAACAAAGCACAGACTAGATTGTCTGGTTTTGCATACCAGCATCTTCATAGCTGTCTAAGTTTGGTCAAGCTGCTTACCTCAGTGCCTCGATTTCCTCATCTGGAAAATAGGTATGACTATAGTAACAACTTCTTGGGTGGTGGTTGTAAGAATAAAGTAAGTTAATATGGGTGAAGAGCTTAGAACAGTGCCTGGAACAGAAAGAGTGCTCAGCGTCAGCTACTATAATCCGCTCAATATCTGATATGTGCTGGATTCTTGGGATAGATGCCATACCCTCGATGAACTGATACTTAGCAGTCTCCTTTGTACACATAAGGATACCTTGTGAGGCACCTGGGTGGCTCAGTCAGTGAAAAGTCTGACTTTGGCTCAAGTCATGATCTCGCAGTTTGTGAGTTCAAGCCCCGGATCAGGCCCTGTGCTGACAGCTCGGAGCCTGGAGCCTGCTTTGGATTCTGTGTCTCCCTCTTCTCTCTGCCCCTCCCCTACTCGTGCTCTGTCTCTCTCTCTGTCTCTCAAATATAAATAAATATTTTTTAAAAAAAGAAATAAAATTGAATCCTCTTTCATTTAAAAACAAGAATCAAATAAGGATACCTTGTGAAATACCAGTGACCGACTTGAATTAAGGAATTAAGTACTGACTATACCCATAATTACCTCAAGTCCAACAAGTCAAGTTTGCATTAACTTTCTGCTTCCCTCTCACGGTGGCACCTATGGAGGAAAACACCACATTTTTTCAATACTGAATAAGCATTTACCCTATAAGCAGCCCGGGTTTGTCCTCACCTCCAGGCTGATCACCCTTAAGAAGTAGAAGAAAATCAGTATTTATTGAGAATTTACAAATCAGTATTTATTGAGAAAGCACAGAGTTCTTTCTAATCATGCTTTCTAATCATTCATTAAACATTGATTCAAGATCTTGTCATTAGTACTGTGCGAAGTGCTGGGGATTCAAGAACCTGCAAAAGAGCCAAATTCTCCTAGAGTTTACAGGTCCTTATGGAGCTTACAGACATGTAAAAGGGGGGGGGGGGGCTGCACGTGTGGGGACAGGGGGTACATGAAAAATCTCTGTACCTTCCTCTCAATTTTGCTGTGAAGCGAAAAGTACTCAAATAACTTTAAAAAGGTATATGTGGGGGAGAATGGTCTTACTGATACTGTGCTACACATTTGCCAAGAGGGCCCAAAGGAAAAAGTATTGAATTCTAGTTAAAGAGCAGAGTGAGTGGGGCCCAAGGGGGATCTTTGAGGGGAGGTGATGCTGTGAGCTACCCAGCCATGAAGGTGTGCACAGGGCAGGCCCCTGAGGAACTTGCTGAGCCCTGCCGGAGAAGACAGCTAGGGTGCGAAGCTGGAGGGCCCAGAGATTGGGCTAAGAAGTCTGGACTTACTCTGTGGGCTCCTGACGTATCACCTGATTTCAGCTGGGTCACACCCAGGAAAAGAAAAAGAAAACATATCCCCATTTCACAGATCAGCGAGTCTGGATGGAAGTAGTGAGTGGCTCGCAATCACGAAGCGAGAGGCGGGCCTGGGACCGAGAATAGGACACCTGTGCTTTCCCCACTGCAGCCCCCAGGCTCCCCACCTGACCCCCGGGTGCACAGTGGACACTCAGCAAGGGGGCGTTGAAGGAATGAGTGGAGTCCTCTCTTCTCCAGGCCCTGCCTCTCTCCCTGGCCCGCTGTGTCCACCTGGTCTCCTTCCTTGGGGGCTCTGCCCTCCTCAAATAGCAAAGCCAGACACAGACGACTCCTAGAGCCAGAGGTAATTCCAGACCTGTCCCCCCACCTTACTGCTCAGAGGGACAGTGAGAGTTAACTAGTCATTCGTCCTGGAAAGGATGAGGGAGGATAAAGGGCCTTGGCCTTGGGGGAGGCCACCAGCACCCCTCCCTGAGTCAGTGGCAGCTTCTGACATCAGCAACAGCTGTGTGCCTCAGTCCCGAAGTCTCCCCCCCACCCCCAGCTGCGCCCTCTCACAGTGGCCATAACTCTCCACAGGATGGCAACAGCAGGGCCTTGAACATTTTCTGCACCATCCGTCCATAATAAGCCCCTCCCCACTCCCCACCACCTCCACTGAGGTACACATGTGCATGAGGGCTCACGTGTACAGGCAGAGAGGAGAAGCCTGGGTACCTGGTGTCCGACTTCTGCCGCATGCCCTCTGCACCTCCTCTTTCCAGCCTGTGAAAGGTTAAGTCCCCCCCAACCCCTCACCCAGGCCAGAGATGAACCAGAGGCCAAGGCCCATCCCTTTGGTGTTGTCTTCCCCAGGACTCCACAGGGGCTGGAAACGAAGCCTACAGGCACGTTTCCTAAGCCAAAGACATAGCTACGCCCCCACCCCCCACCCCTGCGGCCCCGCAACTGTTCACCCAACAGAGAAGCACCAGTCTGCTCTGTGCCCCGCCTCGAGCTGAGTGTGGGGGCGGCGGGGGGGGGGGGGGGGATGCGGGGAAGGGGACATGCCTCAGGGAGAAACAGTCCCACAGAAGAGACAAGCCAACACTTACCAACTGTTATACAAAAGGGGACTTGAGATGATGAGCCCTCTGGGGGTAGTGACAGGGTGTGCTTCAGAAGAACAAACCATTCCAGAAGGTTGAGGTGGTCAAGGAAGGTCTCCAGGGGAAGAGGGCCCACAGTGGGCCTCGAGAACTGGGCCTCCAGGCAGCCACCGCTCGGAGAGGAGCCCAGGACAAGGGCCTCTGGATTACTGGACCCTTCCCACTCTCCATGAGGAGTTGACAGGGCAGGTGTGGGACTCTGTTCTGTAGGGGCTCCGGGTACTGGGCCAACCTGAACAGGTCCTGTCCCCTTCATCTTTCTATAGTGAGGAACCCAGCAAGAGCCAGTGGGGACCACCACTGCTCCCCACTTTTCAGGCCTTCCCTCCCTGACTCTGGACAGCAGTGCTAGGACACAGAACTCTCTCACACAGAAGGCCCTGGGCCAGGGGCCAAGCCAGTGTGCTTCTCTCGCCCCCAATACTCTTGCTAGGTGAATCTGGCTTGAAAGCAACCACAAGTTCAACCTTAAAGGGAAAAGACTTTGTCCCAGACCGGGGCAGGGTTTCTCAAAGAGTAGCGTGCAGTTCACAGGATACCTGCGCGGCAACCCGGGCATTCTAGCCTCAATTCTAGACCGGGTTAGATCTAGAGTTTCTGAGGCCAAGGGCCGGAAATCTGCATTTCACATGCTCTTTGAATACCACAGTTGGATGGTGTATGCTTTCTTCTAAACGGCCTTGACCTCAGCTGCTGCTTTTTCTCCCCGCTCCATCCGCTGGAGTCTGGCACCAACCTCCCTGCTCCTTTCTGTGCACCCGCCTCCCCCCCCCCCCCCCGCCTCCCCGCAAATGGCCAAAGCCATGGCGTGAGGCAATCCCTCTGCCCTTGACCCTTTCCTTTGCATAGCGAGTGATGGCTTTTTTATCTCCTGATGATGAAATACAGCCTTCAGCTGGGGGGCATTTAAGACACGGGACATGCAGCTGGGCGCAGCCACAGCCGCAGGACCCAGAGGTAGACGTTGACAGCTGGGGAAGGAGGGAAGAAGCCACCCTCGTGAGCAGAGGCCACAGCAGCAGTGGCAGCAGCACCGTTACCCTGCCTGTCCCCCGCCACCTGGAAACAATGCTCCTAGCGACGTTCAAGCTGTGTGCTGGGAGCTCCTATAGACACGTTCGCAACATGAAGGGTGAGTTCTGGGGCGAGAGGCTGGCCGTGTGGAGGCCATGTGGTTACTGGGACGGTGGGGGGGGGGGGGGGGCGGGGTGGCGGCCACTCCGCGCTCATCTCACTTGCGCCTCTTGTTGGGTGAATGTGAGCAAATCTCTCACCTTCTGGGACCTCCCTTTTCCCACCTGAATGGTTGGCCTGGATACGAAGACGCCTCTGTCTCTTCTGGATTCTGTCACTTGTGCTGTCCTCTCTGGGGCACCAATCTTTCTTGAACTTTGCCTGGATTGGCACTAAGGGTACCAAGAGAGCCACAGCCACAGTGGCAGAGGTGGGAGTGAGCCTTGACGCCAGTGAGCAGTGTTGGCAGGCCTGAGACATCATGGGCAGGGAAGAGAGGAGAAAAAAAAGAAAGTGGGGAAGGCCCCGAAGAGCAAGGCAGAGAGAGGAAGTGGGTGCAGCAGGAAGTCGTGTTCCCATCCTACAAGGAGGAAGCAGAACCAGGTACTGAAGTCTGGTTTGGTAGAGCTAATCAGGACCCAGGGCCATCCTAGTCAGTCCCCTGCAGTCACTGAAGGGTACACAAACCAATCTAAAGTCCTTTCCAATTACCCTGGGTTGAACAGGCTTCCGTTTATTTTATTTTCTTAAGTTTATTTATTTTGAGAGAGAGAGAACACACAAGCAGTGGAGAGGCAGAGAGAGAAAGAGAGAGAGAGAGAATGAATCCCAAGCAGGCCCTGCACTGTCAGCGTGGATCCCAATGCAGGGCTTAAACTCACAAACTGTGAGATCATGACCTGAGCCAAAACCCAAACTGGACTGAGCCACCCACCCAGGCATCCCTGGGTTCTGTTTAGAAGGAAGCCGTGCTTAGAGACCCGGCCCAGCAGTAGGGCTGTTCCACCAGATCAACAGGATCCCTTGCTCAGACCCCAGTGGCACGCAGAGCAGTTACTCATGTGAAGGACCCCAGCTGCTGACAGCTACACAGGCCTCAAGGGCTGGGGGTCTTGAATTCTCCTTCCACAGCCAGGATTTTTCTGCTTGTTTGAACAGAGCTTCTTTCCCTTTCAAGAAGGAAACTGCAGCAGGTTCTGGTGCAGCCCCTGCCTCCAGGCAGCACCAGGCCTGGCCAGCCCAGATGGAAGACCGACTCTGGGCCCAAAGGCGGCCTGGCACAGAGTGACAGCACTGGGTGGAGGTGGCCTGGCTCTCATTCAGACCCCACCAGGGATCTGTGTTCCTGTGCAAGTTACGTCTCCCTCCACGCATTTCCTCCCCTGTGGCAAAACGAAGGGGTGGAACCATCTCGCTCTAAGGGGATTCCTCTGTTCTACGCAACAATATTCTCTCCTCTCTGCAGGGCTGAGGCACCAAGCCGTGCTGGCCATCGGCCAGGAGCTGAACCGGAGGGCACTAGGGGGCCCGACCCCAGGTGCATGGATTAACCAGGCTCGGCGTCGGAGTTCTCTGCTTGGTGAGTGCTGACGCTTCTGGGCTTGTGCCAGTGGCAGGAGCTTGTGTACATTGCTCTGTGCACGACCCACCTCCCCCTAACTAGCCCTCAGCTGGCCTTTCTCACTTTGAGGGGGTGGGACTGGGGTGCAAGGCTCTGCAGACCCCCTGTCGGCTGTAGCTGTGTGTCTAACTTCACCTGCAGGCCGGACCCTATGACTTTGGCCTTGGCTCTTCAGAGGAAAGAGCAGATCCAGACTCAAGGATGGAAGCGCGGGTGGCAGGTGGGGGCGGGTGATAGGCTAAGGAAACGGAAGCAAGCTCGGTCTCTCCTGGGCTGTGTATCCAGGTTCTCAGCTGGAAGACACTCTCTACAGTGACCAGGAGCTGGCCTATATCCAGCAGGGAGAGGAAGCCATGCAGAAGGCCCTGGGCATCCTCAGCAGCCGGGACGGCTGGAAGAAGGAGAACCAGCAGGTGAGGGTGGGCCTGGAACCCCCGTGCCTCACTGTTCCATTGCCATCCTCAAGGCCATTCTCACAATTCCTGCCTCACGCAGCAAGTGGTTTTAACTTACATGCTGCCTAGTGTCCAGAGTTCAGGTAAACCCTCTCCTTCTCCCAAGTTCTGAGTTAGCAGACACTAGTTTGGGAGTCAGGAAATCGGGGATGGAGACCCAGCAGTGCCCCAAGGGTCTCTACATCTTTCTGGTGTAAAATGAGGACTGAAAACATCCTTAAGATCTCACCCAATACTGTGTGTACGTAATGAGCTGGTTGTAGACCAGACTTTCCCGCTTCCAGTTTTGTTTTGCTCAGGAAATTTGAGCTTCTGAGGTCAGGTAGGGGGGCCTTTTCAGTTGGACCTACCCACATTTACTACCAAGAAACAAGGGTCCAGAAGCAGGCAGGTTACTGCTCAAGGTTTCAGCAGATGTATGAGGCTCATGGCGGGAAAGATGACCAACTGTCTGAGAAGAAGCAATTTTAGGCTTCCTCATGCTTAGAGTTCTTTGTGCTGTTCCCCTTCCTGCCTTGCCTGTCCTTGTCATATTCCTGCCTAGGAATATTTTTCTGTAAACTTTATCCTAAAGCTCCTTTTTTTCTCCCTGACAGGCAAATGGGGACACGGTACTGAGTAAAGTGGTCCCAGATATGGGCAAGGTGTTCCGGTTGGAGGTGGTGGTGGACCAGCCCATGGAGAGGCTTTATGAAGAGCTTGTGGAGCACATGGAAGCGATGGGAGAGTGGAACCCGAACGTCAAGGAGATTAAGGTGAGGAGATTCCAGGTGTGGGTGGCAGGAACCCATGGGAGCCCAGTCTGAAAGGTGTGCCAAAAAGGTTGCAAGCTGTGGGTGGTGCCTTAGCCTCAGCACTGGCTAATGATTCTGGCTCCCCGTGGCCGGTAGGTCCTGCAGAAGATTGGAAAAGATACAGTCATCACCCACGAGTTGGCTGCAGAATCAGCAGGAAACCTCGTGGGGCCCCGGGACTTCGTGAGCGTGCGCTGCACTAAGCGCCGAGGCTCCACCTGCGTGCTGGCTGGCACGGCCACACGTTTCGGTGAGATGCCCGAGCAGAAAGGCATCATCAGGTAATACTGGCAGTCGCCCAAAAGCTCTCTTCCCTCACGCAGGCTTGTGGGCACGTGCCCGGCGAGGGTGTGATGAATCCTCGGCTCCAAGAAACCAGTCCTTGGTCCCTACCTTCAACTGCCTTTTGCACAGGAATATGGAGGAAGACAAGTTCGGCCCTAACCAACCTTCCTAGAAAGTTTAAGAACCTTAATAATTTTCTAAAACATGAGGTAGGGCTGAGGTTTAGCTGGTACGCTCAGGTCTGGCCATACTGGCGACTGAAATGCAAGCCATACTGCTTAGAACACAGCTGCTGTTTGTGAGGGGCCACACCCATCACCCGGGACCCTTTCCCTGGCATCCGGCAACTCACAGGCACCACAGGGGGCCTTCAGGCTCCAGCCCCAACCAGCATGTGTTCCGGTGAGCTGGTAACCAGGCCAACTGTTAAGTTTATCACCCTTGACAAAATAGTTCTGAGACTTAGAAAAGACAAGGTACCAGAGAAGTGTGGCTCGTATAACTGGTCAGCATAAAAAGAGCATTCTGCCTTGTCCTCCTGACTGGACTGCTCTCCATTTGCCAGAGGAGAGCATGGTCCCACTTGCATGGTGCTCCGTCCCCTGGCCGGAAGTCCCTCGAAGACCAAACTCACGTGGCTGCTCAGTATTGACCTCAAGGTGAGGGGCACAAGAGGTGGCTAGTGGGTAGGGGGTGGGGAGAAAAACTGACTCTTACCCTCCCACGTGATCCTGCAAGAACAGGAAAAACCCTCCTCCATTTTGAGAGACAGACTGTTGGGAGAAAGACGAGGCTTGAGTATCGGCCTGCTATTCCATCATCTCCACAGACTACAATAGCTCCCTTTTACCTCATATCAAATTTCAACTCTGTAGTTGCCCGTTTGGAAAGAAGGAAACTTAGGCCCCCAAAGATATGGTTGCTAGCTCAGGGTCACACAATTGACCTTTGTCTTGACACAATTGACCGTTCTTACACGGTCATGACACAGCAGGGCAGTAGGGCAGTCCTCCCGGGTCAACTCCAAGGTCACACCTATAAACAGAGCTGGAAGACCAAGCCCCAAGCAATCCATGTTTGTGACAGGGTACAGAGGTGTCTACAGGGGAACACCACCCACAAGGTGGCCAAATTCTTCTATCTTCTACTCTAGGGATGGCTGCCAAAGACGATCATCAACCAGGTCTTATCACAGACCCAGGTGGACTTTGCCAACCACCTGCGCAAGCACCTGGAGTCCAGCCCCGCTCCTGACGCCAGGTGTTAAGGACCAGCCTGCTGCTTCCAACTGTTTCTAGCGCACTGGCTCGCATGCCCTTCAGGGAGATCCCTGCTAGAAGCCTACAAGTCTGTTTAAGCTCTTCATCCAGGGACTGTGGAATGGGCTGGAGTATATTTAGGATGCTGGGACTGGCAAAATTTTAGGACCAAGAAAATGGGGACAGAGCTTTTAAGAGAAAGAGCTTTCTAACTCTATTCAATGATTAGCTCTGAAATGAAGGTTAAGGGCTCCAAAATATTTGTAAAACTTCCTTCTGGGCCCTTACACATCTATTTAAAAACATCTTTATAAAATGCTACTAGCTGACACAGGGTGCAAGTACAAGGACTGGGACCTCATACTTTAGGGGCTCAAGAGCTCCATTCCCCGCAGTGTGTGGGGGGTCTTACAAAAGGGACTCCAGCAACTCTCTGCTCCTCTACCAAACAGGTAGAGAGCTGCATCAAAGACCAAGTAACTCCCCACAGCGGATGCGTTCTAGAAATGTAGTCTAAGTTTTCTTGATTGAAAAAGATATGAAACTAATTAAACTAGTTACCCTATTTCTTCCATGGGCACCAGTCAGAATAAAGAGTTATAACTAAGACGCAAACTTCAGTCTGTACCTGTTTAAAAATTCTACTCTTAAAAAAAAAAAAAAATCATTCTAGTAAACAGCAACTTCATGCTAAAGGAGTCCTGGACAAAGATTTTAATTAAACTAGATCCCCGAGCTCATTAAAAGGAAAAACTACTGGGGACATAGGTCACTCAATTATTTAGAATCTGCTGCCAGAATCTTTCATGAGTACTTAATTTCCACAATAAGCACAAGCCTAATTCAATTTTTTAAAGTTTATTTAGACAGAGAGAGTAGGAGTGACAGAGGGAGAATCCCAAGCAGGCTCAGTGCAGAGCCTGATGTAGGGCTCGAACTCACGAACCCCAAGATCATGACCTGAGCTGAAATCAATAGTCGGATGCTTACTGACAGAACCACCCAGGTGCTCCAAGCCTAAATCAATTCTTAAAAGAATTCTAGAACTGGTAGCTGACAGGCATTGCAAGATGAAGGTGATGACTGAGGATTTTTATTTATGTAATTAAAAGATAGGATGGTACCAAATGAAGAAAATTAATGATATTACTAAGATAAACAAAAACAAATTTTATTATTTTCCCTTCTGTGAATGTTGACACCTAACAAGGGAACTGAATCTGTAAGGTTTACTTATTTATTCTGAGAGAGAGAGAGAGAGAGAGAGAGAGAGAGAGAGAGAGACAGGGGCAGAGAGAGAGAGGGAGACTCCCAAGCCGGTTCCACACTGTCAGGGCAGAGCCTGACACTGGCCTCTCACAAACCCCAAGATCATGACCTGAACTGAAGTTGGACACTTTACCTACTGAGCCACCCACGTGCCTTGGAAACTGAATCTTCAGTTCACTCAATTACATCTGCTTCCAGCTTGGCTCAGGGCTGCCAATTTCACGGCTTTTAACAGGTCACTGTTTTACTATTTTGAGAGGCCAAAAGAGGGAATATGGTGAGAGCAAATTCCCCTTTCAAGATTCAGAGAATTTATGCTTTCACATATAGATTGGGGTGGGATTACTTTGCTAAGAAGGGTGAGTAGGATGAAAAGCCAGCCATTACCACTTGAAACTTTCCCATTCTAGTTATAACAGCACTGATGATTTAAACCGTCCAGAAACAGAGCCCCGGCTTGTTAAGTAAACAGGTTAGCAGTCGTGGGAATGCTCCTATTTACGGAGGTACTGAAATTTTATATCTGATAGAAGTGTTTCTTCTTATTTATTCTTATCTCATAGAGTAGTCTATTTTTAGCACAGACCAAATTATTATTTACCAGGGAGCCTCAGAGCTGTAGAAAGTATTTCTAGAACAGACTATCCTCCACCCCCAGCTAAGTAAGGGAAAATGACCATCTAAAGATGTGTAAAGTGATACACACTGATTTCAAAAAAGAGCAGGCTGGAAGCAAGGAAATGGGCTTTCTTGCTGCACACCACTGTTTGGAGCTCAGTTAAAATTTGCCTTCTCCAAACTGTGCAACTGTGTCTTTGAGGGGACTGGGAGCCACTTCCCCACTTGTTTAATTTTATGTTGGAATAAAGTAAGTGGTCAGTGATGATATGCTCACTGACACCATTTTATAGAGGACTCCATGGAGAGTGGGTATCCTGTGAGTCCTTCAAATGAACCTTCTCAAAACACACACACACACACACACACACACACACACACACACACACACTTTTGAATATGAAATATAAATAGGCAACATCATAACTTCTGTAACCTGATTTATGAAGATCCAATGTACAGAAATTTTATCAAATGGAGAGTGGGTGTACAAGTAATAAAATACGTGGTAATTTATATTACAAAGAATTTACCTCCAGCTTCCTCTACAGAACACTACCCTCATTCTCTTAGAGTTCTTCAAACTCTGATGGTCCAGCTTTATGACCAAGTCTGCCCTCTAAGACCGGCCACGAATGAATGGGTGTCCAGCGGTGACAGGCTGAGCCTTCAGCCTACAATCACACTGATTCTGTTAGGTTTCCTGTTAAGAGATGTGGAATGGCCAAAACAGCCTGGATGGTTCATTAGGAGACAAATCTATTAGTCAAAGCTACCAAGTTAAGGTACCAATAGTCACATGAAATTTGGGAAATTCCTGGGAGGCTGCATTGTCACTGATGTATTAAAAAAGGGGACAGGGAAGCCATAAGGGAGCTCAAGGGAAGGCTCGTTCTTACATTCCAGTTTTTAGTATTCTGAATTGTCATGTATTTGGAAGGAAGGTAAGTAAGGCAAGAAAACAACGTGCACGCGTTAGCATACACATTCAAAGGGAAATGCTGGAGGGACACCATTAACCCTTTTAAACTCTTGTTCATCTCCTTGAGGTGACTTCCACTGGAGAAAAAGGGTGGCTGAGCTGGCTAGAGAGGATGGAAGCAGAAGAGGGGTTGGGATAGTCAGAAACCCGCCTCCCTCCCCCTGCGCTGGCTCCCTTCCTCACTGCCCACATCGCTACCCCTGTCACCAAGAGGAACCCACCCCGAAAGGGAAGCAGAGTGCCACACACACTTGAAGACAGGTTTTATTTGGGAAGAGTTTCTAATTGTTAAAGCTGCAAGCAAGTTCTTTTTACAATTACAGTTCTAGAGACCTAGTAGTTTCAGAGACCCCAGTGTTCAAAAATATTTCAAAAGGAATAAAAACCCATACCAAAAGGAAAGACCTTTTAGATCTGGAATGTACAGCCACTGATTTCAGCTGTTCTCAGAAACTAGGCCTACTACTTCCTTGGAAATCGGATGGGATGGAGTCAATGCCACAAAAGGAGAAGTCTTTAAATAAGTCAGTGCCTTAGACGAGATTATTCACTCCTTAGAAAATACAATAAGGTAACTAGTCCTGGTCGGAGGGATACGTGGAACAGCACCAGTTTCACAGGGGGCGCAAAGGATCCTGGGGTCAGCAGATGTTGGCATATGGCACACAAAATAGAAGCAGTCACCAGAAGTGGGGAGAGTGTTGAAAAGCAGGGAGTCTCCCAGTCTCACCCATACTTTTAATTTGCCTACAGCACAGGCTGTGTCCTGCGGTATCTTTGGGAGAATGTTTGCAACAGTTCAAAAAACAAAAACAGGCCTCCCTCCCCAATTTATTCCCCAGCAAGTCCATGTCTGCAAAGAAAGAGGGACCTGGTCACGGTTCCCATGGAGGACTCCGCCTCCCATCCACTTCTGTTTCCACATGATATAAGACATCAGCCAGAGTATGTTCTACCACAGCGCCCCAGCCCATGTCACTCATCTGTGGGAGGAACAAGAAACAGAAAGGAGGTGATCAGAATAAGTATGGCAAGAAGGAGCAGAGATACTGAGGATGCACTGTGAATGTTACTCACAGGGCGGTAAGTGAGATCCTTTGGAGGATACTTGAAGCACGGTCCAAAGTTAATGGAAACCTGGGATAGATCAATTCAAGCAGACAGGAGAAAACAGAGGAAAATAGTGAAAAAAAGCTTAATGTGACCTGGGAACTTTTTATTTTTAAATGTAGCTATGATATTCAGGGTATAAGTGGAACTAATGATATAGATCACCAGTGCTAAAAGTGGTCAACACCCTAATGTCCATCAAAAATTAGGTAAATAAAATAGACTTTTGTTGATTTCTGTTTATTACCTGAAGATTTCCTTATCTTACTCCAGTGGTGGTTACTGACAGACTAAAAAGTATATGTAAATTTCCAGATATTACCTTTTCAAATCACTTAAAAAAAGACAACAAAAAAACCCCACAATAGGATCTGATGATAGTCCCCTTCATACTGTATCGTGTTAAAAAAAAGATTGGCATAAGCAACACTTACTAACCAATGATGGTGGGTTATCATGACATATAACACCAAGCTGACTTCTGCATGCATATACTTCACATCCTTTACACTGAACAATGACATTTACCGTACAGCACATTCAAAGTCAAAGTATGGAGCACACTAGTTGCACAATCTTTTAACTATCCAAGCAAATACTTCCTAAGACACCCAACTGTTTTTGGAACAAACAGTAACAACAGGAACGCATTCCCATCTCACTCTTAGGCTACTCAGATTTCTTTCTAGAATTCACATCAATGGTCATCCGTCACAACCATTCACCTATTTCCCTCAAGTTCTGTTCACAGGATGAACAGACGATACATACCGTGCAACTCTTATACAGTGAGATGGCCGGAAAGTAAACCCCTTCAAAAATATCTTTGTAGGCCACACCTTGATTGACACCGTTTTTATAAAATATTATCTGAAACAAAAACAACGGTTTTACTTCAGAATTTAACAACAGAACAAGCAAACTGAAGAACTCCCTTGGAGAACCCTTTACAAGCACTGCCACCACACTGGTAATGATGTCTTCTCAGAAGAGCATACAGCTGGTGTAATAACGTCTTCTTACATTTTTAGGGCGTATTTACATGCACCAATCTAGCTGGTCTTCAGGTTTTTCAGAGCATATTTATATGCACCATGTAAATGGTGGTCTTTAGGTTTATTTGCTTCGGAATTCCTACATTACCTGTACCAAAGCATTCTTTCTATTATTCGTTATACTATCTGTGTAAAAAACAAACTGGTCTTCTGCCGATTCCTCAGAACCGTACCTACTTAAGCTTATTTATTTGATCCCTTCCCTTGCATCAGATTCTCACTTCTGCATTTCTCCTTTGAAAATCTCTTCAGATCCTCTAAGTTTCTGAATCCTCATTTTCTTTGTCCTTTCTGTCTGGAAATTATTCTGAATATCCTCTCTTAATCACTACATATGGACTTCAGAAAAGACCCCCTTTTCTCAAGTAACTTTCTCTGCCTGTTCTTCCCAGCAAGAGCTGTCTTCTCCTGGGCTGGATTTTCTGGCTGTATCATCCTAGGTCCATTACCTGTTTCCCTTTACTATTTTCTCCCCTAAAAACAACTGGAAGCCTACTTTATTTTCTCCTACATTAGCTTCTATTACTGTCCTAGACAGCGATCACAGCATTTTTAGGGAACAGTGTTTCTAGCTCAAAATTTTATTCCACCCCTTCTCCTATTTGGGGCCAGACTGTATTTATGGTACGACTTTGGCCAACAACCTTGGAAAGGGGAAGTAGGGAAAGTTCTAGAGGAACTAAATAAGCCATTACAGCTCCTGCTGCCTCTGGGTCACAGAGCAAGGTCCCCTCCTCTTCTATTCAGTGTTCCTCCCTCTGTACTTGATACTTCCCGAGCAGAAGAAATATCTCTGCCTTGCTTCCTCAATCGCATATGGATTTCCTTATTAGGCTGCTGCTTTTACCCTCTGCACTGGAGACTGTCCCTAGAAGAACACTGATCATCTCTCTGAAAGCGGGATGGTGACACAGGAAGAGCGATCTGGTCCCACAATCACAGCAGGCAGGAGAGGGCGCTTGCTCTGCGGCTGGCGAGCTCTCATAGCACATACCCCTTCAGTCCTCTCTGGGCCTCACTTTCCTCACTTTTATAATTAGGAGCCTGGTCCCAATCTTCAAAGTTTTCTAGTTCTGACATTTTTATGATCATGACTCACCGACTCACCTCACTATGGGGGGTCTGCTTTAGGCTCTTCTCTGCTTTATCCACAAAGTCTTTTTCCTCAAAATACAAATAACTCTTGAACTTTATCAAAGCCTTGAAAACCAAGAAAGAAGGAAAGGGAAAAAAGGGAACATTGAAGCATCAGCTACATCATTATGAAATTAAAAAAAAAAAAAAAAAAGGCAATTTCAGACAAGTAGCACTGAGTCCTTGTGTTTTGCAACAGAAATTAAAAATCTATGCAGGGTTAGCTTTGCTAGATTTTATTTATTTTTTTTTTAATTTTTTTTTCAACGTTTATTTATTTTTGGGACAGAGAGAGACAGAGCATGAACGGGGGAGGGGCAGAGAGAGAGGGAGACACAGAATCGGAAACAGGCTCCAGGCTCTGAGCCATCAGCCCAGAGCCTGACGCGGGGCTCAAACTCACAGACCGTGAGATGGTGACCTGGCTGAAGTCGGATGCTTAACCGACTGCGCCACCCAGGCGCCCCTGTAATGTGTATTCATTCTTGAGAGAGAGTGAGCAGGGGAGGGGAAGAGGGAGAAGGGGACAGAGGATCGATCTGAAGTGGGCTCTGTGCTGACAGCAGCGAGCTGGATATGGGGCTCACACTCAGGAACCGTGAGATCATGACCTGAGCTGATGTTGGATGCTCAACTGACTGAGCCACCCAGGAGCCCCCAAAAATAATTTTTAACCAAGGACCATAATCCAGAATATATTAAAAAAAATTCCACAACTCTATAAAAAAAGATAAACAATCTGATTCTTTTTAAAAAGGCAAAATATTTGAAAAGAAACTTTACAACAGAAAATAGATGAATGGCTAGTAGCACATGACAACCTGCTCACCAGCATTAGTCATCAAAGAAACGCTAATTTAAACCATAATGGGACACTATACTAGGCACCCATCAAAATGGCTACAATTAAGTTGGCAAACAACAAATGGTGACAAGGATGTGAAGCAACTAAAATGACCTTACATCACAGGTGGGAATGGAAAGTATGTCAATTTCTTCTAAAACTAAATCTATAACTACCCTTTGACCCAAAGAAATGAAAACATGTTTACAAAGACATTTGTACAAGAATGTACATTGCAACTTAATTCATAATAGCCCCAAACTTGAAACAGCCCAAGTGTCCATCAATAGGAAAATGGAACCATACAATCCAGTAATCCCATTACTGGATATTTTCAAAAGATACATGAACACTTATATTTGGTGAAGCATTATTTACAACAGCCAAATTATGGAAGTAACCCAAGTATCCATCTATAGATGAATGGATAAAGGAGATATGGTATATACATACAATGGGATATTAGTCATAAAAAATAAAATCCTGCCATTTGCAACAACATGGATGGATCTAGAGGGTATAATGCTAAGTGAAAGTAATCAGTCAGAGAAAGACAAATACCGTATGATTTCACTCATATGTGGAATCTAAGACACAAAACAAATGAACAAAGAAGAAAAGAGACAAACACAAAAAAAGACTCTTAACTCTAGAGAACTGGTGGTTACCAGAGGTGGGGGTGGGGGAGGAATGTGTGAAATATGTGAAGGGGGAAAACAAAAAAAACAAAAAAAACAAAAAAAAAGGAACATGTGAAGGGGATTAAGAGTATACTTATCATGATGAGCACTAAATAATATATTGAATTTTTTTTTTAAAGTTTATTTATTTATTTTGAGACAGAAAAAGTGTGGGCAAACTAGGGAGGGGCAGAGAGAGAGGGAGAAAGAGAGAATCCCAGGTAGGCTCCGGACGGTCAGTGCAGAGCCCGACGTGGGGGTCAAACCCATGAGCCACGAGATCATGACCTGAGCCGAAGTCGGACACTTAACTGACTGAGCCACCCAGGCTCCCCTGTATGGAATTTTTTAATTACTATATTACACACTTAAAACAAATGTAACACTGTATGTTAATTATAATGGAATTTAAGAATTTCTAAAATAGGAAAATGGATAATTATATGTCAACTATAATCAATAAACCTAGAAAAAATGGGAAAATAGATAATGCCCCTTCCTCACATGCTCTCTCTCACAAAATAAACCTTTAAAACAACAATCACAAAAAATCCCAAAACCCAAAAGATTATGTACTGCATGGTTCCATTTATAAAATAAGTTTAAGAACAAACAAAACTAATGGAATAGAATTATGATAGGGAAAAAAATTTCAAGAATGGTTGGCTCTGTAGGGATGGCAGTTGGGACTGATTGGGAAAGAGCATGAGGGCACTTCTTGGGGTGATAAGATTCTAGTGTCTCCTTAGGGGTTTGGGCCAAACTCAAAACTCAGTGAATATACATTTAAACTTATACATTTCATTTTATGTAAATTTTGTATCTAAATAAATAAATAAATAAATAAATAAATAAATAAATAAAGGTTGAACTCTAGCTAATGATATGTATCTTGAAGTACTTGGGCGCAGGTGATGTATACATATTTTAAAAGTTCATTTATTTTGAGAGCGTGCACGCACACACACAAGCATGTGTGAGTGGGGGAGGGGCAGAGAGAGAGAATCCCAAGCAGGCTCCACACTCAGCATAGAGCCCACAAACTGTGAGATCATGACCTGAGCTGAAATCAAGAACTGGATGTTTAACTGACTGAGGCACCCAGGCGCCCCCTCCCCCCTCCCCCCCGCTGGTGAGGTATGTTGATGGCTGTAATATTTTCTGAAGTGCATTAAAGCAAGGTGGATGGATGGATGGATGGATGGATGGATGGATGGAAGAATGAACAGATAATAGGTTAAGGTAGAATCTAGGTGATTGGTATTTGGACACAGACTTTAAAATTCTTTCAACTTTGTTACGTCTAAAAACTTTCAAAATGAAATCTTGGAAGAAAGTGTGAATGCTAGGTCAGCATTACAAGAGAACACTCAGGCCACGGGTGCAGGAATATATTGGTTGCCACAGGTCTTCAAACCCAGGAATCTCTCAGGGATACAAACTCACCTTATCTTTATAAGTATCGGGCAGTGACTTGGCTGTCTCTGTATCTTCAGGAAGATTGATATAGAATCCCAGGACGTCTCCTTGTCCATAGCCAGAAGAGTAGTGTTTGCCAATTGACTGGTGGAACTTGGTTCCCTTTTTGCTCCTCCACGAATAGCTAAATTTATCATAACCTAAGGGAGCTTGGAGGTTACCTGTCCCAATAAAGAGATGTACAGGAAGTCACAAGATTGCAAATTGACTCTGGTTTACTAAAAGAAAAATTTCTACTCCTTTTCACTGTATTTTTTGGTCGGTTTTGCAAAATTCCTGACAAACTATTTCTCACAAGAGTTATAAAAATATTTCTAGGAAATGCAAACCACCTTACCCTTTAGGAAGTGAATTTTATGCCCATAATCCAATAAGCCAAAAAGTCATGAAGCATAACCACATGGTCTATACCTTTATGCCTGCTGTGATGTCCTCATGATCGCTCCCACTCACCTAAGGGCTGGGACCAACCCAGTCTGGCAGCAGTGTCAGGCGGCATCTCATCCACTGTGATTTCAAAGTACCAGGCACCCTTCCGTACCCCATGAGAAGCCCGGACCATGGAGTAGCCCTTCTCTCCAACCACAGTCAGCCGGTCATCAGAGATCTTTAACTGGGGAGCTGCAGTGTGGAGATGGAAACAAAGGCCTGCATCTTACTGGAGGCACTTAGAGACGATTGCCACAAAAACCAGAGTCTCCTACACTCCAGTAAAACAAAGTAAAAAATCAGAAATACCAGATCAGGGCTCTCAAGTTCAGAAGGTTCAAAATCTCAACATTAAGATACGGCCGAAGGAGAGAGGAAGAAAACGGAAGTTAAGTGGTCAGATAACCTAGTTTCTATTAAATGTGATATTTGAGATAACAGGTTAAGAGTTAATTATGCTGTCTATTCCCTAAAATATAACAAACCAACTGTAGTGTGCTTGGATCCTGATTTGTATAAACCACCCCCCTTTTAAAAAATAATATGTATTAATTTTTGAGAGACAGAGAGAGACAGAGCAGGAGCAGGGGAGGGGCAGAGAGAGAGGGAGACATACAATCTGAAGCAGGCTCTACGCTCTGACCTGTCAGCACAGAGCCCAAAGTGGGGCTCGAACCATGAACCGTTAGATCACGATCTGAGCAGAAGTCAGACACTTAAATGACTGAGCCATTCAGGCGCCCCCTTCCGCCCCCCCTTTTTTTTTTTAAGTAAGTTTTAGGCCCAGCATGGGATTGAACTCATGACCCTGGAACCAAGTCACATGCTCTACCTACTGAGTCACCCAGGTGACCCTGTGTAAATCATCCTTTAAAAGACTTGATATTTTAGGGGTACCTGGGTGGCTCAGTTGGTCAAGCGTCCGACTCTTGGTCTCAGCTCAGGTCGTGATTTTGCAGTTCGTGGGTTCAAGCCCCATGTCAGGCTCTGCACTGATAGCATGGAGCCTGCCTGGTGCTATCTGTCTCTCTGCTCTGTGTCTCTCAAAATAAATAAACTTTGTCCCTCCTCTGCTCTCTGTCTCTCAAAATAAATAAACTTTAAAAATAAAATAAAAAAATTAATAAAAGACTTGGTATTTTATTTTGAAACAATGTTAGACTTCCAAAAACAGTACACATTCCCCATATGCCCTTCACTCAGCTTCCCCAAATGTTAACACCACCTACAGTCATAACACAATTACCAAAACCAGAAAATTGACAATGATACAATGCTATTAGCTAATCTATACATCGTCTTCAAATTAAGCCGATTATCCAAATAATATCCTTTTTCTGTTTCAGGATTAATCCAACATCTACATTTCATTTAGTTGTCATGTGTCCTTAGTTTCTTCCAATCTGGGACAGTTCAAGTGCTTCATGACCATGACATTTTAAAGAGTGCTGGTCACTTTGTTTGTAGAATGGCCCTCAATTAGGTTTGTCTGATGTTTCCTCCTGTTTAAGCCCAGGTTAAGCTTTTTGTAAGGAATATCACTGAAATAATGCTGTGCCTCTCAGTGCGTCATATCAGGAAGCACATGATGTCAAAATGCTGATACTGTATTAAACTTTGATCACTTG
This sequence comes from Prionailurus viverrinus, assembly GCF_022837055.1. Classification (NCBI taxonomy): domain Eukaryota; kingdom Metazoa; phylum Chordata; class Mammalia; order Carnivora; family Felidae; genus Prionailurus; species Prionailurus viverrinus. The sequence goes on from NC_062564.1 coordinate 44,611,549, forward strand.
ATTAACGTGGTACCTTACAGGTTTCTCCACTATAAAGTTACTATTTTCCCTTTGTAAATAATGAGTATTTTGTGAGGAGATAAAAAGATATTTCAAGGAAATCTGATTATGGACTGAATTCAGATGATAGCAAGAAATGATCTATTTTGTTAAGTGTGATAATAGCATTGTGGTTATAAAACAAAATATCCATATTTTTAGAGTATGAAGGGTGAGATTTACTTCTTACAAATTCAGAAAAAAAAGAGAGATGCAGAAAGAAACAGATAAAATAGAACAAAAACTTGGTAATTGTTAAATCTGGGAGAAAAGTATATGAAGATTCATCGTATTCATCTTTCTATGAGGCCATTATGTAAGATAAGGGGACAATCTAAACCAATAGGAGGGGACATAATGACTTGGAAGTGAAGAAAAAAATGACAAAAGATAGGAGAACATTTCCAGGTGGTATAGGTTGATTTTATCAATGTAGAAACATCACAAATCCAATTAAGACTTAATTGAGGAAAAAGTATTTGAAACAGTGTTTAACACTAGAAGTTGTCTGAATTCTACTGGAGGAAGCACAAAACTTAGCTCTAGCTTTTACAAAGGCCTTTATGACTTACACAGTACTTTCGTAGGTAGACAGGCAGGTAGGCAGACTCTCTGACCCTTGCAACCACCATGCCTACTATGCAGATGCGGAAGCAGAGCATGTGGCTGTTCAAGATCACACCGCAGGCCGGTGTGGCCTGGCTGACAGTGGCAGAGACTGAAAAGCCCTGGATCTGCACTCTTTTGGTTATGCCACCACGGCTTGTGTACCAGCCAGATACAATGGTAACCTATTTAAATTAAATGCATGTTGTTTAGCAGAACTTTCTTAGGTGTTTGGGAAATTCTACCTTCTCAAATACAAATTCTTCATCCTTTACTCCTTCCTGAGAAATTCAGCCCCTGAAATCACTAGGTGGGGGCTGAGCAAGGCAAGTGTTCAGGACAGAATAAAACACTAAAGGACTTACCTCCTCATAAAACACTTATTAATTACATAGGGGAAATAAGTTAACATTACAGTGGCTAAAGCCAGCCGATACCACCTTAGCAAAACGATCAAAGTGGACATGATCAGTAATGGGACAAATTAAAATCAAGAACCACCTGATAGGATGCAATATGAAGAACACAGCATTTTAATGATATTTCTGTCAAAGATGCAGAACTGAATTAAATCCCAAGTATTCAACCAGACAAACTCAAACTGAGGGATATTCTATAAAACAAGTGGCCTCTAATTTCCAAAAGCTTCAAGGCTGGGGTGCCTGCGTGGCTCAGTTAATTAAGCGTCCGACTCTTGATTTTGGCTCAGGTCATGATCTTACAGTTCGTGAGTTTGAGCCTCGTGTCAAGCTCTGTGCTGACAGAGCGGAACCTGCTTGGGATTCTCTCTCTCCCTCTCTACTACTTGCCTGCTCACACTCTCCTTCTCAAAATAAATAAATAAACTTTAATAAAAAAAAAGCTTCAAGGTCATCAAAGTCTAGGAAAGACAGAAAAACTATTCCAGATTAAAGAAGACTTGAGACAGGACAACTAAATGTAGCACACACTTCTCAACTGGATCCTCTGTTATAATGACATTGGATCAACTGGAGAAACCTGAATATGATCTGAGGACCATCAGAGAGTAGTTAATTAGTGTTAATTTCCCATCTTTGATGGCTATATACTGGTTCTGTAAGAATGTGAAAGTTTAAAAAATACCCACTAACTCTTTGATACTCTTCCTTTGTAGAGGTGGAGCCTAATTTCCCTCCACCTGAGTGTGGGCTGAACTTAGTGACTCATTTCTAACAAATAAAACAAAATTGAAGCGACCAACTTCAAAGATAGGTCATAGAAAATACTCAAACTCTATTGCGATCTTGGATCACTTGCACCAGAACTCTGCTTCCAGGGTGAGGATAAATAAGTGGTCTATGGAGAGGCCCACATGGTGAGGATCTAAGGGCATCCTGTCAAAGCGGCATGAGTGAGCCATCTTGGAAATAAATCCTCCAGTCTCTAAGTCCTCAGAGACGGCAGGCTCATCTAAGAGCCTGATCTCAGCCATGTGAATTCTCCTGAGCCAGACCACACAGTCAAGCTGCTCTCAGATTCCCAACCCTCAAAAACCATAGAAAATAATGAACATTTGTAGTCTTAGACTGCTAAGTTTTATGTTAATTTGTCAAGCAGCACTAAATAACAACAGAAGGATAATGTCCTTGCTTGTAAGAAATACACAATCAAGTTCTCAAAAACCAGAGGGCATCATGGCAACTTACTCTCAAATGGTTAAAAAAAAAAAAAATTTGGTACTGTTCTTACAGCTTTTTTTTTTTTTAATTTTTTAACGTCTGTTTATTTTTGAGAGAGCAAGACACACACAGCGTGAGCAAGCAAGAGGCAGAGAGAGAGAGAGAGAGGGAGACACAGAAACCCAGGCAGGCTCTAGGCTCTGAGCTGTCAGCAAAGAGCCCGATGTGGGGCTTGAACTCATGAACCACAACACAATATCATAACCTGAGCCTAAGTTGGACACTTAACCAATTGAGCCACCCAGGCACCCTTGTTCTTACAACTTTTTTACACATCTGAAATTATTTCAAAATAAAAACATTAAAAGATACAATACAGATTTATCATTAATTTTTATTAGGCTCAACATGAGTAGCATAAATGGCAAGCATGCATTGCTTTTTCTATATATTCTAATAAATGAATTTACTATTAAGGACCAGTGTTCCTACTTTTTCTCCCCTCCTCCAGAATTAAAGCTGTGAAGTATAGTGAAACAAGACAAGTCTCACTTCTTAAAACCTGAAGTCACTTATTTGGCCCTCCCCTACTTGCCCTACTAGC